>NC_136644.1:15900132-16232632 GCF_949748355.1 Melanostigma gelatinosum | reverse complement strand
ATGCAAAAGTATACTTATGTACAATATATTATGTTGAACATTGTTGCTCCTGAATGGATCACAGCCAACCCAATTATGTTCAACACAGCTCCATGTCCTTGGTCATCGTGCCACAGCACTTAAAATAATAAAGTTCATCATTCTCAAAATTCTGACCCTTTGCTTTTTTATTAACAGCATTTACTTGTACTTTTACTTTCAATACTTAAGTACATTTAACATCAGATACTTTAAGACTTTTACTCAAGTAGTATTCTAATAGGTGACTTTTTACTTTTACTGGAGTAGTTTTCCAGTAAGGTATCTTTACTTTTACTCAAGTATGGCTTTTGGGTACTTTATACACCACTGGTTGACTTACAGAATGTTCAACTCTGATATAAGATTAAGTAATCTTAAAATACGAGATGAGCTAATTCTAATCTCAGGTAGGCCCCATGTCTTTGTTTCAACCAAACGGTGAAGTCCCAATAAAACCAAGTCAATGTATAAAAGTACAGTAGACTATACTTTATAAAATCATATTAAGATGAAAACTATTATGCATTCGTAGCATTTTATTTCATGCCCATCATCCACATTGTCTTGACCATTACCTTTAAGCTGTATTCAGCTTAAAGGATCATACCTACTGTGGGTGGAATTGAATCTTGTTTGAGAAATGGACAGCAAAGGTCCCCTGCTCTTTCCACAAGCTACAATAGTGGGTTAATAATGGAATACTGCCAGTGGTTGTAGGAGATGAAGACAGAAAGCAGTATCACAGGAAGCAGACTACACAAACATAGCAGGATCATTTTCTGAGAATGTGGGGAAAAATGTATGCGTTCATTGCACCGTCAGGTATTTCTGGGAAAATATGGAAGCAGCTGGCACATTCTCCGCCTTTAGCACCCCAGTTCCTTAGTTTGTTTATCAGAAAAGATCTACCTTGAGATAAGAGCTTAATTTCAAATGACATGAAACGTATCATGTATATGACTTTTGAAAAAAATAAAATAAAAATATGATCCATAGCCTCCCACTCTAGGCTTCTAGGATAAGCCCTGGATGTCAAAACCTAGACCAGCCCCTGGTCAGCGTATAGACTTTCTGTGAGAGCAGTGAAGAGAAGCAGTCACCTAACAATAGAAAAGGTTGGGGAGGAGCTGGGCTACTACCAGGGGCCAACACTGGGTCCCAGATGTAGCCTATGGAAGGAGCAGGGGGGGGGGGGGGTCGAGAGTGTGTATGAGAGAGACAAGTGAGGCCGCAGAAGGACAGAACAATTGAGAGGAGGAGACACTTAAATGTCATCTAGCAAGATTCTCTGCACAGATTTGTTTCTGATAAAATCAAAACAACAAGGTGGCAAAGCTGAGGTTAGAGACACAGTAGAAGCAGAGAGAGGACTCAGGACCAGAAGTGTGTGAGCATAGATTTTGACAGTGAGAATGGAACTGAATGTTGTTAACTGCATTGTTAGTGTCCCGTGCCCGGTTACTGATGCCTCCATGCTACATCCACAAAATGCACTACAGATGCCTGTTTCTATGGATATGAGACTCATCTCTTCACTGTTGAGGCAGAAACTAGTCAATTAACAAGAACTATGGCCTTGACCAGCTCCCAGTCACAAATGTTTTCCTTGCAATCTTATTGAAGTAAAACATAATTATATTTTGGAATGAGAGTGGAACATATTTCATTTTACAATCACCAAAGAGAAATACTGCTTCTGAAAGGAAAACTACTTATTGTGAATTGCCAGAACCAACAGGAAGCAGGATCAGTTGCTCATGTGGTCATTTCCACCGATCCCAACCATCGAATATAAGTTTTGCTTATTATATTGTTGTAACGAGCACTGTCATTGAAGAAACAATATTTAAAGGGGCTACTTAATCATCCTAATATTAGGGGCTTGTAGATAATAAATACCTATAGTCACCATTATGTCAAATTCCACTGAGAAAGTCAAGTCAACATGCAATTAAGTGTATCCATGTCTTGACAGGACTAGCAGATTCAAAGTGACTCAAATTTAAAAAGACATTATTTCAATGCATCTTACTCGGCATGTACCGTATAACATGAATTGTTAGAGTGAAGCGTATTAAGCTATAAGGCCGATGTAATGGTCCACATTAGCTGGATACATTCAGAGAACTAGGTGCGGAGGTTCTACTTGTACTTGTGAAGAAAGCCTTTGTTGTCACTTCAATCCCGCAGAACCGATGAGGCTGCTGACCAACAAAAGAAAAATACGATTAACAACTCACTCAAAATCAATCATTTTCCCCAGGAGACATCTGTGGGAGGCTGGGGGAGAATCATTAAAACAGGAGTGAAAAAACCTCGGCAGCAGCTTCGCATCACACTCCAGCTGCAACATCTCAATGAGAAAAGGTGCTCTCATTTGACTCTCTCAGTTCTGAGGAGATATGAACTCCCTTTGCTCTCTCTCTGCCCGAGTGTTAACAGGGATACGACTAAAACCTTATCACAGGTAAGTTCACCCTTTAACACAAGTTGTTATCAAAGAACAACTTTAACTGTGGAAAGAGAACTGCTTGGTTTCCATGCTTTTCTAGCAATAAGGAGGTTACTCAACTGGAAGCCTCTTATAAATAAGTGAACACATTTACTGCATGTTCCCAGGCAGGGTTCTATGCTCATCTTACTGCATCTCCCCCTTACAATAAAAATCAACAATGTCCAAACTTCTTACATACCAACCAAAGAATACAATACCATAGAGCTTTTGGAACGTACTGTGTTAACCAGTATCTGGTACTTTAACCCGAGTAACAAAAGACCTTTGATGTGATGTGCAAAACCTGGAGAGGACAAGGATTCACACCTATGGGCCATTTAGAGTCATCAGTTAATAACCTAAGCTGCATGTCTTTGGACTGGTGGACTGATGAGAAGCACTACACAGGGAGAACATGCAAATGCCACACCCATAGCAATATATTTATGTTTTAATTAAAGTATAACCACTGTCGTGTGAAATGGTGATTTGTATCGATTCAGTAAGGAACAGTGCATTTTGTTTTTTAATAGGAGAGAAACCCATACCATAGACTAGTGTAGCCTGTAGTTATTTTGACTTGCACAGTGTTTGGACTGCAGTGTGGTGTTTTTCCTCTGACCGGTATCTGTGTCGCTGTCTCTGCGCCCCCCTTCCTTATAGATCCCCTTTCCCTCTTTGGGACTGTCACAAGACTCCAGGATCCGGTCTGAAGGGAATACTGCCAGCAGCAGAGCAACGGCATAATGCACAGCAAACTGTACAGCAGGTCGACTTTTTCTTAAGGACTTTATTTTCGTAATATTTTGACTTCTCAGAGGACATAGATATGTGGGCTATGTTATGAACGTGCAAAAAGTTTTGAACATGTGCTGAAACACATACTGTATGTATGGAAGCCCATTTTTAAAAAAATAGAGAAATTATGAGCGAGAAAGTCGGTTTTATTCTTTCTACGCCAGAGCTGCTTCTTGCTGAAAATCCTTTCAAGGGTGCGTTTGCTGAGTACAATCCCACATGAAACAGCAAGCAATTAAAGTATCACGTGTCGTAAAGCCACGTTACTCACAATCTATTTCTATGTCAAATGTAGGGTAACCTATGAAGAGCTGCTTCTATGACTGTTGTGTTAAAGTATCTCGTAATTTCGACTTTCTATCTCAGAATTTCTCTTTTTTATTTTCCTGTATTTAAAAAAAATAAAAATAAACTATTTTTTTCTTGTATTTGTTTTGGTCGGAATGGGCTTCCATACATATGAGCAATTGAAGTCCACGGGTTTATAAATTATGATTATTGATGAATGTATCATGGACATGAATAAGTGCCACATGCACATTTAAGAGTTTACTAAGCCAAAAAAAAAATACACCAAAGAGGACAGAAGAGTAAACCATGCCTACATGTGTGTTGACTGAGCAGAGGAAGCATTCAATGGCAAAAGTTGATTTCAATATTTGAAAGCAGTACATAATGCCTGAGAGTCTTGCCGCATTATATTCCATTATATTTTGAATTGTGATCAAGAGCCTCAATTTTGTGTTGTCCTCGACTCAGGGGCGTTCAGTTAAAATTCACCGAGGTCCAGTTAGAGAGAATTTCCTCATGCAAAGGTCCGGAGCATCACAGTAATGTCTAACTTGCGCAATGATTTAGTCCAATATATATATTGAAGTAGCCAACAGTTGAATTAACGTCTGTATGTAATCAACAACTGACTGTCATTTCAAATATAGAAAGTTCAATTGAATAATATCTCAACAATAGTTATTGTCAGTTTTCAAATTACACATACATATAATCTAATGATAAGTAAATTATCTATTCTCATTTCAAGTAAAATAAGGGCTGGATTAAAAAATGAAATACATAACAAAACGCTTTATAAAAAATGTGCATCTTAAAATAAAAAAAAATTAACTGAACTGAATTGACCTGCAGCTTTAAATTGCATTCATTCAGGTGTGAAGTGATGTCAAAAAAGCCACGATTAAATTATTATCTTCTAAAAACAGAAATGCATGTGCATCATCATAACATTATTGTTGGGCAGTGAATTAATGTGTTTTCAGATTTGGATGATATTGAGTGGGTGTGTTTGCTCAAAAGAGTTGTTCTTTGTCACGTAGTGTCGCTTCACATTGCCGCTTTTATTAATCGCTACGGTCTCTGAACATGTGAGACACACTGGTTTTAAACTGCCCGTGGGAAGAATTAACCTTTAAGAGTCGGTCCATTCTTGGTTAGAGACTCTGGTCTCGCTGACCACATTCCTCTTTTTGGAGAACATCATGTGAAATAACTTCTCTGACTCACGTTAACGCTGATTCTCTGACGACTCGGTATCTCGCTCCATTTCTCCCGTGTGTGTAAATCTCACTCGAGTCACGAAGTTTATCGGAATACACATATTTGATTGGCTGAGTTACATCACGTGAGATGATTTACAACGCATGTAATTGGTCGGTGTGTTTCCTGCACCGCTGAACGGTTTTAGGTCCAGGGTCCGGATACAACGGCGTCCGGATCCGGATCGCGGTCCGCCTATTAGTGACCCCTTCTCTACATAAATAAAGACATTTCTACCATAAATGGGTGCATAACAATTAACCAGAATACAAGAAATCAAGTGTTTGACGCTTACAATTTCCTGGCGGAGAAACTCCAGAGAGTCCCCCCCCCCCCCCCCCCCCGCTTAATACGCGCCACCTTGGTTTGACTTTTTCTATCAGTTTTATTCATCGCATCAAATTGACTGCCTTTTTCTCGAGGTACTAGCTTTCGCTGAAAGTCTATAGGTCAATGCTGCAAATCAGCCGACAGTACATTGCTGCAGGGGATGTCACATTCCATCAACTGACCACCAGTGAATGCAATGTAGATATCTCGCTGCATGAAAACAACAGAACACAGCCGATGGCAGATCAGTGCAGCGTAAGGAAGGCATCTCCTATGAAACATGAAGACCTGGACACCACTTCCTACACTCTATATCTCATATTCTGCACTGATGATTGAAAAGAAGATCTGAGCGGCATAAGATATAACATTTTGACTTAACATTTCCACACAAATTCTAGTTGTGATGAGTCAAGGGATTTGTATACTTTTGCACTTTTCATTTAGCTTCAAAATAACCTGACTTGTTGCTTTTTTTATCCTCATAATAGTCCGACAGAGAATGAAGCTAGACTGTAACAATACAAACTTCCACTGCAACAGCTCTTTTGCCAGGCATTGTGGGTGTGGTCTAAGGCAGACTAATAGACATGAAAAGGAACTTAAGATAATAACCTTGTTGGTTCTCGCTGCACCAAGCTGCTGCTGCTGCTGACACGATACTTTCAAGCATCGCTGGACCATCTATTTAATTGTCCCGTCTTTCTTTTTTTACAGTCCACTGTGGGATAATGTCATGTAATAAGTGATGTTAGTTAAGGTAAACAGCAGATGATGCTAGCCAATCTTAGATAAACCGCTGTCATCAACAGCCCACAATATCCTTTACATCCTAAAAGATGAGGAAATACACACTTAGCCTGGTGGGAATGTTTGCTGTCAGTTTAATGTAGTTCCACATTGCAGCATCAGAAAATACACACCCTGGAGTTAGGGGAGTTCAAATCAATGTGGTAGACAAGAGCGTTACAACTATTGATTGCTCGGTGTTGTTTCTATTGCCTCATCTCTCATCTCTTAAACAGAACCGAACGTTTGTGCGAGTAGCTGGAGTGAGAGAAGGCAAACCCTGTTCCAGTAAGCGGGGCTACCATGACTACCTTAAAGCTCTGCTTCAGTGCAACAACAACAACAGGGGGGTTTCATGGTGTTCAGCCAACACCGCTTCCTCTCCCAGGAGACGGAGAACACAATGCCCTCCGGACCGCCACTGATTGCATAGTTTCACCCATAAATTATAGCGGTTCCTTATCCCCGGTAACCAGGCTTTAAACCGCACGCGGCATAATGAAACTGAGCCAAGACATTCAGAGGATTACATACAGGTGGCCCCAGTGACAGAACCAGGCTTTATACTGATAATGGTAAATTGAGCCCAAAAAAACAACAACAACCCTGTAATTTGGGAATATTAAATGAGGACTGAGGAAGAAGAAATAGGCTACATACCGGGTGGAATTAATTGTGTGTCAGAAACACTAAACGACACGGATTTGGCTCAATGGGGGACGGATTCTTTTGGTACCAGCTTTGTAGTTGTGCAAATCTTTTTTTTTCCTCCAAAGTTCCTCCAGAGTTTGTCCAGAGAATCACAGTGAAATAAACAGCAGTTATAAAAAGTCACCTCTTGATTCATGAAGCATGCTTAGCAAAGGTTATCAATCTAGTATAACAGGATCATCCTGAATATGGCTGTAGTCTACTGTAAAATATCCTTAAAAAATAAATAATACATGCATAAAAGATGGTTATACAGTGATACATGTGCAGTTATTGTCCAAAGGGCAGAGCAGAGTTTGTCCATGCTTGGTAGATTGGAATAACTGACATTGCCTTGTCTGCCTCTTGTCATATTCAGTAAAATATATACTGGGGTGTTTATATAGTTCCTAATTAGCAAAATTACTGCAACTAACAAATGTTTGTACGAATTATTTTGACAATTAATTGTATCAAAGGATGGGAAATATTACATAATTTGTGGTTAATTAATTGAGGGACAGATTGCACTACTGTAGTGTTGAAATCATTCAATCACACAATCGTCAGAAAGTAACTAACATATTTTAGGTGCCTCCTAAAACCCTTAAGGTGTCTCCTCGTGCTCTGATTGGCATTAGACACCATTTTTCAACAATTTACAGCCTAAATTAATCGTATAACAACAAAAAGCAATTGACAGATTAATTTAATCTGAAAAAAACTTCTCACAAACTCAAAACACACAGCACACTTGACAACAAAGACACTAAACCATCTATGAACAATTAGATTATTTCAGCAGCAAGTGGTCCCCTCTTCCAGCTGATAAAGTGGCATGGTAAACATAAGGGGGGGGGGGGGGCTGGACAGAGACCCACACAGCCCCGACAGTGAGTCCAAGCATGCCTCCTTGCCAATCACAAGTTCAGATTCTAAATACAGTCACTATGTGACCCCCAGAGGCATCCGAGACCCCCACATCTCCAGTTACAGGAAGAGAATGTGGCACAAACGCTTGGCTCTAACTCTACTGCAGTGTAGGCCCACTGTTGAATGCAGAGTAGCCTGAATGCTGTGTGTATGCAAGCAAGGCTAACACATACAAACTCTATTGATCATTTACATATTTAAATGACTTTTTTCATCCAATGAATATGAGAACTAACAAGCCAAATATAGCAACAGTTAACTTCAGTTTGCGAGATAAAAGGCAGACAGACGATATGGATGAACCACAGATTTCTTAACAGTGCCTGAGCTCAACTCTGAATGCACGTTGTTTTACCGTAATATTCGAGTAAGGGACGGTCGTAAATCGCAACGCTTTAAATCAGTTTTGTTTCATGCTAAGGTGCCAGGTTGCCAACTAATTGTTGTTTAATTGTGGAAAAGAGCCAGCAGAGACTTGACAATAAAGTACCGTTATACTTGCAGAGAAAGGCAACGCCAGGCTATGGGCTTCGCTACTTAAAATCCTTTGAGTGAAGCACGAAGGCACGATAAATAATTCAAATCATTTGCAGAGGATTTAGTATGACTTGTAATTGAATGCGGGAGATAACGAGGGACGAGTTTATTTGAACCGTTCGCTACAATATCAATTAAACAAAGAGGCAAAAATGACCAAACAAAGAAATGTAAGAGCTTTGCAAACACGTGAAGGGAATAAAGCTAAATGGTCTTCGCGTGAGTGAAGAAATTGAAGGAATACCGAGCAAATCCCGGACGATTAAACAGCAGTCAATGCAGATGTGGGACCATTGTTTTAGTAGCACAAAAGTGGCCGGCGTCAGCTAGCTTTAGCCACCCCACTAGCCTTGCAGCCTAGCTTGTCTCTGCCCGACAGGCTCTCATAAAATCAGTAGGAGATGGCTTTCAGCACTGGGCTCGCTGGATAGCAGTGCTCTCTGTGCGGTTTAGATAACATTAGTACGCGACACTGATTTTAGCTGACGAGGCTACGTACCTCAGCACATTTACGCAATGGAAGCATGTTGTGGTATATTGAGGAGTTGAGTATTTCGGTGCAGGGATTTACTAACACTGCCAACTAGCAAAATGATGAATGAAAAGCCAGACCTCGCCTAAGCTAATGTTAGCTGCACAGGGGATCAGTCAGTGCAGCAAGCGTAATGCTACCAAGCTGCTAGCAACAGAAAAAAAGCATCCAGCTGACAAACCTTGGCATCCAACTAACATTACGCACCTTTAACCGTTGGAGATGACACCTTTGGCAGGTCCGCGAACTGTGTGCAGCGCCTGGTTTCACTGAGTATTCCCAAAAAATGCTGTCCTCTTGTTCAGTTAACCCACGGTGAGCAGTGAGAATCGACTCTTATCCTGACGCTTTCCTCAATCGTGTGGTGCTGAATCTGAGGCTACACGTCGGTGTCTTGGAAATGCCTCGTCTTCCTACGCCTGCCTGCGAAATAATGACCCCTCCCAGCGATCCGACCACAACAACAGAGTAGGCAGGTGTAGATGATGGTGCGCTACTAACGGAAAGCCTTGCAAAATAGTGGGCTGTGTGGTAGGCTCCAGGGTTGTCAAATCAGGAGAGCCTCACTCGTTGACGCATGCGTGGTTCCCAGTGTGAGGATGCGCCCTGCTGGTGAACACATTGTAAGGGAGGATTTCTGGGCTGTGACATATTGTGGGAGGGCGCATGGCAATTCCAGCTGTAGATAACTGTATGACATATCTAATAGCCTAACTGTGTTAATGCCATAATGCATTTAGAAATATGCCAATATAATGAATTTTGAAAGTCATATGTAGAAACGTTTGGAGAGTAATAGCAGATTAATGTGGCCATTATGAGGCCATAAAAACGTTTATTTTGAAAATCTCCGACATTCTGGGTGCAAATGCGCTTTGCCAGTTTGAGGTGGACCAATTATGGCTATTGAAAGTGCTGTGTGCATGGTGTTATTATTTTGCATTTGTATTATTTTCTTAACACGTGTTCAAATTATTCGAAATAAGAATCTGAGCAAAACAAATCTAACAAATAAACATATTTTTGATCGACAGGTCAATACAGTAGTTGTATGTTAAGCCATATCAACATGTTTGGAAAAATAGCTTTTAATGTGAATGTGAAGTGCTGCCTACAACTTAGGAAATAACATGGCTAAAACAAAACGTTGAAATATTTTCTTATGTATAGTAATTACCAAGATTTAGTCACTTTAAGTTACTGTGAAGAACTTTAAACTGCATAAAACAATTTATGCTGTTTAATACTGCATAAATGACTCAATAAGTACTCAAGACCATCAGCAAGAAGATTGGCTTTTTATATATATTTATACTTAATGCTTGTCATCGGTGCCAGCGGATCAGATTCTGCGCAAAATCAAATGAAGTCATATGCAGGTTCACCAGAAACAATTTCAGCTCAGACTGCAGCGTAGCCTCCGGCAGAAACCAGCCCAACCTAGACAGACCCCAATCTGGCTCCGCTGCCACCTTTGACCTGCACGCTCTGGCGGTAAGAGGACAGCATCAGCATCTCCTCCTCCTTCCAGAAGCAGAGATTTGCCTCACTGCTTAGCCGGTCCCTGCTGGGAGAGAACGCCACGCTGCTGAAGGCCCAGGTCATATTGCTTCAGTCCCACTGGAGGGATGGCAAGCGCGGGAGAACCAGAACCAAAATCGAGCAGGGCAGACTTCTGCAGTAAAATGGGAGGTTTCCAGAAGGGAATCTGGTGCTCTACCACGAAATGAACGTCATTGATTAAATTATTCTATCCAGTTACTGATATTGCATTAGATTGACTCATTTCAAAAAATGGCTTTACGGAATGTGAAGCCATAAAATATCTACACTTACCAATAAATCAGTAAATCCTTTTCAAAAACATTCAATAACTTAATCCCTATTTCAAACACAACTTTTGTACAATTTTGATTGTTTAAAAATAACTGTCTTGCTTCATTTGCCCCTGAGCCTCCTACAACACTGAACCCACACTCGAACGTTAGTTGCCAGATCTCGCAAGGGTGTGTTCCTTAAACAGAGAAAGGTCTCGAGCAAAGTTTATTCTCCCCGGATTTGTCTCTCAGAAAAATGCCATCTTAGTGTCAGAAAATTTGGAAGATAAGTGGCTTGAGAAAAATATTTACTTTGCTGACTATGGAGCAAAATAATTGCTATTAATCTGTGTTTACATTCACTTCTCCAACTGGAGTTAATGGACGCAGGACCTGCCGCTCGTCCTACAGGGTAGTAACAAAACCCACGTGACTCAGATACAGGGAACTGACTCTCAGTGGGGTGTCTCTGTTCTGAGCTAGGAAAAGAGTGTGGTTGACGTTAACTTGACTTACTAAAGACCCGCGTCACTACAGGGTGAGAGAAATATCACGTGACTAGCAACTCACATGATTAACAACAGGTGAGAATATAGGCTATTTTGAGATGAGCTAGTCCTGCGCAAAATCGATCACTGGCAATCGTCGCACAATGCATGCTGGTTAGATTTGTGTCCGACTTGATCCAGACCATAGACTGTATATAAGAAGTGGACGTAGTCATCTTGACGTCAATCATTGTTTTGTGGACTGCTGTTATGAAGCCTCGAGGTTGCCGTTTTGACCGGCGCCATCTTGGAATGTGGCTGTTTTTTGCAACCGATGAACGTAAGTTCCCATATTTGGAATGCGGAAGAGTGACGTAGCAACAAAGGGTACGGCTCTGGTAGCAGCAGCGACCTTTCAATCACAGTAAGCCCGCCCTAAAGCATACTCCGCTTTATGGACTATATTACTCTGAATGAGTTAGAGCCAGGTGCCAGTGCCCAATCCGTTCCAGCTGCTCAATCCTTTCTGCGCATGTGTGGGAACGCCTAGCCTGCTGCTAAACGCTATGGTTAGCCTAGCTATGATGTAAACCACTTTGAACTAGATAAGCCAGTTAAGAGCGACTGAGCCACGGCAGCACACGTTTTTGTTCCCGTAGTCTGAATTGAGGCTTTTTATTTTTCCAATTTTCATATGCTTTTTCATCATTTATCTCACTTGTGATACATTTTGAAGCAAGCATTTCGAATACCGGCAATATCACAAAAAAGATGAATAATCGAACATTTGCCCAAACGTTTTCTGGAAGCTTGCACCTGCGGGAGTCAATAGCTTGCCAGCCGGCCAGTCAGGCTCACAGATCCCGAGCTCTCCGACACTCCACACGTACGTGAGTGGATCTACATCGGAGGAGCAGAGCACAGTGGGACTTGCTTGGGGCTGTGAGATAGAGACAGGCGGCTAAGATTCAAGCAAGGTCCTGTTGGAAAACCAGGAGGGCGGTAGTTGTGCAGGGTGCATGCACACTATCGGACGGCCTCCAATGTCCATGCACTTAATCCTGAACTCTGTCTTCGGGCTCAACTACAACTCAAGTACAGTGCCTGCAGAACCACAGATGGCAATCCTGCTGTCCATCTCCTGGTCCATCCTAACCTCACTCGTGAACAAACCTGATCTCGGCATACTTTCTACCTAATGAAGGCATGCCAGTTTTGGATGAAAGACAATAATTACTCATTCATCAACATGTCAGCTCACGGGGACTGGCTTTGAGGGGAGACGCAAAAGTTATTTTTAAGCATAGTCTGTTGAACTTGAGGTCGATTACAGAGTCTGAAATGGGCAGGTAATCACTGAAAGCCTTAGAGTAGTTCTGTCTCTCAAGGAAAATGGATTACACAGACTTCCAGCCAACATATTAGATCCGTACGACACTGCTAAATTAGATAGACCTATGATACTATGCAGCTGTGGCAGATGAACCTTTTGTTGAACACCAACAATCTAAGGGCACATTAACGATATTAAAACCCTATCTCAAGACAAAAGCCTGAAAGAAGCGTAGAGGTTTTAAGGTGGGGAACCATGGCCTAAACGTCTTGATAAAAGCAAAAAGTGAAACCTGGGTAGTCTGAAAGTGACGCTCAACAATAGTAATGTTGAATAATATATTGGTAACAAACATTGTTACAGTATACAGCCAGCTGTGAGCATTTTCTTTCATCTCAACATTTTCTTTTTCTTCGTCTTGGGAGAGGAAAAGTGGAGGGACAGCGGCCCATTGTCTCCCATCTGCTCATGTTTTTAGTGCATGGCAGCAATCCAGCACATGTTAGCAAGCCATTATTCAGAATCATTCGTCAGTTAGGGGACCATGACTATGGGGTTACTTTAGTGAGTTGTTTCACAGTGTATCCCGGCCTTACACCATTTGGTTCACTGGCCTGATCCATCTGGAGCAAAACTACACTGGGAAATAACCCAGTGAGTTTGAGGAGCTGACAACTTTGTTATATTCAGATCAAGGCAAGCCACATAATGCAGTACAAGATGAGAAGCGCTTTTATGCTTATCCCTCTGAGAATTTAGCATACCGTTACTCATACTTACATAAAATCCCTTCAGTTTCCAACACATATTCACATCCCTCCATAGTGTCCAGCTGGGCTCTCCACTCCACCCAGAGGAGAGGCACGACAGGGACTGCAATCAGAAAATGTCCCTGGACTGGTTTCTTCTGCTCTCTAAACATAATGAGGTCATCACTACACCCAACCCGCTGTACTTTGGGGATGAATAATAAAGTTGTGCAGACTCTTGGCTCTCAAAACCGTATACTTTATCATGCAATTTAAAGAGATGAGAATAGAGAGGACAGGAAAGAAGGGTTGGGACTGCAGTTTTTGAAAGCTTTCATTGGAAAATAATATCTCATGAGGACAATAGCTTTAGTTTTCTGTTTCTTTTAATGGCTCCATTGTGAAACAGGTGTCATTCACATCTGTTGAAAACAGTAGCCAAGAGACATTTCATTTTCAAAAGCCAGACACATAAATATTAATTGAACTCAAACTATTACCACTTTGGAAAGAGCTTTAGATTTCACCCTGAAGATCATGAAGTCTATACTGCACCTGGTAACGCTGACATAATGATGGTAATAGTGGTAGAAGTAAAGCGCTGTCTCTTATCAACCGTTTTCTTTCCATCACTTTCACTTAAATGATGGAAACATGTTTTGTCTTTGACAAAATACAATTCACCTCAATGTTGAAAGATACTACAATTGTACTAATAATTATTCAAATCATTTTTTTCAAAGGCCAGGCTATGTTTTACAAAATGCTCTCTTTGTGGCTGCAATTTACATAAAAGTGATGTGTGGCACTGTGCTCCAGCTACATGCTCCAGAGTGAGTGGTGACAGCTCTGTCAGTGATGTGCTTGTAGGGTACAATGTCCACAAGACATGTGATGGACCCCTGGGACTCCACGTGGGAAAAGCCAGAGGTGATATGGCTGTCTCCGCCTTGAGCCAGTTTGGCACAAAAGGTAAATGTTCCCTCCCTCCCTGGAGTCAGACGTGACGTACTGGAAAAACTTTGAGGAGGAAACTGTTCGAGGCACAGCAGAGCAAGGTCCTGGCCTCCATGGGTCCATTAATTCCTGATCGGGGATTATCCCTTACTTAACAAATGCTTATAAGGACCTTAATCTAAACTTTCTCAGCCCAGCTTTGACTTATTATTATTAGTATACAAGTATTAACTTGGTATACTAAATCTCCTATTGTGCATTACTCCCATTACCACTGATAAGAGGATTATCAAAAGGTATGTATGAAATTACACAACTGCAGTATGTACATTTGGATAGCAGCTTTTTGAAAAGTAAAAACTGAGAAAATCTTTTACCATATGCGATCCTTTATATTGCCTTCCAAAAGAGGGATATCACCCATAATACTTTTCAATATTGCTGCAAACACACAATGCATCTCTCAAGAAAAGGCCCAGAGTCCTTCAGTTTGAGATTGAGTTAAACTGTAGGCAATACTGCAACAAGAAAAAGACAGTATTTTCAAGCATAGTCATGGCTACCACATCACTTCTTAGAATGTATTACCATTATAGGGGGATTGTAATAGAGCCACTATTCATTATCTGTATTCATTATCTGTATCCTGAGGGAAGTTTATAATCAGGACCAGGATGTGTCTTTTGATAGTCTTATGAAGACAAGTTTCCTTCTGTTGATTTTAATCCTGTGAGAGTCTCGGGCGCGTCTTGTCATCCAATGAGATGTAATCACAGTGGCAATCATCACATGATTTCATCTGAATCCATTCCCTTCATCCTGCTTGTTATCATTATCCTCACATCAACACAAATGCATCACTTGGTCTGGGTTATTATTGAAACTGTTCACCCTCTATTTAAATAGATGTTAACGAGGGGGAAACTTGTTCAATGTGACAATCGGATAAAATATCTGTAAGATGTGAAAGGGTCTCTGCGTAGTTGTGTGTCAGATTGCCGTTCAAATGCGGAGCAAAAGAGCGAGAGGGATTAATTGAAATGAGCACCCCACTTAATATGATTTTAGTGAGGCTATGCTCACAATTACATCTGCACTTTTAATCAGTGACACTAAAATAGGAGATTTTTAAACTCAAATGTCTTTTTGAAGATGACAGTCCCACCGTGTTTCCTTCCTTACAAGATGTAGGGTCCTATCAGCTGGTTTTGTTGTTAAAGCCACTTCTTACTGCTCCTTTATAGCAAGAAAAAGTATTCCTTAGTCGTGAAACATAATGTACTCCAATGCAAGCTGGAAATTGAAGACTAATCCTCACACTCAGTATAAGTCATCTCTGCCTCGTCATCACATTTGCAGATGCAAACATGCACAGCTGTTATTGCATGAATGAGTTTGTCATTGCTCCAGCTCCTTGAAAACCGCATGATGTCATAGTGGATCTTTTTTAGACACAAAAATCCCTCCAAAGATGTGAGAAACCTTAGCAGCCATTGATATAGATGAGCTGCATTTTGTGCTTGAAAATGTTATGCCCTTTTGTGAGAAAGGCAGGAACAACCATATAACCATAGAGTACCTTCTTTACTCACAGCTGTCAGTTACAAGAGGAGATTCCAGAGGACAATGCATGAGGGAAAGAAGGAGAACGGGACTGTAACAGATAAAGAGACATCAATTATTCATACCTTCTGCATATGTGTTGGGAGGATGCAACTAGAAACAAGCCATTGCAAATGTTGGATGTTTTTGGGCACAGGTTTATTTCTAGAGAGGTTATTACTTCTCAAACACGACATTTTCTCGGCAGGATTTTGAACAAAGGTGTTGCAATTACCTTTCTGGCTTTTTTTTCCAAGAAATACAGATCATTTTCCTTGTGGGAGCCCTAAAATAGGAGGAAAGCCAGAATTGTCTCTCGCCATTTCATCAGTACACAGCATTCGTCCATTTCATTTAGATTAGGATATCAAACGGTACAAATGTGCCTCGTTCATATACTTATATATATCAACAAAAAGAAGAAAAAAAACATAATCATGTAACTACCTCGCCCACACATATTTTCCGGCTCAATATTTCACGATTACTCTCTTTACATGTTAAACACAGTATTGACAAAGCCACAAGGTAAGAAAGTATTTATTTTTATGCTGAAAATATGTCAACTCACTTCCACTCATTTTGAGTGTGTGGGTGCGTCAATGTGTTGACGCACCCACACACTCAAATGATGTCACACAAAATTTGCAGCGCCGTTAAAAATACATACGAACACTAACGTCCGTAAACATCTGCTTCTTTGCCAAAGACTCTTTGACAAAACCTGTAGAATCAACTGTAAACTAAATACTAATGGTGCAACTATTGGTACTGCAAGAGAATAATTGTATTACATGATTGTGAACTTTCCATATGGGATTGAAGACGATAACCTGCACAATGAGTAGCTGTTCATAACAACAAATCAAAAAGGTTGTTTCTTTGTCACTCAAATGTGAGGTATGGAGGATGGGATAAAATTGCCAAGGGAACAAATTAGCAGCAGCAATGTAAATGTTATCAAAATTATAGTTCCTATGTTGTATGATTTCTGAAACCTGACAGTGTCTCAACAGTGGAAAGCTCAACGCTCAAGATTACTTCACTACGATACGTAGAACACTATAAAAGCAGGATTCGGTATCAACTTGACATTGTGTTTGTCCACCTTCCTATCGAGGCTTAAGTAGATTACTCTAAACATGAAGTGGCAATACAAGTTCCCAGTGACAGTCCCTGCATGCATCAGTCCCAATTGTCTTAACTCAGGGCTCCTGGATAGCTGAAATGATGAGTGGCAGATGCATTCACTCGGTGCTGCCAACTTGCCACTGTGACAGCAGTTCCAAGACCGCAAGCACACTCAGGGAGACAGCTACCCGCAATTGATGATGCTGTGCTGGTCATCATTTGTTGACAATGTGGCAAGAAGATTTGCCTCCTGACTTCATAATCTTGATTTATAGAAGTCATTTGACTCACAAAGTGTATCTTTGGCATTATTGAGCAACCTAAAAACAAAACTAAGGAGAGGTACCAGCCAAGGAATTTACAAGTCATTCCTGTATGACTGTGGTTTCTGTAGCGTTCAGGCTAACAAAGATCATTCTATGGTTACTCTTTCAGCATGTAACATTCTCTTCGTTCTTTTATTTGTCTCAGCTTTTGAAAAAAGGCAACACTGCAGTCAGAAGTTATGACTCATACTCATGATAATGCTTATGCGGCAGTCTGTATTCGATGCAATTACAAATATTGAGCACAAGATATATAATAAGATGTAACCTATCTCATCAATTTAGTGAATTTGAGTCGCAATTGAGCACATTTGCCATGAAAACCAAATCATCTCCAGTCCTTACGCTGATTGAATGAACAGCAATTCATTACCATGCTTGTGTTAAGTGTTGTTGCACTACCTAATAAAGCCAGAGGCAAATAAAAGCTGAGGGACAAAGACCACGCTAGCAGACAGCCACTCTGGATTAGAGGCCACTAGCCTTGAGTACTGGCTGTTGTATGTTGTGTACTGTCACTTCATCTGAAACATATGCTGTTACAGAGTCCTGTTCAATGACTCTCATCCATTTATAAACAGATCTCCAGGGAGGTCTCAAAGTGAATGCTTTGGAACCTCCAGACAGTTAAACTGATAACCAGGGCCACTGCACTTCCATTGCAAAAGAATACTGCAGTGCTGTTATTATACGAGAACAATACATATCTTTGGAGGACGATGCATTTTGCTCTGTGAGACTGTAAAATGTATTTGTTAATGAGCACAGAACAGAAGCAAAATTGGGAAAACTCCTTGAATCCCTCATTCTTGATGTTTTTATGTGGAAAGTCTCAGAAATGAAAAACAGTACCTCCCCTTGATAACACCAGTGGGAACAAGGTAAAGCTTTATGTTTTTTTTCTTGCTTTCATCAGTATAAAGCGAGAGGGAGATTTCTCAGAAAGATTAATGTCCTACCTTAATGTCTTTTTCTCTCTCCAGTCAACAATATAGTTCTACACAAATGCAGACGGATTACTCTGCAGCATCGCTGAATGGCAGAACTCTTGATCACTGTCTCAGAGAAACAGCGAGGGCTGAAGTCTTTGAAATATTACTGGTGAAACACACTATGTGATAGATGCATTTCCTCACTTATACCAAAACCGATTCCCTTTCCCTCTTTCTTCTTGCAGAAAAGTCAGACTGTAAGGAAGGAAGCATGGTAGGTATGGAGAATGTTTTACAGAGCGCTTTTAGGAGAAGAGCTGTGGAGGAGCATACCATATGTTTTATAAATATAACCATGTTGTCTGCAAATTTTCATTCTCACAAGTAGCCACATTCAATTTGAAAGTAATTTGCCATGCATCATCACGGGTGTGATCAGAAAGCAAAAGTTATTTCATTAGTAATTTTGAACCAATGTATTCAAGCACCTTAGCCTCTAGCTACAGACACCCTTGGGTCTGTGGAAGTGAAAGAGAAACCCCAACGCCAGAGAGGAATGTGGGATTTGGACAATTCTGGAAAGAAACAATATGTCAAGCAAATGGAGAAACAAATTCCAAGATGAAGATGTGTTACTAAAACAAACGGGACAATGTAAAGCTGAAGAAGCAAAGGTCAGTGTTACCATGCTGAATATCAGCTGTTTTGACCTAAAACTGCAAAAATGGAAGATGATTTTAGAACAAGGGCTATAAGCCATGTCAAAAATAAGGCGGCACATATTTAGGTTCAGGAGAGGGGCTAGCACATTCATCAGAAACAAATGTACTAACTTGGATGAAACAAAAGGAAAAACCAATAACCCTGTACACACAAACGGCAAAGACGTACATCTCTGAGACAGACAAGTGGAAATAACCTGCCAAAATTTCGTGTTACAAAAAATCATGCAGATTATAGATGAAAGAGCAGCCACCTTGTTCAATTGATAAGTCAACTGAAAACAACATTTTACTTTAGAGTCTTAATATGTATTTGAAACTAAAGCCTCACCAGAAAAAGGGCTGCACTGGTTCTTTGACTTATGACCAAGCGGTCACTTTAAAATACAACTATTTAAGTGACCTGTTGTGACCTTATGAACAAAGTTGGGAGAAATTATGACAGTGTTGAAATCTAATTATTGAGTCAACAAAACGTAAGGCACATAAAAAAAACGCTCATACGACTTATTTTTGCAATGGTTATGTGCCGTTTGAAAGGCATTGAAAATACTGACCATAGAGACTCCAGATCATAAAATACTGATACGTTTTCTTGACCTTTGTTTGATCTAGAGATGAAGCACGTCGTCTTCACATGTCTCCACAATTTTGTGTTTGTGAAATAACGAACCAAGATCTACTATCTGTCGTCATATATGATCCTGAGCTCAGGTCCAGATGATGGACTGTTGTGAATATAGCCTTCAAAAGCATTCTCCTTCTGTATGTATATGATGAAAAAGACTAGTTTTAAGTACAAAAAACACTTTAATTGAGAATAAATTGATATAAGTCAATAAACTTAAAGTGCAGGTACAAAAATCTGATGTTTTAATTTAAGAAATAGTGTTATTTTGAGAGCCAAAAGTAGAACCAAATACATTCATATTATAGTTTCCAGATGTTCAAACATAAGTGCAGTACAGCTTAAGTTCTCTCATTCTTTTTGTATTTCATACAACTTAATTCATTAATTTAGAAAAGATACTGAAGTTGTGTTAAATACAAAAAAAGGAATTTTCTAAAACATACTTATTCTCCACTAAGAATAATATTAAAAGTTTGAGCATACGTTTTTTGATACAGTTCATTTGTTGTTTATTCTCTTGTCCTAATTAAACTGTTTGTAGTGCAGCGAGTTAGATGATTACGATCTTGATACTAATGGGCGATGCAACAGTGCTGGTTTGATTGAAGAGCAGTTTTTTTTATTCATTTATGTGTATATGGAAAACAAAAGACTTAAAATGAATGACCTTCGACAGCTCGTCCACCCACATGCCTGAATCGTTGTTTTTTTGTAGACAATTAATGAGCTATAAAATCATGCACCAGGCAGGCAAAGGCAGGAAAAGCTGACAAGTACACGGTTTCTGCATAACATCTGGTACTGCTTATACTCAATGGTTTGTTTAGTTCAACAGAAAAGGCATTAATCACAAGCAATTTGCTGTTGTGTACTTTGGCACTCACTGTAGTCTTCTCTACAGCAATGTATTGCCGGTGTCCAAATTTGTACAGTGATGAAGCACCATATGAACTTTGTATTGCTACATCACATCTGTCCTTCTCGCAGCATGTCTTTCTAACTTGCTTCTCTTCCTCGTGGCTACCTGCTACACATCATGCTGGGTGAGAGTGAAGTGATTTTAATGCGCCATCTGCTGTGTCCATTACGGCTTCTGTACCCGTCATTAAGCTGGGATCTGGCCATACAAGACACCAGATATGGAGAGTAGTTAGACTTCTGTGGTTCCCAATAAAGTAGGGCACGTTTAGACCAGTAAAAGTAAAGACAGTAGCCCTGTATGACGAACAAAAAGGTGATCATTTCTCGTCTAGTGATAAGTCCTGTCTATAACGATTACAAATTGTTTTGCTGTGTTTTGGCATCGAGCAAATATGTAACGCATGAAATTGTTACACCAGCTAGACTTCCTAAATTGCATTTAATTGTCTCACACACACACACACACACACACACACACACACGCTGAAACTGCAGCTACATACTCTCAATGGAGCAAGTACACATGTCCAAGGTCTGGCAGAAAAAAACTGTATTCATGACACAATGCTCCACCGCTCCACGCCCAAGGAAGAAAATGGAAAGAGATGGAAAACTGTTTCATGCTGCGTTGTTTTGGATTGAAAATTTGGATCATCAGCTTAATACATGTAAGCCGATTTCAAAATAGCCTGGAAAGATAGAAACCTCTCCAGGTGGAATTATCCTAACGGTCTCAGAGTGGAATGACTTACCCATTAGCATGAACCTTGCTGCTAATCCTCTAACTCATTCGTTATTTGAATTGGGTCCAGTGGTTGAGCTATAATTCTAGACATCCTCTCAGTGAAGTATTAACCCAGAAAGAAAAGTTCCCTGCAAGACCAGATCTGCTGTATCCCATGAGCTAAACAACAGTAAGAGTGCAATAACTTTCAGTCAAAGTAGTTTTCCTCCGTCAGCTCCCTCTGTCCTTTATTTGTCACTACAGCTCATAGTGCAACTCCTCCAAGAGAATATGATAATGCAGAACAAATGCAAAATCTCTGCGGTTCAAATTCAAGAGACGTGGTGTAATTCTGCAAACAACTCGATAGAAAAAGCGTATTTGAAAATGCTGATGTTGGCCTGGGATGTGTGTATGGATAGGGACGTGGAATATAATCAGAGAAACTGAAATGTATCAGTGAAGAACAGCAGCGCCCATGCACAGCCTTGTGGGGGGAACGAGCCAATCATATCTGCTGGAAACACACATACACAGACGCTCTTTCACCGTCTCTCTCTCTCACACACACACACACACACACACACACACACACACACACACACACACACACACACACACACACACACACACACACACACACACACACACACACACACACACACACACACACACACACACACACACACACACACACACACACACACACACAATGACAGCGTTTGTGTTTAAAATATCTGCTGGTGTTGTTTATCATTGGTGCCTGCAGGCACTTATGTTTTTAAGATCTAAAAAGGGAACTGTTGCAACTAATGCTCAAAATTTCATCGACAGTATGAAATCTCTAGCATCATGTCATTCTATAATGTGTTATGTAGGTTTTAGTGATAATGCTGTTATCAATTATGGTGTATGTCATCTCTTCTACAAAGGTTTTTCTTTTTTTAATCATAAGACTGGTATTTGTTGGAACACAATGGAAATGAAAATGTAAAGGGGACAAAGGCAATTGAGTAAACTATGATATATCAGTATTTCTCATATTAGTGGCCAAAAATAAGTTCACACTGGCAATTATGACAGAGACCTGCCATTACAAGCAACATAGCACGGCAGCAATCTGACAGCAGCGATAGGAGAGGAAAAAAGAATTTAGAGCTGTCCGAAACAGCCTGTAATTTGCTTCAGGCCTGGCTGATGTGTTTTTTTTTAGAAACAACAGCCCTTTGACTCCAGAAGGGTATAGTTTTCTGGCACATCGAGCGGTAACCTTTGAAAATCTCTGTCACTTTGCTCCAAGCATCTGTCTGGGCTGGTGGAGAAGCTGCATGCATGCATACATCCCCACAGCGCAGGTAAAAAGCTCCCCTTACTCACAGTTCCAACTTCCATGTTGCCCATGACTGGCCTCTTATCACTGAACTTTTGTCTTGATAATAAGGGTCCAATGTAATTCATTTCTAAAAACAACATGTCTGGGTGCGGGATAACTGAATTTAGCTGTTATTCATGGAAAGTTGTATCTGTGAAAAGTGTGAAGGTAAAATAGCTGTGCAACCTTACAAAGGACATATGGCGTTTGTTTATTTTACTGCTGGCTGTTATCATGTTTTAGTAGAGAGTTCACTTCTTAAACTTACAGAGTGCCAGCAGAGAGCTGGGACCAATTCTCTCTAGAAGCATAATACCTGTTGTGTTAGTGGCAGACATGAAACCTTGCCTGTCCCGGGACAAGAGGATGTCGTATGTGTACAGATTGTAAAGCCCTCTGAGGAAAATTTGTGATTTTGGGCGATACAAAAATGTATTGAATTGAATTACGGTAAATTCTTTAGTTGTTTTGTTACCTTATTATGTGAATTATTATGGAACTTCCGCCATCGAGGAAGCAGCGTCCGCGGCCTTTGGGTGACACACAATAAAGAGGTGAAGACTGGACATGATGTTCAAACCAAACACACGTTTGGAGCAACAATCAGAGTCCAAAAGACAAAGCTGTCGGTACCAAACTGAAGTGCTGTCTTGTTCCCTCTGTTGTCCTAATGGTTGCCTGACAAGACGACAGGCTTCCTTCCAAACCAAACAGCCTCACTACCCCTTTTCATTCGAAATAACAAAGTGGGTCCTGGAACCAAACGGGAGCGCTCTTTCATTTTCTCTGCCATCTTAATGACAAGACAGCAGTGGAAAGCTTTAGTCACACACCAAACAAGCTGCTGAGTCTCATTGTATTTTCCAAAAATCAAGACAAATAAACACGTTCTTCAGTATCCTGTGTGTCGGCCGATAGCATAATGAGTTGAAACCATACTGCTTTTTCTACTGACATGTTTTCATGATTATGATTATGATGAAGCTAACAATGTTCACCCTCCTTTTAGTTCTGTTTTTAGTCTCCACCATCTTCTGAGAACAACCTCTCTGCTAAATAAATGCTAAATGCTCCAGTATATTCACTTGTTAGTCACTAGTCTTGTCTGTCTGGTGTTTGGTGTAAACGCTGTTTGTAAAGAGAGAGAAGGAGGCCTGAAGAAGCCACTTTGCATACAGAGCAAAGGTCAACACAACGCTTACAGTACAGCCTCAGATTTCCCCATGGAGATCATTAAAGTTATATCCCGTGTGGGAACGGATGACAGACGGACCTCGGTGTGTCTCACCTCTTGTCGGAGGCCATGAACCCATCGTACTCGGCGGACATCTTGCAGGACAGAGCCTGCTGGCTGTGATCTGACTGGCAGCCCGTTACCACCACATTGTAACCTGGACAAAGGTTTCTCACATGAGTATACTGTCGACATTGACGATTATGTTGTGTGGTACATTTTCTGACCAAATAAATATAACTAGAATAAGTAAAAATGGGGTTATTTTATTGCAAAAGATGATACAATCTGCTGACAAGGAGAGAGAGAGAGAGAGAGAGGAACTAGACTTAAAAACTGAAAGAATACACAGCAAGCAGATCTAAATCTAGATTTGAGACTTGAAAAAGATTAGGATTGCTGCTCACCGTTTGACTGTAAGTCCTCATCCTCCGCATCCTCCTCCGTGAAAATGAACGTCAATACAAAAACAAAGCAAAAGAAAGCGATTTCAATACATCGGCTTTGATTATATCACAGCACCTTCATTAAGGACTCAACGCACACACACACACACACACATACAGAATCAATATTGTTTTGAATGGAGCAAATTCAATGTGACGAAAACAAGGATGCCCACTGTGAGCTATAAGAACGAGCACACACACACACACACATTTATGGTCCAGAGTGGTCTGGGGAGAACTATATGGCAGATTTAATTGAGTCTTTGGCAGATATACGACTTAAATAAGTCTCAAAAAACACACTTACAAGGACCTTGGTGTAGACAGACAGACAGACAGACAGACCAACACTGATCTCTGGTGGTGTACGACTGTAAAAACACTCAGCTCTCTGGCAGCAGATTACTTTTATTTTTACTAGGAACTCTTCTTCAATCTAAAGCGTAAATGAAAATAATAAAACAAGTCAAAGTTTATAGTTTGTTAATCCAAAGTCCAAAAATAAACTACAAACCATTATAAAACACTTTTACCAGACAAAGTAAATGATATAGATAGTTGTATAAATATGTAACATATGACTGCTTGTGTTGATATTTTAAACTGCAATTAAATCAAGTTGTATTTAAATGTCTTCACTTGTCTCTCAAGAGACATTGTGAGGGACAGTGAGCCCCTCGCGGTGCGTTCGACTTGCTTCGCCAGGCGAGCCCTAAAACACCTGAGAGCGGGACAAATCCCCCATTAGATAAGATAAGCACAGACTATAACTCCTATTGACTTTGTCCATTTCCTGTCTTTTCCCTTGACTGAGAGAAATAAACTATCTTGGTTTTGAAATAGAACTCTGCTGTCTGAGTCTGCATTCGGGTCCATGAACACACCACATCATAACAGCAGTGTACTTTGAAGACATCATTCTAATGGGAAAGAATGACAAAGATTACCTCCAGATACTGGATCGAGGACTGCAGCGACTGGAGAATGCAGGACTACGCTTAAGAAGGAGCAAGCGCCAGTTTATGGAGAACGAAGGGACATTCTTAGGACGTCGAGTGGACAAGACAGGGCTTCATCCACGGCCGGCAAAGGTGAAAGAGGCAGCACTACCAGGGTGGTCATGTTGTAATGTTGATACAATCACAAATAACATGGCGTGAATAACACACCTCAGATTTGTGATCCTTCAGACAATAATTTAATAACAGGTCACTGGGTCGGACTATGTTATTCATCAATCATACTGCTATGACATGATATATGTTGCAGTGAAACAACCGTGTGTCAGCTATCAGAGCCTCAACTGGTGCAGTGTTACAGAAAGTAGTTTCGGTCATTCCTTAATAAACACATTCCTATTATTCATATTTGCGATTTATGAGTAACATTATTAAAAGTGTGTGGAATGATGTGCATCATCATTCAGGAAATGAACACATGCTATAGTAGTTGGTTTTAATAATCACTCGATGGGCATCATAAAGCAGATAAGGTAAAATCACATTAAAAAAAATTGTATTAATACATTCTAAATACAGTTTACCTGTTCGTATGGTCATCTGTAGTCCACAGAGTATGTTAAACATATCAAGTTAAAACATGGTTTAAAAAAGTAAAATCTATATATATATATACATATACACATATATACATACATACATACATACATATATACACATATATACATATACATACACACATACATACATATACACATACATACACATACATACACACATACATATACACATACATACATATACACATACATACATATACACATACATACATATACACATACATACATACACACACACACACACACATACACACACACATATATATATATTCATTTAGCTTTCTTTGCCCTGTTATACAGCCCTGTTATGTAATATTCTACATGGGGGTATCAAGTTATGAGAGAAAAATAATCTAAATGTGTGTTCTTCCAATACACTCTGCAGTCTGGTGTGCACGTTTTTAACATTGCCACTAGGTGGTAGGCTATAATCACAAATGTATTCATTGTTGACCATTACCGATACTACCTAATACTTTTACGAGCCAAAAGAATCTCTCAAAAAAAAGTCAGCGGAGTTGAACGATTGTGAAACGAATTCTAACAACTTCCCCCATTTCATCTGCAGCTATCACAAGCAGAACATTGCTGTTAGAACACAACACTTTGCTGAGTTCAACAGCTGTAGTCTGCAAGTGTTAGAGGAAGAGCTGGAGTGCTCCAGTAATTTATTGATCTCAAAACTGTTCTCCATTGCCAACATCAATGGCTGTGGTCTTGACTCAGACTGAAACTGATTTGATCAGGCCTTGGACTTAAAGTAATATATAATGAGTAATTAATCACCCGAATGGAGACTGCCTTGAAGTTGAGCATGACTATAATAAATGATTGAACCATTGTGTATTACACCAGGAGAGCAGGAGAGCTTTACCAAAGACCAGTATGTGAGGACAAATGAGGGGATTGAGAAGGGAAATAACTATGCAATGTGCATTGATCTTGGGAGTGCTTGTGTGTTATCTTATGTCAGTTGCCTTCTTCTCTGTCGATGTATGTTGTCACACAATACAAACCAAAGGATGACAGCTTGAAAGACTGTTAGAATACCTGAGGCTGAGTTTGTATTGTTGTACAGTATTGGTCTGCATTATACTGTGTCGTGGTGGACAACAATACAGTTTGGATGATCAGAATTCCTGGTGACATTACACCCATCCCCTGAATGTGTAGTGTCGTGCCAACAAAAACAAAAACTCTGATTTTATTTCAACGCATTAATCAACCAAGTGACAGGAGAAGGAACATGATGTCCTTCAGGAGACTCCTTTTACACTCAGTAACAGCTCAAATTGTACTGGCTTGTTTGATAAAATGATCACTTATTCTCGTGAAAAAACAACAAGACGTGTCGAAGAAAGTGAAAGCAGGAGCTATGGACTTTAAGTTAAATACACATATCCGTAGCAGTTATTTAAAGAGAGTGGACCGTCTTGGCAGCAGTAAGTTAAAGCCAGACGCATGATTTGTAGCCTGAATCCTTATCACTGGCATTCAGACTCCATGTGTATTGTTGGAACTGACATGGCCCACTGAGACTTTACTCTGGACTTTAACTTGAACCTTTCATGAGCTTTTTCCCCCAGTAAATGTTCACACACATTCCTCATATGTACAGCACCTAACTTGCCATGTATGATAGATATAAACAAATGTTTTGGAGGGGATATTGTTATGGCTGGGAAACACTTTATCAGCAAAAGGTACTGAAAGGAAATAAAGATGAGAACTTTCACACCACTGCGAAGATTTTGCAGATCAATCAGTATGTACACAGCTGCAAAATGTTCACCCTCTGCCCTGCCGGGTGTACCACTTTGGTTCCAGACTGAAATATCTCAACAGCTTTGCATGGATTGCTTTGACATTTTGTGCAGACACACATGGATGAATCCCACTCACTTCACTCATTAATGAAGTATTAAACAAACATGGACGTTTAATGTGCGTTCTGCAAGCGTGATAAAAGGCTGACATGAAACATTTTTTTGGTTCATAATGTCGACATTCAATGTATTCCGTGGTAGAAACGTAGAATGCCACATGTATTTCTAGTGGCTGAGTTGGTTAAATTGGAGCATTTTAGACATCCAAGTGTTCCCAGTCTGTATCAATCACAATTGCAAGTCACTTGTATATGCATGTTCCAACAACACAGGGATGGTGAGATATATACAGATGTTACTTAATTATATACAGTTGTGACAATATAATCCACCTCCACAGGGAAGGCACCCACAGTTGACATTTTTCAAAACAGTCTTCACCCAGCCAAGGCTAGACAGGCCTCACATGCTAAAAAAAGTGTAGAATCATTGTTATCTCCTCAGAACCAGCAGCTCCCATCAGACAGCGGGGATCACAAAAGTGAGCCCCTGATATCCGTTATGACCAATCTGGCTTGTACAGGACAGGCTTGGAACTGCTCTTTCACAGATCGAAAGCCAACTCTCATTTGAGGGAGAGACTAATCTATTGTAAATTCCAAAATACCCTCATGACTTTCCTTTCCTTTATCCTAAGTGATCTTTCTTTCACACCAATTGCCTCAAATTGAGCCCAGAATCTCCATCAAATGAAGCTGCGTCAAAAGCATCACAACTGAGAAGATGTTGTTGGATATGATTTAATTCCCAATTAATCTACAATAGTCATGTTTGTCTAATTCCGGAAGTTTTTTTTTATCAGAACAATTAGTTAATGTGAACTGCCAGAAAAGCTATATTCATAACACTAAGTGTAGTCATCAGCAAGCACAACAGATTCAAATTGACTAAAATCTTGCATTTTGTATACTGGCACAAAAAGTAATTTGTTAAAATTAGCACACAACCAACTCAATATTGTAAATCAAAATTGTAACTCAACATGTGTTGAGTACATGTTAAATATCTCTATGTGGAACATGCTACAGATTAGTATTTTATAGTTATAATTTGTTAGATAAACAAATGTTGGTGGCTTGTGAGTTTGAGGTGTTTAAGTTCATGTTAACATTAAACCGTAAAGAGATGAGATTCAGATGAGGTATACAAAGAGAGAAAATGCAACGCAAGGGAATAAGGGAAGAAATGTTCTCGTAATTGACACATTTAATTAAACTAGATTGCCAGACTGTCTCCAGGATGTGTGTGATTGTGTCCTGCAAAGACATACAGGAGCTTACATCTCCTCTGACATAACACACTAACACAACATGTGATGCGTTAGATTGTACAACCTGCTTGCATCTAATTTCCTGTCCTTTTAACCTTTAATCTTCATTTTCTGTGTCTCATCTCTCCCCACATGATTCATTCTTCGTCTACAGTTTGAGAGTCACTTTGGGTCAAAAGAGAGATTTGTAATGGAGAAACCTTTCAAAGAGAGCGATGATAAAAGGGAAACATTAAAGGCATAAGAACACAAATCCAAGCTGACACTGAAGGGTCAAATCACCCAAATAAGGGTTTGAGATTTCAAAACTTCTGCTGCCACCGCAATACAATGCCTTGAAAAAGTAAAAACAAGGTAGAAGGATTTTGCAGTTAATTGGCTCCGCAGCAAAGGGCTAATTTCCACAAGGAAGATTAAATGAATGCCTCCCTGTATAAACACAGCAATCATACACTTGACTGGAAATGAGTACAAATACTTTTTGCTCATTGACTTCACAAACCAGCTGATGTTTTTGTGTTATAAATCATTACATGTCTGCACTACTCCGCATTTAGCAATGCAGGCTGTAACCATGTAACACTAATTAAAAGAGACGCCTATGAAAAAAGAGGGCGGTGAGAACAGCACAAAGACTAAGAGTTTCCTGTGATCCCAGTTGCAATTTAGTATTGATTTAGCCATTTAACACATGATGCAGTAAGTGAAACTAATGGAGGCTTTCAGGGGGACAGAAGATAAAGAAGGAGAGAACATCCTTTGTGGTTGGAAAGCCGAGGAGAAAGCTGGAGTGCGTGCAGAGCCCTTTTATGATGGTCTGGTGGAGTTTGCTGTGTTTTCACCTGTTGCACTTGATTGCAGAAACAGAGCTTCTGGCAGTAACAATGTGAAGAAATACCTCTTTTTTGTTTGGGTAACTTAGGTGAAAAACTGGTCTGTAAAATCAAATGTCTGTTGCTGAAAAGATGGAATTTGTACCCTCATGCAGTATATCACATCGTTACGCTTCAGCTCTTGTTTTGTACTTTAACACATGAGACTATGTATTTTTTCAGAGACTGATTACATTCATACCATGATGAATCCATCCTTGTAACTGTACTAATTAATCTTTAATTCGCATGCCCTTTGTCTATTCTTGTTTAGGACATCTCGTCTTTCTCCAAGTTGTGTGCAGTTTCACATTTGCTTCCAGTAAAGACTTGAGGTAAGATCCTGTATCAAACCTTTATTGGAAGTGTCTGAATGCAACTATGCACCTATATACATTATAATAACTGCAGAAGTTAAATTGGCCATTTGGAATGCACTGACAAACACATGCTGTAGTTTTAAGGTATGACAACTTATATTTATTGTGGGTAAATTATAGAAACTTAACATTTTGTACACACCTTCCATCATGCAGTTGACACCATTGGTCACATTGACAATCTACTGTATAATCAAAGTATTTCCGAATATCAATATGCAATACACTCCAAACTATAAAGCTGGTACATTGTTGGTGTACAGTACATTTTTTATTTTATTTGGACGTGGATAAAAACACTCTAAACTGTAATCAAAGCAAAATCAACTGTTCATAATGTGAAAAAGGGTGAAACATGAATTATTTTTACATAACGTAAGGCCAATAGCTGCGTCACTGCCACATATACAGTAGTTTAGAAGTTGTAATAGACTATATATATATATATTTTTTTTTTTTACATAATGGGAAAATTAAGCAGAATGATATGTGATAGTTTTGTTCAGTTCAATTATTTATGTGCAGTTAAAAATAATGATGTCAGGATAACGAGAAACAGTCAAACTAGTCCTGGCAATAAACAGACATCTGGACACTGTAGACGTTAGTGACAGTTATGAGGCAAAGTCAGGATCGAAAACGAGGGACGGGTGAAGTACACAGAATGAAGAATCACTCTTTATGGACCAGCTGAACCGAGCTCAGCAGCAGGGACACCGCTTGAGTGCAAAGGCAGCAAATATCTTGTGAAAATGAGCCTTTTAGTGAACCTAAAATAACAAAGACCCAGGCAGAATATGAATGACACAGTTATCCCCGAGCTACCTTGAGCAATACAGGCACCTTCAAATGATCTTTAGCAGACACAAAGCCATATCAATGATTCATAACCTCCCCTTTTGAATACAAAGGTGTACCCAATTTATAATTACCAGCTTTTTCATCAGTTTTAAAATGAATGTGTGCTTTTGAGTAAGAGTCATTATAGCTGTACTTACATGAAACTTGATTATTTACTCGATTTACACGTGCCAACCCAGAACTGAACATCTGATGACTTAAATGAGTTATCATTTTAAAATAGTTACCCCATCTAGCCTTCAAGCCCCATTCGCTAAATAGTTTAATTTAGCTGCTTTGTTAACATGTAAACTAGATGCAAATAGTGTGTAGCTATTTTTTTAAACCACCTGAATCAATTATATTAGTGTTAACACAGAATGTTGATGAATTAGATTCAACCACCATTGGAACGATTAGTCGCCTAATAGATTAATCGATCAGATGGCAACCATTTGGATAATCAATTCGACGTGAGTACTTTTTGGATTTGTCTTATGTAAACTCATCATTCAGGGCCATGAAAGTAACATTTACAGACTGTGTATAGGTGTATAGGAGCAACAGGCTTGCCACAGTAACACAAACCATCAGTTTGGTCAAAGGCTGGGCACATTTCAGCAAATTGAAAATGTCAGTTTCCTCTTGACATTTTCCCCCAATGAACATAACAACCTGACTAACCTTTACTCCATTCCATTCATCATGGATCACTTTTCTGAGGTGTTGGATTATGAGCTGAATGGATGCTGCAGTTGTACAGCCTCCGGCAGACAATGACTTTGATTGAAAATACATCATTTCAAAACCTGTAGCAGAAGAGACAGTAATATGATGGTACGAAATATATCATTACGTTTAGCGGAACATAGAGAAGATAAACAGAGTAGATAAGATGAACTTTTGATGAATAATCCCTCAGCAAGCTTCCACTCTACATATTGGACATGGCATTACGAGGAGAGGTTTCCAGGTCAGGCAAAACTGCTGGGCATATTTATATATGTGAGGCATGTGCAGAATTTAAATGTAGAAGAGAGGTGGCAGTGGATTGAGATGAAACTATGCCAAATCAATATACCTATGGAAAACATCCAGATTCATTGCAACAAATATATTTGATGCTATAAATACTCTGTGCTGACCAACAGAGTCTGGAGATGTCCGACTTCTTCACAGTATTTCTGTGCAGCGCAGCAGTTTGTGGCAATGCTATTTTTCTTATTGGAGATGAGGCAATAAAAAATATATACTTTTTTAAAGCTATTTATAAAGAATGGGGACAAAAATAAATCCGTCTTGGAGAAAATACATCGGCCCAGGCTGGAAAACATGCTTTATTTGTGGCTTTGTTTTCAACTCCACCAGTGAAAATATCCAAAACATGTGTAGAAACCTGACTATAATTAATTATCTTCAGAACTGCTCGGATATTTTAGCTGGGTCAGCTGTGTCATGGTGGTTTAATTGAGTTCGGTGTTTTAATGCAGCCTCATAATTATCAGTGTGCCCCTAAGTGTTGAAAATCACCATCTGTGGCATCATGCTGATGACAAATATCCCTCTAATGAACCATCCATCCAGCCAGACAGGTGCCATAATCACACAAACACTCAATCACGACCAACAATGCTGTCACGACTCTTGATAAGAGTCGCCGCAGTAGAATTAATGTAGGGGAAACACTGGCAGTCAATTTCAGGGACCCAACTCTTCAAAGGTTAACAACAAGGAGTCTAGCTTGTACGGACAGCTACAAGTTAACGTTAGAATACAGCTGCGTTGTCGAGGTGTGCACGCTGTATACAACTCGATTAATTAAGAAAGCGCGTACCTCCTTCCACACGCACACCCCCGGTCAGCTACCACCCTAAAGAAATTCTAATTTTGTGGGAAACACTGCAAACTTTGTGCTTCTCATTCAGGTTCTTGTCATCTTCATTGATGAGCCTCGGGAGAAAGTGTTTACACAAGCAGTGACAGTGAAAGACATGACTGATGAGAAATTAGTAGCGCGAGAGAGTGCTTGTTATCAACAGGTATTGGTGCGGTGACGACTTTCCTTGGCAGCCTCATGAGTACCTTTGGCTTTTGTTTTGCTCAAAATAGATCTTCTGCTCACTACACCAAGCCGTCCAAACTATTTTCTTCATTCCAGACCGGTGACGTCTGAACAGCTCCTACTGTCTGCTGTGGTCACTGACATTCACGGATTCTTTAGGACTCGCTGCACAAATCAGTGTGTTAGTTCTAACCTCCGATATAAAGGCAGTAAAACACTTTTTGTTCTCTACATTCTCAAGCTATGTTTTTTGTGTTCCACTTACTGTTGACATGAATAAATAAATCGCTGCTGCAATCTAAAACATCCCGCTTTGCATTCACAATTGATCATTACCGGATGTCAACAAACCCTGTTATAAATTGCAGGCTGATTGCAAAGTCAGTCAAGCATTTTAATTTGAGTCAACCCATGTAGAGACAAAGAGTGTACAGGCAAGGTGGGATTTTAATCATCGGATAACAAATGTGTTCTGCTCATAGTGAAGGTTTGCAACAATGAACAGCAATTTGTTCCAAGTTAACGACATTAAAACATTTAGATGACATCACATTAATTAATATTATTTAGGAGAAAGATGTTGTTTTAGTGTTGGAGAACATTTATTATAAATTAAGTTATTCTCTAATAGTGCAAGACTATAATTAATTAGGATTTAAAAAAAAAAAAAGATTAGAAGGGAGGAAATAATAAATGCAACTTAAGTTACTGTGACACAAGGCAGTTTTGTTTACGTTCAAGATGTGTGAAACAAGAGGGGTGCCTTTGGGTGCAAACGCAACAAGTCTGTTTGACAGCGTATAGGCTTTATAATTGGTATCAGTCTGTAGAATAACTTAGACATAAATGTCAGACTGCCATTTTTAATTCTATTCCTGAAGTCTTTGCTGACACAATTGGCAACCTCAACTGTGAATTAGATTTTTTGAACAATAAATTGAAATTCAGGACAATTAAAACAAAGTCAACAGCTTGAAACAACAAAAGTGCCACCGTTTCTCCAAACCACACTTCTCAAGTCAATGCAATCCTGAAGTCTCTACGTCCTTGAAAAATGGCAAAAGATAATCCTGAGATTGCTCAGTGGGAATGTTCACCCAAAAATATTTGAAGCTACATAAACAATTTACAAATAAACAAAGTTACAGGAAACACGGCAGATGTAGGAGAATGCCCTGAGGCATGATTCTCATATTTTCCATTATTACCACCAAGCACAAAGTAATTCATTTTTGACAAAAAAAAATGGCAGCTGCACACATTACAGTTGCAAGTTGCAATGTGTTGTTTCTCAGTCACTGGACACAAATACAGTCAAAGCTCACAGAACAAAGAGCACATCTATATGAGATTATCAGATATAAATCGAAGGAAAGAGAGGTTGAGGAGAATTAAGTGATCTGACTGCACAGCTGTTGGATGAGCCTATTCAGGAGTGAAATGACCCTTCCAATACGGATGACTTGAATCTCTCAGTCCTGTGACGTGGTTATGATTTAAAGCTCCTCTGAGTGACCGGGACAGCTTTTCTCAATGGCTGCACGTTGAGTGAAGAGATTCATGTAGGGATGCACCGATCTGACTTTTTCAGTCCCAACACCAATACTAGTGTTTAATGAATAAACTCAGTGTGGAAGTGACTGGGCATATTCTTGTATATGTCAGGAAACATTAGGTTTGACTTAAACATTGATTTCATAACTTTGTACATAAATATAAATGTACTCAATTGTTAATTGCTACAATAATGGTATCCAGTGGAATCCGATTGGCCAATTATCACCAATATCCGAGCCAAGAAGAGAGAGGAAATTGATTAAAACATTTAAGTCTAACAAAGAAACCACACAACATCATTCAAAGAATGCGAGAAAATATTGCATCTCCATTCAGTATTTAAGGGTATTTTAGTTTAATTGAGAATGTCACACACTTTTGAATACCCCATATGATATTCGCCTTGTATACTTTCAAAATATTTAAAGACACCAATGGCAGTTTGTTTTCCTTTCCAATCAAACTAGAGTATCCTCAGTCAGTAGATCTGCATTTCTCATAAACATCAGATCTCAGGTCAGGACGCTGGAGATACATGGTGATCTGAGAGGAAGAGAATGCACAGATGAGTTCCCACAAGCTTTGACTTAGCCTGTGAACTTCCTGGATCCCATGGGCTTTCTGCACGAGTGCGGCTGAGACAGTACACAAGCCACTGAGACGGGAAGACATTCTTCCCGTCATGAAGAGGGCATGAAGAGGGCAGACAGAAACACACTCAGACTATACCATGTGTCTTCTGAGGGGCATGCAAACAGCAAACATGAACCATCTGAAAGAGAAGACATGAAAGAGAAAAGGGATGCATTTGCAGAACGAAACACCAGTGTAACTACAATCTTTGACTTTAATAGGTCGGTTGACTAACAAGACAGGAGCAGTCTTAGGGACGTCACTTTTAAAACTTTTGTGTTTGGCAAACTAGAACAACCTAGGTTTATAAAGGCATGACAGCAGTACATTACAGCCAGCAGACAATGTAAGGATGAAGGTCGTCATAGGGCGAAAGGCATTGGGTTGCTTAGAGTGAATCACACTGCCATAAATTCACAAGAAAATGTAAAATTCTGAAACTCCATTTGCTGCCTAATGTTACAGCTCTGACACACCCAGTCTCTGATTTGAGCATGAAGCAGTGCTATTTAAGTCGAAAACGCAGCTTTTTTTTGCACATTTAATAATTCACGTCATATTAACTGCAAAATTGTGAAGAATGAAACAGAAGGAGCTCACATTATTTTCAATAAAAGCAGGGATCCGACATTAACAGAACAGAATGTGTAGAGTGGTTGCTTCCCAGGTCCAGATTAAATATTTTCTGTCGATACATTCTTCAGCAGAGACTACTGTCAGGGTCATTCCCCTTCACTTAATTCATCCAAACTGATGACCCACTGCTGTCAACCTGTCAGTGTTGTAGGAATATGAATTATACATTAACCTTTCGATTGACACGATGACACCTGTCTTTGTACAAAGATCCTGCCATGACAGGTTTGATATATGACTCACAGAACATCTTATACAAGTGATGTGGGTAGGTTTTACCTGGAAAACTCAAAATGCAAAGGGGTTGATGAGACTGCTTGCATGCAGGCTCACACGCTGTGCAAAGTTATGAGTCACACCTGAGCATGTACACTCGCTGTTTAGTCTTGGCCTAGTTTGCTACCGTAAAGTTATTAATTTGTCCATCATCAAGCATTCAAGTCACAGCGAGACAGAAGTTAGAGTTCTTTGTACTCGTTATGTGAGGTGATTCCCAACTAAACTGAATAAGGCCAGGGTATAGCTTTTCAAAAGTGGATGTGGCTCAGCGAATACACAATACTGAGCTGATATGCAGCCTTAGAGAACTGTTGGCACCACTGCATAGATCAGGAAGAGGAACAGGATAAGCCAGGGAAAAAGTAAGAATTTAGATAACTAAAATAGTGATTGAGCAGTAGGAGTTAGTGGCATCTAGCCCTGAGGCTGCAAATTGCAACCAACTGAATGCCCCTCTGCTCAGTCCTCCCTGTCCAAGCCTATCGGAGAACTAAAGTGGCTTTCTGGTCATTTAAAAAACGCGAAAGGCCCTCGCTAGACCCGGTGTTTGGTTTGTCCGTTCTCTGTTACTGTAGAAACATGGCGGTGCAATACTGTTTACAATGTTTACTGAGGTAATAAATCAAGTGATTTTCTCATAAGCTTCTATGCAATTGGACTTCCTTCAGCAACCAGAGGAGTCTCCCTCTGCTGGTCATTAGAGAGAATGCAAGTTTAAGACACTGGCCTCACTCTTCAGAACCGGAAGTTGCCGCCTGGCCTGAAATGGTCAGCAGGGGGTTCTATGAGAAAATGTCCTACTCGATTGAATATCTCAGTAAACATTTCCCTAATGAGTGTATGGTCCCAATTGCTAGTTTCAACTATTCTACAGTTTGTCTATTTAATAAATGATGGTCCCACTTACAGTCAAATACATGACGAGGGCTATGCTTTCGGGCATGCTATACCTTGTGATTAATATATATATATATATATATATATTTTGGGGTTTTTATTGCCTTCATTAGAGCAGCGAGAGAGTGATAGAAAAGGGAGGAGAGAGGATGACATGCAGCAAATGGTGTTGGAATCTACAAAGGACTCAACCTATATGGTGCACACGATCTACCAGGTGAGCTAGAGATCGCCCCTACTCTTTGTGTTTGACAAGTTCCTACAACAACGTCTTCTCTGCATAGCAATGAGTATCTCTCCGCAGCTCCACCCAAATATGCACTTTTGGTTTTAAAAAAACCAAGATGGAGCCGGACAAAACGTCCAACTTAAGGCTTCAAAACGTTAGTCCACAGACAAACGGTTTGTCGGCGTATGTATGCACGTCAAGTTCGAACATGTGTTAACAAACACAGAACTAGGAATATGTATATATTTTTTTTATTTCACTGTGACAAGTAAACCATCTGTAAATACAAACAGTGGTATCGACTAAAACTTTAAACCTCACTGAAAAAGCACACTATTAAACGATCATCATGATGAAGAAGTATTAACGGCTTATTCTAATTCGTCTCACTCAATGATCAGTAACAACATATAACAGTATCCCGGCTACCCTGTGCTGCTGACAGCATTGTCTGGTATGATACAGAGTTTATTGACTGAGCTCTCTGGCGCAGAGCTGAGGGCTGCACAGCAACTGAGCAGCATGGATTTGAATAGAAGCAGAGGAAGAGAAAGCAGGAGCACTGAATGGATAAAGCAAAAAGACTGAAGATACTGAAAAAGTGTAAAGGGAGAATTTCGTAGCGGGATCAGGATTAGGACTCCGGTCAATTATGCTCTGATCAGTGCAGGAAAGCTACACCACTTGCAAAGTCGAGGCTGCATTCATCAGAACAGAGAAGCTGATGATAACATTTTCATTATTTAATTATAATATACAGTATGTGTAATAGTATGACTACTATATAAAACCAAGAATGTGACTATGTAGCACAATTAATCAGTGTCATGTGTAATCAAAGAGTACAGTGTCGAATGCAGTGAAAATGTGCACTGGTTTTAATGACACCAATCATGTTTAGCTCAAAAGTCTGTCTTCAGTTACACAATAACATGACAATCCACAAAGAAATGAAAATTAGGTCAAAGGTTCTTGCATGTTTGTCCCATTACTGATCATGGACTGGACTTTAACATTTCCTGTTTCTGAAAGGGACATTTGAGAAACACAGTACATGTAACTGGTAGCGGACAGGAGAGATGAGCACTATCTATCTCTAGCTCCTCCACACACACACACCATTATTACATAGCAACGCCATGTAATCATTTGGTATGAGTCATCACCCTCAGAGATTTCTCAGTAGCTATAATTTGACTTTCTATATTAATTATTTTCATATCCTCTGCTTTGAATATGTGCCTATTCATCTGGCTTATCAGTAGTTTCATTTCCTTTCCACATTGCAGCTTCAAGCTGCCTTGCCTCCTAGCTCTCTTCCTTACTCGCTCAAAGCGGCCTGCCTTTAAAGTTTGTATGCGCGTGTTTGTGAGTAGGAATTGAGAAGGTCAGCAGTGATGGAGATAGTCGTTTTTCTCTGTATTGCTACTTGCTGATCAGCATCATTCACATGAGTGGACTCTGAGCCGAGTTGTGACAACATGTTAGTGGAGGAAGCTCTTGTGAGCCAGAGACATGTGCGTTGAAGACTCGTACTGACAGGGGACGGTGAAATAGTTAGCATGAATGCAACACACATTTAGTGCGCATATTACAGTACAAGGGCCATATGCTCACACAAAAAAAAAAAAAAAAAGATTACTCTAGATCAGCGGTTCCCAAACTTTTTAGGCCGCGCACCCCCTTCTACATCCCGACTGGGTTCGCGCACCCCCCCCCCCCTTAATAAAAAAAAAAAAAAAAAAGAAGCAACAGAGCCTTTTAAGCCTTCATAGCCGCATAAGAATCGGACCAATGAGAGAACAGTTTGCTCGCGCGTGGCATTTGTTTACAAGATTTAGTCCGCTGTTAAATGTTGCAGTGTGAACACAAACCGAACAAAGGAGCAACTGCAACAACGCAAACGAACTGAAGGTGTGAAAACGCCCTGAAACACTGCAACAAAGTTTCAATAACTTTCAGTGACACAAGGCGTCAATTTTAAAGAGCAATACGGATGTGAGGACACACGCACAGGCTCAGAGGCAGATTATCACATTTCATTTACAATTCATGACCGACTAATGTAGCCAGGATGTCTTCGGACAAAGCATCGATGCGGCGCGACACAGTGTTGTTGGACACCGGGATCATGTCCAACTTTTTTGCTTCTTTCTCCCCAATCATACATTCCACCATCTCTCTGGCAGCTGGCAAGCTCACGTCTTCGGCGATTGTGTGCGGTAGCCCCTTTCTCGCTATTCTGTAACCAGATATGAAGCCCGTAGTGCGTCATTTATAGACCCAACACATGAATGAGACTCCAGTTGTTTTTGGCTGTTTTGTAACTCCTCCAATTTCGATATAAACAATGTAAGGGGCTTTTGACTTGCACTGGCATGCTTGGTGTTCAGGCGGCGACGTAAATAAGAGCTTCAGACTGTTAGCCAGAACCTCACTGCACACCACGCACTGTGGCTTTGGGGAATCTGCGTTGCCAATCCAAGTGAAGCCCAGACACAGATACTTTTCATCATATTTCATCTTGTTTTTCCCAGTCTGATGCTCACTCTCGTTTCCTCTTTTTCACCTTGACTCGATGGGCCGATGTGCTCCCGATTTGTCTGTGCTGCACCTCTCCGTTCCCCTCGCCTCCGATTCCTCTCTCTCTCTCTGTCCCTCTCCTCTTTTACGACCGATAGCTTCAGATGTCCCACCTGACAGTTTTTAAATTAAAATTACATTTTTTTTTAATATTTAATATTATTACACCATCAGACCGCCATTACACTTTTCCTCTCGCGCACCCCCTAGAGGCAGCTCGCGCACCCCCAGGGGTGCGCGCACCCCACTTTGGGAATCCCTGCTCTAGATAGATAGATATAAACTTTATTCATCCCCAGGTGGAAATCCGTTTGTAGCAGCAGCAATTTACAGAGTAAAATATAACGTATGGGATGCACAATATATACAGAACAATAAAATAACAGAGCAGATATTGAATTGAAGGAATAGATTAATAAAAAATAAGCCAAAATAGAATAGAATCGAAAATAGAAATGCACAGTATATACCATGAATATAGTGGTATTAATTAAATGAACAACTAGTAAACTAAACAACCTGGACAGTAGAGCCAGGATCACCAACAACAAGCAACAACCGTGTAGCGTTGTTGTAGTCATGTGAAGGACGATGATCTGGCCCGAGGTGTTTTATTATAAAGTCTAATGGCAGATGGCAGGAATGTTTTTCTGAATCCGTCCTTGTGACAGCGGAGCTGGATCAGTCTGTTGGAGAAAGTGCTCCGCTGTCCCTGCAGTAGGTGGTGGAGAGGGTGGTCCGGGTTATCCAATATGGACAATAGTTTCTTCAGTGTCCTCTCCACCACCTCTTCCAGATTGTCTTGTTTGCAGCCAATGATGGAGCCGGCCTTCTTAACTAGTTTGTTAAGCCTGTTAGTGTCACCGGCTCCAATGCTGCTCCCCCAGCAGACTACGGCAAAGTACAGTGCACTGGCCACAACAGACTGGTAGAACATCTCCAGCATCTTGCTGCACACGTTGAAGGATCGAAGTTTCCTCAAGAAAAAGAGTAGACTCATCCCCTTCTTGTACACAGCGTTGATGTTGGTCTGCCAGTTCAGTCTGCTGTCGATGTAGACACCCAGGTACTGGTACTCCTCCACCATGTCTACATCCTCTCCCAGAACTCTCAGCGGTTGTGGAGCCGTCGTCTTCCTCCTGAAGTTGACCACCATCTGTCGGCCACGTTCAGACGCATGTGATTCCTACCGGCCCACTCCACAAAGTCATCCACTACTGCCCTGTACTCCTCCCGTCCATCCCTTATACACCCGACCACTGCAGAGTCAGAGAACTTCTGCAGATGGCATGACACAGAGTTGTACTGGAAGTCAGTGGTGTACAAGGTGAACAGTTCCCTGTGGGGCTCCAATATCACTGACCACCGTACCAGACAGCACACGGCCCAGGCGGACAAACTGTGGTCTGCCCGTGAGGTAGTCAGTGATCCAGGAGATGGTGGACGCGTTCACCCCCACCACCCGCAGCTTCTCACTCAGCAGCACTGGTTGGATGGTGTTGAATGCACTGGAGAAATCAAAGAAAGTGATTCTCACAGAGCCACCGGATCCAGCCAGGTGCGACTGAGCTCGTTGCAGCAGGTAGATGATGGCGTCGTCCACCCCCACATGAGGGCTACCGCCTTCATATTGTTAAAAAAATATGAACTGAAGAGCAATCAGCCTGCATTTAGATAAACATAAAACTTGTGCATGGAAAATGAAGATTTGTTGTCATGAATTTACTTTTGTGAAGAGAAGAGGTGGAGAGCAGAGGTGTTTTAGAATAGCATGCAAATACACAACATCCTACGAGTTAATATAATCACCCCTTATCCGTCAGTTAGCAGGTCAAAATTAGAATGAAGTCCCTGTTAGAGTATATAATGCGGTCAGATGCTACTATGCATGGGAGCAATCAACAGAAAGAGTTTACGTAGGAATTTCATTTGTTAAACGGCCATGCAAATCATTCAAATGCTATGAAGAATGGCATTGCCAGTTAAATACAGAACAGAGCCTTGGCTAAGCCCCGCACTCTGCTGCTATTCCATCAAATGTCAGAACCATGGAGCCCACACTGTCACTAAAAAAGCAATTTCAGAGAGAAGTAGACAGAAGGGACTTCAACATGCATTTGAAGGGTATATCCCGGACGTCAAACGGATTCAGCAAAGAAAACAGGAAAGATCAAGATAGAAGTTACACAGGTTTTTACGTAGAGGTAACATTTTTGAAACATTTAACTTCTTCCAACATCTCTTGGCAAAGAATATCACTTTTACTCAACTTTTAAACATGACTAGCTCTAAATTCACAAAATCAGACTGAAAAATCTGATTGAATTGCATTAAGGTCACTTTTTTTAACCTTCCACAGAGCCATTGAGCCCTGGTCAACGCTGGCCGATGCTAAGCGATGATTGGCCAGTCTGCATTCAAGGTCGGGACTTAGCAAAGGCTACTTGATTTCAAAATTGTGACCTGCTAACCCCGTAATTTGCCCCATGTCACTCAGGTTATCCTCACAACAACTCCTTATCTGAGACCAAAGACTACTGCGCGTTTTCTATTTCTGCTCCCAGGCTCTGGAATAGACTTGTACCACATTAAGTTATATTCCGCCATTGACAGATTTAAAGACCCACCTTTTTTTGCTTGCTTCTAATTCAGTCCAAGGCTGCCCCATGTCAAGTCCCCTGTTTAATTATTTCAAACGTACTTTTACTGCTTTTTAATTTGTTGATTTTTTTCTTTTTTGGGGGGTATAACATTGTTTATTATTCCATTTTATGCATCTTTTGTTTTTTATATTCAGTTTTCAATGATAAATATGATATATAAATAAACCGACTTGACAATATTCTATTTTCAACATTGTGACCACTGCAAAACAATATCACAGCTCACTACAGTGAGTGCACTATGTGCATATTTTGTGTCCGCTGTTGTAGAAACCTTCACTGTCAGACTAACAGTGCAGGACATGGCATAACAATAAGCCTGAGAAAATCTATTTTACTGGACGACCGAAAACACATGACATGTTGACGGGAGGAATATAGAGAATGCATGCAAATTGTAATATGGCAGATATTGTAGGACACACACACCTACACTGTACGTTGCTGAAGGCATACTTAAAACCGTGGAGGTAAAGTTATAAATTGGCCTTCTAATTAATGCAGAATAGATACATGCACAGAAATGGAAGTGCATTTTCTGACTGGCTGTAGTTTAAGATTGTCTGACAGTCACCTGGACACTGGGCCAAGACAATTCTCCTTTTCTGTTGTGCAGCTCTTTGCAGAAATATCTATCAGATTTTAAGGTTTGAAATTAAATTAAAGATGTATTATACACCAATGTACTCCTGCATCAGAAACATGTTCAGGTTCATAGTGACTCAATGAATATGAATTTAACTACCTCCTCAGCCTGAATGAAGAAGGATTACTGAAAGGTATGACAAGGCGGCTCCACAAAGACTCACTTTGTAATCTCTTTTTCAAAGAGATGGAGTAGTAAACATGGACGTGTTCCATTTCAAATCCATTTCACTGTACTTAATTGAAACCTATGGTTTAATATCTTAAAGCGCATTTTGTGTGAAAATGATGAACTCCGTAATACATTACATGAGATTTTTTTATAATCAGCTGTGTCTTCCGCAAACATTTAGCAAAGTATTACGTAATTACACGATGTTGTAATGGTAAGTGGAAATTCAGGGTATTATTGAGAAGAGACGCAACACGGGTAAGGGCACCGTTTATCTACATTCAGGATACATTGCTATGATCACACAAAGCTGCTAGCAAGGACTGACCAAAAGGGCTAATAACTGGATTTTTCCTCACAAAATTTGAATCCAGCTTGTTAATTAAACAATATTATTTGTTTATTAAAAATAGGTTTGCCATGGTTTTCAGAAAAATATAGCAATATGCAATAAATACCACAGTGCCTGAGGGGACAGCAACAAGTAATTGCAGTACACTTACCAATGCTGATATTTAAAGATAATTCACCCAAATTACTAACAAAACAAAAAAAAGCTGTCCAAGTTGTCACTTGTCTTGATTATTATTTGTGAATGTAATTTATTGACGATGAGGCTTATGGATTATCTTGCAGTGTGTGGACAGAAGTCACATAGCCGTGGGTAAAAAAACTAAACTGCATAGTCAGATACCATGGGACAAATTGGAAAAAAAAATCGTGATTTGAGGGAATAGACCCATTATAGTAATGTTATGGTAATCAAATAGACAATGTGTACTTGCATTAGTTGCAACAATACTTCAAAGGCAACAGGGTCGCATGACATGACACAACATGGCCTGTGAACTGTGAAGCAATATGGTCACACAATAACACCGGCCTCTGATCAAGGATGTCTTTAGTGTCACATGTAACTGGATTCCTTGATCTTTTTTAGCTTTCCATTGACTTGCTTGACTTTAATCTTTAATCTGGTTGTTTTAGTAATAGAGAACATGGGAATACCAACTATAGTATCTACTAATTGCAAATTAGCATGTGCACTGAGAGGAAAGCCTCTGTTTCAGCACAGCTCAGAAACGGCACACCAACTCCTTTTCCTTCTCTGTTAATGAGTCCACTCATCTGACACCGTTATTACCTCCCATCCACAGCCTTCACCTCCTCAAGACACTTCCATCTTCCTTTTATCTACCTACGTCTCACTGCCATCCAGACCCCATCATTAGTCAGGTGTAGATGCCTCGGATGTCGACCTCCAACCTTACATACACGATGATGAATGGGCCTGCGTTTACAGTCAGGTCACTCTCAATCTAAGTCATGTCTGTGAAAATGCCACAATATCTGCCACTGTCTACCTAGAGACATTCCAATAGCGGTGCTGAGGCTACTGAACATGGCAAAGAAAGTCCTGATTGAAATTCTGCCCGTTGCATCAACTGTGCAGCAGAATGTGATTGGAATAATGGCAGTAATGATGGAGATTGCTTGGCAGCACTTGGTTGGCCCCGAGTAGAGCCTGAATTGAGTTCTTCAAGATCTTTTTTTGTTTCCCGGCATGAAGAAATGTGTTGCAAAACAACTTTCAGTTTACTAAAAGCATTTGGAAAATAATTGTTGATTTATAGCTAGGTGCAATAGCTATAAGCAAACACTTTGTCTTCAGTGTCAAACTAATCACCGATTTGATTTCATGCATGGGAACAAAGCCACTCATCAAAAGCTCAGCAGAACATGTTTTTAAAAAGGATCCTATTTGATGTCATCCAGATGTTGAAAATCAGCTCTGTATATTTGTGTTTACAAGCATCATACGGACAAGAACATTTGTATCTGCGTGCTTGTGAAACCAATTAGTGTGATGGAGGATTTCTGCTTTCTTGGGACTCTTAAAACCTGCCGGGACTTAAGTCAAGTTATCAAATCATATCCGTCAGGTATACTTTATTAATCCTGCAAGGGGAAATCTAATTTTTGAACAGAGGAAATTGAAAAGAAAATGCCTCCAGCGAGAGCTTTCCCGATTCCTCTATATCAATAGACTGTAGATTTAATAATTTACAGTTTAATAACTACCTTGCACCACAGAGCAGTCCTAAACTGTAGTAAGAAAGGGATTTGCTCGAGGTTGAATTGATATATCTGCCTCCCAATTGCTCCACACCGACGCAGTGCTGTCCTTAGTTAGAAAAGGAGGGATTTATCACAGAAGTCAACACACTGAGTCGACTTAAAATTATTATTCACCTCTATGGATTCAAGCTCATAATAGGCTCTCATTGTTTAATTTTCTTGGAGCAAAAACGTATTTGTATCATTCACAGATTATCTTTTCTGCTAATGAATCATTTTCTGAAGCTCATAAATGAAATCCCCTACTGAGGCTAATAGCCGTTTATAGCTGGCACTGATGGATGTATTACTGGAAACTAAACTTCAGACTCATTGAAGAAAAAATGCAAATCTGGAGCCAGAAATGTTTTTAAGCTTCCAGATTTGTGTGCTGTGCAACCCACTGCACATGTGCATTCGGGATTCCTATGCAGGCCCCGCCAATGCGTTCCACCTCGGTCATAGATGGTAACCGCCGGGTCTGAAAAGTGTAGCCAACATGGAAGTGCTTCTAACTTGCCATCTTAAGATAGCCATCAGGGGGATTAGACTCCTTTTTGCAACTCTGTTGCAAAAAGGAGTCTAATTGTATGGAAGTCTATGAGAAAATTACCCTACTTCTCATTTGATTTATTACCTAAATATTGTAAACATGAGTATATTGCTAGTTTCAAGTCTTCTTCAATACAGCACGATGTTCATTTAGTAAATGATGGTCCAAATTAGAGTAAAATAGATGATAAAGCAAGGTCTGTTTCAAGGTGTGGCTTAGTCACCACTACGTCACTACCACGGCCTTGTTTTTGTCTTACAACTTCAACCATTTCACACTGTGAGAAGGCTAGTTGTAAAATTTAGCCCGAACAAATGTCATATGAAGTTCGGTGGTAGCCTCCTTAGCTCCACCCTGTTGTCACTTCTGGATGCAATAATTCGTGACGTGATGGTGACGGCCAAAACACAGAACTTGGGCTTGAAAACTGTACAAGTTAAATTGTGGGTATTTTTGGCACAAACGTTTTACAAGGAAGAACAATGCATGGAATACAATTGAATTATTGCTGGTTCTGCTGCATGTTGCGGAACCTTTTTTCAATTGCCAATCAAGTTTAAAAAATCTGGCCCCAAAGAGCTTTATAAAAGAAGACCTGAGTGGTTTCCCCCAGACATTGCTGAGATTGAATTTCCTAAAATAACAGTAAATATTTGACACAGCCCAAGCAATCTTCAAGAATGCTGTGCTTGGCAAAGACTCGTTGTTATATAACAGAGCATCACTTGTGATGATGTGATAAGTAGTGCAGATTGTGTAATATTTACATAGATGTAAGATATGAAGAACTGCAAAATGCAAGTGATCAACAGTGACATGATACTTGATGGTGGCTTTGGACGTGTTCAAAGTCAATAGTTTCCTTGTATTACACAAAAAGATGAATAGTTCACATATGTTATTCAAAGTTGGCCATATTTACATGGACATGCAGTACTGCTTAATCTGAATGAAAAGTTTTTGTGCAGAGTCCACTCCTGATCTTGTCTGAGAAGTTGACTGTACACCAGGATTCTCACATTGCAGATTGTCAAGTACAAATCCCAGATAGAGTTGCAGGGGGTTCTTAGCAAATAGAGAATAGCTTAATTTCATGGTTATTTAGTTTTCTTAATGTAGAGGGCTTTAAAGGGAGAGTGTTATCATGAGTCCTGCTCGACAAAACACAAATGTTGTGGATGCGGTCATCATCATGAGTCCACCGTAGGACATGGTCGTCTATACAGAAGAATAAAAATATCATACACTGGTTTAACTTAGGTGTGACATTGATGTTCACGTATCCTAGCTCATATCTTGGGAGCCACTGCTTCCTAACACCTATTTTGGTCTTTTTTGGAAAAAGAAGAACAAAAGCCTCATACGTCCACACAGCTATTTACGGCCAATGTAGGTTACATTCACATACCTTTGACAACAACACATACAGCAGTACGACACTTGTCAGCTTGTTATTGTTTTGTATCTTGTTCGATTACTTTGCTGCTCCTCACATATAGTTACAGTAAGTAATACAATATAATTTAAATATAAGTGAAATGTTAATTCTTATTAACTCCATTTTGCCTGGGGTGTATTTCACCATACGCCAGCAGAGGTACTGTGGCTTTTTTTGAAGCACTACATTTTTCAGGGGGACTGGTTCCAAGAATAACCTCCATATCTTAATGTAGCAATTCAAAAGAAATCCCCTGAGCAGAGGATTTGCTGTCACATTACAGTTTAGTTTATCTCTTGTGTGTCCTGGCTCACATTACACCATAATTTGTTATTTTTCTCTTGTTTTAGTGAAAATAAGAGCCATCGGAAACCTCCTAAGTCTGGCCATGTTTATGCCCTGTGTTTGTAAGTGCAGAGGGTCTTGGCAGGATAAGGACAAAACAGCACTTGGTAGCCTCTGTAATGTGCTGTAATCAGATAGTGCCTAATGGTCCGCTCGGTGTTAACTACTATGGCAGCTCTTTTAACATACACACACACCTAACGTATTGGCTGCGCGATTAAGTCATTATTAACCAATTTCAGGATGTAAGTGTGCTTCATGAAGCCTAGCTTTATCTAAAAACAAAAAAATGTAGGAAAGAAATCATGAGCCGTAGATGTGTGGAATATTATGGAAAGACGCAAAGGAGGTGTGATTCTTGAGAAAGTATACTTTTATGGCTTTCATTTTGTGGCTAGACATTTCTGAGTCATGCAGCAGAGAAATGAGACAGAGAAAACAGAAATGAAACCCTTATTTGGCATTCAAACCTTTATTGTTATAGAACGAAATTGCTTTCTCATTTTTTTCTTAATCACTTTCTGCTATCTGTAAGTGGTAGTATGATGACTATGCGCAGAAGTAGAACTTTGGAATTGAAAGAAAAGAAAAGATGATATCTATAACCAAGCCTTCTCTATCCTCAACATCATCTATAAATGGCTGATTGCAAAGAGAAGGGATGTTTGTCTTCATTTTATTTAACTTTTTTGCTCCCATATTTTCTAACCTGAACAGGACTCTCTCTCCTCTCCTTTTAGTATAGTAAGTTAGTATAGAAACACACTTCAAATGCCTCTTTCCCCCCCCAATTCCTGGCAAATGTGAGTGTTAATCCTAGCATACCAGCATTGGCTGCACAGAATGTACTTGTGCACAGTTGTGAAAAACATGTACGACCCAAAACAGCTAGAGCAAGCATGACTAGCCAGCTACTAAATGCATCTTTGTATCACAATATTATCTTTATTGCTGTCTTTGCACTCACTGCTTGTGTTCTCTGATCCTGCAGTCACAGTGTAAACTCATGAGTAAACTGAAACCATCATTATACATCATAGATAAGAAGTCATTGCCATTCTCTCTCACATTGACTGACTCGTGACATTGTGAGACTCACCATTACTCAAAGTCCAACGAGATGAAACTTTATGGAACACAAAGGAGGCGGGATCTATTTAAGACAACAGACGACAAATGCATCTCGTCCCCTTTGGAATGAATGGGGTGTGGATTCTAGTGTAACTCCTCAGGGGAATTTAATACTGCTACTATTATTATTATTATTATTATTATTAACAGCATTGAGCATGTTAGTATGTACGTAATGGCAAGATCAGCAGGGAAAAATGTGATGAGTGTCATCTGAAAATATGTTCTTTATTATTTTAGGAAAGGCAGGTTTGGTGGTCAAATTACAGCAGTACTTCAGGTACAAAAATAGGGGCCTAAAATTGCTGTATATGGAGTGGAACCGTAATTCGCCCTTTTTAAATGGCATTTTTTTCTTTTGCTGGATTGACCAATTCTCTCAATGTCAGTGTTTTGTTTAAGATTTGCAAAGATTATACATGCAGGATTTTGATCCAAGATAACCACTATTGCAACAATTGAATCCAGTACGTTTTTACCTCAAAGATATAAGTCGTATGCTATGAAACGTCCTGTCAATCTGATCTAGTTCACTGTTTAAATGTACAGTGTGGAACAGTTCTGCAAGTAGTCCTAATTCTTTCCTAATTTAGTTAGTGGTTTAATGATGGTAATCCATTTCAACAACACACAGTGCGTGTTTGTGGAACCTATGGGTCATTTGCTGTGCTCTACTTATGTTTTATTTCTTATACACAGTGCAGATGGAAAATCATAGCTGATGGTGACCAATTCGATTGTGTCACTCAATGCTACAAACAAGGCCACAACCGTGGTATATGGATTTTTGTGTGACGTAAGTCAATATAATAGTTCCATCACAAGCTTGGCATGAACACTGGAGATGTTGAGAAATCAAACAAATACAGATCATGCCAATAATTGACTGCTGTCATTTCCTAACCTACACATGAGTTGCACCTAAATGTAACCGAACCTTAACCATCGAGGTGGTAGATTTGGAAAGCATTGGTATTCTGTGGATAGGGTCGCTAGATCAAAAAGCGCAAAATAATTGTTTTGGAAGGCAATGACAAGATTACCGGTTACAAGAGGAAAATTGGATACAATATTTATATCAGTGTGTCGACTCAAACGTCTATCACACCGAGTCCTCAAGTCTGCCTCTCCATAATAGCAGTGAAGATTGAAGGACAGCTGTAGAAAAACTACCATATTGGATTATTCATGCATTAAACAAAGATATATAAATGTGTTAAACAGGACCTGTGTGTTTGTAATATGTAGTTGTGTATCTTTTAGTTTTTAGGCTGGCATAAGACTGAGAAACAGTCACTACTTTAGAATGTTTTCTTTTTTGACAAAACCTGCTGCTTAGAGGCTAAAACGTTAGGGGATTTTAGTTAAGTTTCCTGACACTTTCTATGTACGGCCGGAAGCTTCCCCGAATGACATCCAGGTAATTGTCCCACAACTAAAGAAGAGGGCAGCCAAGGGATTCATCTTCTTTATATGTTTGGAGTGGAACAGGATGATTCTGAGCCCCAGAGCTCTTACCACTTGGCAAAGGCTCTTCACCTGCAAGATCATTGCAAGGAAACAAATGCCTCAGTTTCCTGGAATATAGTCTCAGATTGCATACAAGGAAATCTCTAAGGATATGGGTCTGACTATGGATAAGCCTTGGTTGCAAGGGGCTATATTTCTGGGGTTCCAGTGTAACTGGGCCAAGACTTCCTTTTCCGTGCGCTGCTCATTGATTAAAGTCTGATTTGCAACTGTAGTCATACAACCAGATGTTTCCCCAGTTTACAAGCTTGTGACGTCACCAGTTAGTTTCTGGACTGCCGATTTGAAGCCTTGAGTTTGGCATTTTGTATTTGTTTATTGCAAACGAAAGTGACATGAGAGGGTGGAGCTAAGAACAACCGAAAACTAAATATGACATTTTAGGCAACCATAAAGGTTACGATTAACTTTCATGAAATGAAAACGCACTGAGAAAGGGTTAAAGATCTAAAACAAATACCCAGCTGACAAGCAACCAGTTAATCCCAAGGTAGCTCTACTCTAAAGCTTCCCCTGCTTTGTGGTCTACTTTTACTCTAAATGGGACCATCATTTACGAAATGATGATCATGGTGTATTCAAGAAGACTTGAAACTAGAAATAAACTCATGTTTACAATGTTTACCGAGGTAATAAAGCAAGTTAAAAGTAGGGTCATTTTTGTCAGACTTCTGTACAATCCAACTTCTTTTTGCAGCCAGAGTCGTCGACCCCTGCTGGCTATTAGAAAGAATGCAAAATTAAGGAATTTCTGCATCTGCTTCACTGTTTAGAACAAGAGGTTGCAGCCTGAGGGATGAAAAAAGTGACTAAATGAAACACATAGAAAGGTTGTTTCACATATCACTCGCAAATCAGATGGATTGTCAGATCTGCTAATCAGATTTGTTTTAGTGTGTTGAGCCTTGTGCCAGACGCTGAACTGGAGAAAAGGCATTCGCTACATGCAAACAATACAAATGGTCATAGGCTTGGTTCGTTGTTGTCTAAAATGATACTTTGTTGTGCTCTTGCTGTACTCAGTTTATAATATCTGGTTTCTGATTCGTATAACACTGTGTCCATTGCAGGTTGCAATCTTTAGCATGAATGAGGTAGCTACAGGTCAGGGAACGAACATACACAGAAACTGACCTGAGACGGGGATTGATTTAAATATTAAAGGACAGATTATTAGGAAAATGATTGTCCACAACTTGGGATTCTTTTAACCAAAGTTTTTAAACTGGTACTTGCATGGAGGACACACATTGATTACGCCCTGGCACAGACCCTGGAAACCACTCCACCCTCATTCTCCCGTTTCCAGTGAGAGGCATCAGTCTTCTCAGTCACATGAATCCGAGAAACTTTGCTCTTATTTACAAACAAATGGCTCCTGAATTTACCGACAACTATGACTGCTGGTGTGACAGTTAATAAATTACGTGTTGATTCAGCATCTCAGACAAATGTTCTCCTTGGTTTGCCTAAACTCTCAAGAATGCATTTATCCAAAATGATAAAAAAAACATGAAGCTATTCTCTTTGGTGAGCTAGACTCTCTACAGAGCCGCCTGAGGCTGCGGCTCACTCGCTGCTGTGGACCTTATCTGAACCATCATAATACACACACACACACACCAAAAATGACAAATGAAATAATCAAAGCACATTTGTTTGTGCTGATCTCTTGGAAATGGAGGTTGTTCAGGGGAATGCAATGCAATTACAGAAAGTCAGTGAACATAGAGAAAGTTGTAGTCAAGCTTGTTCAGCAGACACGTACATGTTCTCTGCAATGTTCTGTGCAGTGCTTTTTCTGCATAAAAGCAAAGCAGTGTGTAGCAAAAAGTATGACAACCAAATAGTTTGATTTAGATCATTCATATTTTATGTCTGTAGAGAAAAGATACAATAGGTGAATACATGTTTGATATAGCAATGTTCAAATCAGACTAAAAGGAGAGAGAAAAGATCAAATATAACATGTAGAAAAGACAAAATATTACATTTTAAACTCAAGAATGAGATATTGAAAAACAAGAAACAAATGGGTTTAAAGAAATTAAATCTACCACTGTTTGAGATACAAGTTATTTTCAATTACTGGCTTTGCAACTTTTATAATTCAGCAATAAGGAAGTCAGTTCATAGCCATTGAAAGGTTTGTCTTAAGGACACACTGAGCCAGCATCTGCTCACCTCTTCTCTGAAATACTGCTGAACTGTCAACGGTATTTTAGCAAATATAGCAGAGTGGTTAGTTTCCTCTGCAGGTGCTCACTTCAGCAAAAGAGGACGCACTGAAGGGCATATTGTCTCAGCTTACACATAAATAACTGCATAAAAATCACAACATAAGCAGAGAATCAAAACCAGCTTATTTCAAGGGCAGATACAGCATACCTTTTTTAGATGTCCCATGGTGATATTTAAAAACTATTTTTTATGCATGTATGACTGCTAAAGAGGAATAGACATGAAAACATAAGGACATATTTTGCTGTTCAGAGGACAATTGAAAAACAATAAGATGGACATCAAAACAGATTTAACTTGGAATAATGCTGAACTTATGATAGATAGATAGATAGATAGATAGATAGATAGATAGATAGATAGATAGATAGATAGATAGATAGATAGATAGATAGATAGATAGATAGATAGATAGATAGATAGATAGATAGATAGATAGATTTCTCTCACAACTATTCAAAATACACATTGGGCTCCAGATGGGAGAATAATAGAAACTAGAAAATTCCTAAATACATTTTGACAGTGTGGCTTCTACTGCCCGAAGAAATCGCAATATATACACACGCCAATGTTATCGGTAGTGTCATTCAGGTTCAATTGAGGTAGCGCTACTCTTTTTTTCTGCATTTTACATTAATACTCTTTGATTGAATCTTGTATTTGTGGGGCTTTTATTTTGAAAGGGTGGGACTGGGTGGGTGAGAGAGGGGGAGAGGAGACAGAATCATAATGTTTGACACTAAAATGAGAGGCTTCATCACAAGCATTCCAGTTTTCATTCTGTGGGGCTTTTAATTTGAAGTGGGGGGGGGGTGAGAGGGGAAAAGTCCCCTAAAAATATCTAAGACCTGAATGACTGTATGATAGAGAGAGAGAGACAGAGAGGGAGAGGGAGTGAGTGAGTGAGAGCTAGTTAGATGGGTTGAGTGAGTAGGGGAGAGAGAGACAGACAGACAGAATATATGGCTGTTCTGTTCTGTTCAGTTCATTTGAGGGTGTGTAAGTGTGCTCGGAGAAGAAGAAGGAGAAGCCTGGAGAGTTTCAGTTAAAGGGACTTAGCTTGATGAATCCCCGAAGTTAAGGAGGCTGTAGCGGACCACAATTCCTTTTCCACCACCTGCTCCCGGGATCAGCACACCTCCAGTAAGGCCTGGTCCTCCAAGAAAGCTCCGTGTATTCAGTCGGTTCATGGATCCTTGCTGCTCCGATTGTAGTCAACATTTTCTTATTTTGAGCTTAACAGGTCCAGAAACTGAATCATACTTACGGTAACTCCATTAAACACTCTCACTCCTCTCTTTTTGCTCCTCCATGCAGCTTTGGCTAGTTGATTAGTTGTTCCCTTCCCCCAGCTCGCAGGTGTGTCTCATTTATAGCCTCTCTTTCCCCACCTTCTTTTCCTGTCAGGTTGGAAAAGGGCTAATATGTGTATTTCTGTTCTGCTACAATACACACATACACCTACATGTACACACATACTCATTTTAAAATTAATTATTTTTATCCTGAAAAACTGTAAACACTGCCAGCAAGGTATGCCTGTGTAGTACAAAACAAGTAAAAAGGCATTTCGTTGTTCTTTGTACTTTATCGACATGGATTTGAAGTAGAAGTGAACTGAAGTGCCCCTGAAGTAGAGGAGAAGTTCACGGAATACAAATCAATATTTTCACATCATTTATTTAAACTTCACCTGCAGCAGCAGGGATACGTGATATCCATTGAATGACCATGCAGTCGTCTGTCACAGTAACAATATCAAAGGGCTTCACAATAAAAAGCAAGTTCAAATGTGGGAAATAATTCCCATGGAAAATGAAAATTGAAGACATGCATTGAATAAAGAATGAAACATCAACCAAATACACATTCACTGTCAGTATCAACTTTAAGGTCAAATAACGTCAAATGAACCCGGAATAATGGCACAACATTCCCGCCTTGAACAGGCTGAGGTAGGAGCTAGTGTTGACATGCATATTTCTACCTTGAAGAAGGAAATGAGTGAAGAGACGAAAAGTCAAATTGTCAGAACAACAAACAAATATGTCACTGTCAAACAATGTCACCTATATTTCTCTGTCACACCATCTCTTTGCACTCTCACCCAAAATGTTTTTTGGGTGAGACAAACAGCATCTCATTATTAAACAGGAGTACTGAGGAAATTGGAAGGAGGAAGTTTATTGTTTTCAGCCTGCCTTTTTTGGCCATGTCTCTCTACTTCACCGACTGAGGCTACCTAATAGACATAGTGCAGTTTTATTATTGTTTCTGTTGCAGAAATGAAATGTCTCACAAGATATATTTCTCTTGTACATGTCCTTTGAAGTTGGAGTATTGCCATGTGGAATTTCAATGAATGACCGGTGCTATTTTTAGGTACACTTAGACTGATTTGTCTTTACCACTTAAGTATCACGCTAAAGAATTATAAAAGCATGCGCGCACACACACAGAACTGCCTGCAGATAGGAGGCATGATGCAATACCATCAATTATCTGTCACGATTTATGAGCCAAATGGAGTCAGACAGTCATGCAGCATGCAAGTTTGTAATCTTATTCTACTGTGGACCACAGGACTCCAGTAAAGAACTGGATTTAAGTCAAGAAGACACTAGTGCCTTTTACCAAGGAGATATATTCCTTTCATCCTCTATGTAATTCTCGGCTGGAGACGTATGGATATTGTAATGGAAAGGTGCAATTTGTAAGGAACAAGATGATAGTTAATACGTGGCAACTCAAAAAAAAACACGATCCACTTTGCTGAGATTTCCAAACTGAATCTGAGGACCAAATGCTATTTGCCAAACAGATGCAAAAATAGATAACTGCTCAGAGCGGCAATCACACTTGGCTATGAAAGAAAAGAAAATGACAGTCCAGTTCCTCTGCAAAATGCTGAGGTTATGTGAACCGACCTGTGTGAACACTCTGCGGCCAAGATGCAGCGACCGCAGAGACTTTCTTCTTCCTCTGTGGGCTGAGGTCACAGTGGCTAATTAGTGTGTTTGTTGTTGCAAATGTTACACAGCAGATAAAAGCAAACTGCTGGAAAGAACAAAAAGAGAGGAATGGTGATTCCCCAAACTGCTGGGAAGTGGGGAGTCACAGCAAACCCAAAAAAATAAATAGATTTTATGAGAAATGCTACTCCGTCGACCAGTCCACAGCACATACTGTTAATGAGAAGATATGAAACATGTTTGCTCATATAAACACCACTGGCCATGTTAAGCTGTTCAGGTTGACATTTTGAAAGGGATCAGCATATATGGTAGATGGGGATTGTGATGACCAAAAAAAACAGAATCCCACATGTGTATAATGGAAGCAATTGTAACGCATAAGACTGAATTAACAATATGCTTCTACGTGTGAGAGTTTGTCCATGTCTGCTAATGGTAGTCAGAGACAGCCCCGGCAGACATGTGTTCACTCAACAGCTTCTGTTATACATGTTCAGATCACACATCCACATCTCTTGGACGAAGGGCCAACCAGGCCCCGAGTCCACGGCCTCACCTACATCTACAGCCATGAAGAAATGCAACATGCGGTGTGAGACGGGACATAAGCGCGTGGTATCCAGGCTAGGCTAATGGCTGTACCATCTATCCTGCTGACGAATGTACGAACATTTGACAAAAACTGGATTATCTGAGACTACAGAGGACTGCACAGCAATAGATGAGAGACTGCTGTCTTTCATTTTCTCAGAGTTATGGCTGAATGTAAACATCTAGACTGATTCTCTCTCCACAGAGCAGATATAATAACAGCACTGACTGCGTGACCTGCTTGTGTCTGTAGATCAACAAAGCTTGGTGTCAAGATGCCGTAGTTGTCTCCAAGCACTGTTCAGCACTTGTGGAGTTCATGGTTATTAATTGCAAACCATACTATCTGCACAGAGAGTTTACAGGCATTAGAATTGGGACAGTGTATATCCCCCCAAATGCTAAGGAGGCTCTGAAAGAACTGCACAACACCGTCACTGAGCAACAGCCCATCCTGGTGTATTTTTCATTTTATTGGGAGATGTCAACTGTCAACAAAGGCATGAAACGCATATACCCCCGCTCCCACTTTGGTTCCTCAGAGCAAATCCCTGTTATGCTAATGCCTGCATACAGATTTTGGGTGAAACTGGTAAAACCAGAAAGCTAACAAATCTCAGTGTGGCCTGAGTGGAGTACCTCAGCATTACAGGACTGCTTTGAGACAACAGACCGGAGCATCTTCAGAGAGGCAGTCACCTACAACCAACACACTTACCTGCAAGAGTACACAGAGGCTGTGACGGGCTTCATCAACGAATACATTGAGGATGTAACAGCAACAAAGACAGTCACTGTGAGCTCCAACCAGAATCCCTGGATGACAGGGGAGGTCAGCTCTCTGCTGAGGACCCAAGACCCTGACGTCAGAGCATGCGACAGGGCAGCTCTCAGGACAGCATGTCCCATGGTATCCTGAGAGCAAACCCCTTTTTTTTTTTTTGCAGTATGTTGCACAATGTGTCGTACACCAATGAATGGAACCTAACCTTGTAACACAGGAATGTGTGGCTATCAAAATGTGTGTTAGCACGATGATGTGACCTAATCAAATTGACAATTTGTAATGATAGTATTTTAGAAAAGGTTATGTCCTTAAGAAATGTGCCTGTCAGACTGTTTTTACATCCGCTTTCTGAGCATGCACCTCAATTTGGGGAAATGTGTGAGCACCAACTTGACAGCAAATGGGGAGGTTTAATAGTTTAGTCGATACACTTCAAATTATCTAACTGCTTCTCACACCTGTCAGTCATCCCCAGGTAGGAGAGTGTAAATTATTTTCAGTAATTAACACCAATCTCCAGAACGAAACAGGCAATGAGCATAGACTGAGGAGAAATGTAATTATCAAATGAAAACAGACAACACCTGGCAGGCTGCCTGTAGGTTGAAAAAGGCACTGATAGAGGTCTACCCTCAAATTTAAATTATTAAATACATCTCTCCAGTCCACATAACATATGGCTCCACAGTGGACACAGTGAACTTGTTGACAGGCAGGCCTGTCAGTCGTCATTAGTTTCTGGAACTCTCATAACCACTAATTAATGACCAATCAGAAATGACCGTTCCTTCAAATTACAGTTAAATCTACACTCATTGTAGGTTAATGGCCTCAGTCTTGCATGGTGCTGTTGGTTGTCTTTCATCCTGCTTTATAGTCAAGATTTTAAAAAAGAACGTCCTGCTTTATCGACAAAAAGAATAAAAATACATCACAATTAAATAAGGTCAGCTCAGATTGGGTCACGTCAAGAAACCTAGCTTTCCATCCAGTCTTGTCAGATCTAGGACCAAGCAAATATTGAGAGACATCTTGTATCTACTTCTCAATGCCCTTGTTGGAATATTTTCCAGGATTTCCGCCAATGTATGCAAGAGAGAGTGAGCAAGCATCTCTTTTAAATTAAATCACTCATTTAAATCATCAGGCTCTAAAAGTTGTAAAATGCAATAATAGCTGAATCCAGAGTTACTGTCGTGCTGCCGTTCATATGAATGAGCCCGAGACAGAGCAGTTTTGAAGCGGAGTTAAAGGAAATGCTAGTGCACACTGCTTCTTAGCAGTATTTAAAAGGTTGAGATATTATCACTTTACTTTGTCTATCAGCCAGACTAAACACCACTATTTTTTAAAAGATGAATCAAGAATATGTGGAATGGGTACACTCTGATCCACCGTAACATCTCTGTCAAATAGATCCTTTATATTGGTGAGATCATATCTAAGTGGGGATTTTAATAGGAGTGTATACACTTCAACTAATCCTTGCGTAGGATTATCTAAAACCAAAGCATAAGAGATGTGGTAATTCCTTTGAGACATCTATTTGCCAGTCAAACCAGAATGACATCAGCTAAATGTTACCTGCACTTTCTGACCTCACTTGTGTGGTACTAATTAGCTACAGTATGTAATGAATTCGTTTGTCATTAAATAAAATAACCGGTTTTTCATTTTCCCTTTCTTCTTTATTAGCTGTGTCTTTGTAATAACTATGTGGGTATTTGCTATTAATGAGCATAGCAGAGTGGATTTCTCTATAGGGTTTAGTAAAAAAAGAAAAAATCCTGCTTTAACACTTTATTTCAGTGTGCAAGTTTTACGCCAGTGAGAATACAATCTATTTCAACCAACCTGTCACTGGAGTTTCCATGGCATAATTGGGAGTTTGCTGTTCAGCTATTCTTGCAATTGTTTTACACGTATAATATTGGACGAAGTAGAGGAGTAGCAGCAGAGTGTAAGATTTTCTTGGCATGATGGAATTCATATTCATATTGCTCCAGGCTTAACACGTCCATGATCCCACCAGACAGACTGCACAGTTTAAACCAGGCTGAATATATGCAAATAAGCACACACACCCTGTAATCCTGTCATCCACTGTTATCCTGCACCATTGGATCCCTATCGGTTTCTATACATCTTACATGTTGCTACATAATCCTGGATTACTTCAGAAATTGAATGCGTCCGCTTTTGGGTTTCAGGCCAATCCTCCATGTTACCTGTATTTGCGTTTATTTTGCTTCTTGATGAGAATTGTCTTGTGTGCAGACCCACCTCAGTCTTGCTAGGTTGTCAATGAGAAGATCCAACATCCTAGAACCTATTTTGTTGTGTCAATGTCTCATCAAATTGTTATTATTACGATGTATATACATTTCTATGTAATAATTGAACATTACTTAGAGGTCATGTCTATTCTGCAATACTGAATGCTTTTTTTTTGTCTCAATGTTCTTCTTGCTTTAGTGGACATGAGTTTCTGCTTAGATGCTCTGTCTCAACTTCTTTTCCACACTGTCTGATACTAATGGTGCCCTCCCTTACCCTCAGTCCCTCATCTTTTAATATCCAACAACAACAGCTACAAATTGTGCCACTGGGTCTGTTGGAACAATGCATTCCTGCCTTAACTGTGCTGGTGACTGTGGTGTGGTGTGTGTGCTACAGAAACAAAAAGTCAGTGTCAGCAAATAAACAAAACAAATGTCATATTATTGCATTCAGGGGAGGAGAAAACTAGTGTACTTCTGCTGTCAGTGCTTTTGCCAATCAAACTCTATAGCTAAAGTCAAAAGCCTGCTGCTGCAGCAAAGGTGTCACTGACTTCAGGGTACAAATGTTTGTTTGCAATTTACAGGTTTGAATTGTAGAAATAGAATCACTGGCATGACAGAGAAAGATCTGTTATAAAGATTGCCATGTTACCCGTAATAGTGCAATTGTCTAAAATCATATGAGAAACGTCAAATTGATGTTGTCATAGCAACCAGCCCTGCTAATGGTATGACCGTGATGACAAGACAATGAGCGAGAGCAGATTTTAAATGCTACACATACATAAATGGTGATCCTATGTCAGACATGGCGTCTGAGTGTCAAAGATGGAAAACATTTTCCATCCAGCGTAACATTGATTCTTGCTTTGTTGTTATGAATGAATTTATATAGCGCTTTTCACAGACAATAATATCACAAAGTGCTTAACAGAGCAGACATTTAAAAGCATAAAAACACAATGTGACCATAGGGTCAATAAATTATATACACAGAGAAAAGTAAAAAATAAAAAATAAAATAAAAATGTAAAACATATTTTAAGAGCAGGTCTAGGAGATGGGTTTACTTTTACACAAATGCCAGCCTAAACAGGTGGGTTTTGAGCTGGCTTTTAAAAGTATTCACAGTATCTGTGAGGCGCAGAGTTGCAGGCAGAGCATTCCAGAGCCTCGGGGCCACTGCCTCAAAGGCTCGGTCACCACGGGTCTTAAATCGTGTGCGTGGGACTGACAGAAGACCTAGAGCGTTTGACCTGAGAGTGCGGGCGGGTGAATAGGGGTGAAGTAGATCAGCTACATAAGCCGGAGCCTGACCGTGAAGTGCTCTGTAAGTGATGGTGAGAATTTTGAAGGGTATCCTAGATGCTACAGGGAGCCAGTGGAGAGATCGGAGTACGGGGGTGATGTGAGACCGTCGATTTGTCCTGGTGAGTAATCTGGCGGCAGCGTTTTGGATGACCTGCAGACGGTTAAGAGCAGATGCACGGAGTGATGTAAAAGTGAGTTGCAGTAGTCAATGAGTGAAGAGATAAGTGTGTATGATCATCTCCAATTCAGGTGTTGATACTACAGATCTCAGTTTACTGATATTTCTTAGATGGAAGAAACATGACCTGGACAGCTGCTTAACATGAGGGTCAAACGACATGGATCGATCAAAGAAAATCCCAAGATTGCGCAGGTTGCAATGGGCAGCAGAGGAGAGTGGACTAATAATCTGCCTGATCACGGGGACAAACTCCTCTGGAGCAATAACTAGGACCTCCGTCTTAGAGTCGTTGACTTGCAAGCAGTTTTCTGCCGTCCAGTCTCTGATGGCATTGACACAGTCCAGGAGAATACTTAATGTGAATGCCTCGCTGGGTTTGAATGACAGATGGAGTTGGATATCGTCTGCATAAAAGTGATAGGACACATTATAGCTTTTTATAATCGGCCCCAAAGGTAACAGATAAAGGGGAAATAACAGAGGCCCCAGAACCGAGCCCTGCGGTACACCACAAGACAGTGGAGAGGTAACAGACACAAAATCACCCACAGAGACATTGAAACTTCATTGAGGTAAGATGTAAACCAGTCTAACGCTATGCCAGATATGCCCACCCAATCACGTAGCCTCTTAATCAGGATGTTATGGGCTACAGTGTCGAATGCAGAACTAACACAGAGCAGTCACCTGTATCAGCACACATGAGTGTCATTTGAAACCCTCAGGAGAGCGGTTTCAGTAGAGTGTTGCTTACGAAACCCAGACTGGAACTTGTCGTACATGTTGTGCCTCTCCAGTGCAGCAGTAAGTTGTTTAGCCACCACTTTCTCAAAAAATTTGGACAAGAAAGGCAGTTTTGATATGGGCCTGTAGTTCATGGGCAAAGCTGGATCTAAGTTAGGTTTCTTTAATATAGGCTGGATAGTGGCATGTTTGAAATAGGAAGGGACAATTCCTGTAGACAGAGGAATTGACAATATATGTTACTGCAGGGCCAATAGTTAGCAGAACTTTCTCAAATAGAGAGGATGGTATTATATCCAGAGGTCAAGATGACGGCTTTGTTTTGTTAATTAAGTCCATCAAATCTTGAAGGCTGATAGGCTGGAAAGAGCCCATAACAGCAGGAGATTGCGAGGAGCTACAAGTAGATGAACAGATCCCAGGCTGAATGCCAGACCTAATACCTGTTACCTTGTCAATAAAATAGATAAGGAATTTGTTGCAATCATCAACAGAACAGCATGGTAATGTAGAGACAGACGGCGAAACAATTGTTAATTGTGTCAAACATAATCTTGGGATTTCTCTTTGAAGAAGAGATTAGGTTGGCAAAATAAGCAGTTCTAGCTTCATTTACTCCAGTATTAAAAGAAACTCTGAGGTCTTTGAGATATGAGCGATGCACTTCTAGCCCAGTAGCTTTCCAGAGCCGCTCTGTCCTGCGACACTTCTGTCTCAGGCTGCACACAGCGTCTGTCATCCACGGAGTAGTGTTATAGGCTGCCTTGGTCCTTTCCTTAAGAAGTGCCACTTTATCCAGCAAAGTGGTGCAATGTTCATTAAATGACTGTATCAAGAGTTCAACATCATTGAGATTTGTGTTAATATCACAGCAGAAGTGCATAGATAACTGATCAGCTGTACTCTGAGTAATAATGCGGGAGTGGAATGTTTGTTTCAGACACAAGGGGTCAGCATTGACAGAAAGTCACTGATCAATAGGTCCTCAGAGAGGACACAAGGTCCAAGGTGTGACCACCCCTGTGAGTAAACATGTTGCATGAAATTAAAAGATTCAGTAATATTGAGAAACTCAGTCTGGTCTTACAGTCTGTGGTATCATTGATATGCAGATTAAAATCACCAACCAGAAGCACTTTGTCTAGCGTGATAATAGAGGTCAGAAAGTCTGTGAACTCTGATAAAAACTGACCTGCAGGACCTGGAGGTCGGTAAATTAAAAAACAGAAAAACTGCTTTAGTCGGCCCACTTTAGTGAGCTGCAGCGCAAAATTAGCATAGGATTCTGTGCTCCCCAATTGGCAGGAAAGCTGATTCTTCCAGACCACGGCAGGTGATCAGAAATGACTATAACAGTGTGTAAAGATCTCAGTCAGTGTCATGCATCCCTGCAGTTTTTTTAAGTGTCTTATGCTTCGTAATGAACATACTGCTGTATACACTTTTGTACCCGAATATCAACTATGCACATATATTAGGTTCTTTAGTTTCTTTCCATTTTGTCTTGCATCACCACAAACACTCCTTTCTGTGTTCTCTGCTGTGAATTCCTCATGGTGTTTCTGTTTTCCTGAGGGACGATAAGGAGAAGATGTTTAATGAATGTAAAAAAGTAAGCAGCTCACGGAACCCATGCCCATCAGATTTTTGTATACTACAGTATAAAGTGCAGAAATTGTTGCCGCTGTCTCTTCAATGCTTTTTGAAAGCCCCCTAGCCTAAACATACCATCAGCCTCCTGAAGATGTGGCTTGCTTTTGCACAGTGAAACACAACATGCAACTTGACCCAATGTTTGGTAATAATTCCAGCAATCTAATAGCAGCAACTTGATAATCGCTTCAATATTCATGCTATTTTTCAACCAAAAATAAACGAACAAATAAATAAACATAATCAGGGTCCAGTTGTTTAAATGTGCTGCTTTTCTTTCATGTCACTGTAAACTGAATCTTTGTTTGGAAAAATCAAGACATATTAACGGACCAACTTGGGCTTTGATATATATTTTTCACAAAATAGAAAATAATCAGCAGTCCAGTCAATAATGAATATAAGTTATTGGCATCCCTAAATTGGCCAAATACATAACACTAGCTGTAACAGTATGAAGAAAAAAGAAAAAAAAAGGTCGGTTAGTATTTGTTGATCGTAATGAAGGTCAGTGCTGACAGAAATTACATTCATGCCCTTTGAAGTCATATTTCATTGTCAAACCAATACCTCAGCAAATACATAGTTGTCAAAACTGATAAAGATGCAAGACTCATACATTTCCTAAACAGCTTTCTTGTTCCAAAGCTTACATTTAAAGAGATTGTCATCTCAGCTAACCTGACCTGCCAGATGGTTTGTTACACAGAACCATCTGAGAAGATGTCATTGGAAACTGTTTGGGAAAGGGCAGGCACTAAACCAAAAATAAATCACTTGACAGGTGATTGGATGAATCGTCCGTCAATCATCACACTGTCATCTGGTGAAAATGTGAGAATCCAGCTTCCCTGCAAGGCAACATCTGAGCAACACTGGTAAATCAAAAGTATCTTTGGCTTCATATTGGTGCATCCATGTCCATCAACAAAGCAAGAGTGAGTAATTTCTAATTTGGAGTAATGACAGGAAGAATTTAAAAAATCCCTTTGCCAGGAAAGGGATAGTATTGGGTTCATACTAAACGATCAATGTCCATTGATTGATATCAAAATTTCCAATCAAAAAAGCTGTTGGAGGAATTTATTTGTGTGTTGAGGAGAAAGTGCAACATGTTTGTGTATGTAATTATTAAAGAAAGCAAGCACAAATTGTAATTATGGAGGAAGTGATTAAATCAGACATAACTGTCAGATGTAAACAGGAGATGGATTTGGAAAGAATTTGGAAGTGAACCCCCTTATTGTTCTTATCCTTCGATCGACTCTCACAAACTCTCTCACAACGATAAGTCATGGTAAATTAGTCTGTGGTGAGCAGCCAGAATTCTAGAGGGGATCAGCGTTGATTTCATCTGTCCACATCCACACTGACACTCACTCAACCAAGTGCATGTAGTGTGAGAAAGGCGCTGCAGGGGACACGACGAGCAAATCTCAGGAGAGTGGTCCCAGTAAACTCAGTCGGTGGTGGGTAATTAAGTGGGATTGACATCGTATCGGACAGAGGCCAAAAGAACAAAACAAGCGGATGAAAAATGTTGTTTTAATAGTAAATGCGTGCCTGTGTTTCACTTTATTACCCGGTTACTGGGAATGACTCAGCCTCTATTGCCTGAAGCTGGTAAATTTCAGAATTGTCTTTCGTTTTGTTAGATCCTGGGGTACTTCTGGCCCGATACGGGGCTACTTACTGACTCAGCTCTCTATTAAAAGATTGTCGAGCTGGTGTTCTGGCGAGGGAACTCGCCTGGCTCCGCTAACTGCCGTTACTCCCAACGTCTACCCTGCTTCCTCCGGTCAGAGCGCACTCGGCCGAGAGACCAGTCCTGGCCCCGGGCGCTCCCACCAGTCGCGTCGGTTATGGCAGCTTCCCTCTTATGGATCCGTGCTCTTGGTAAATGCCAGGTTAGGTTTTAACGGCTAGGATTAATTCTTTCTAAAACCGTAAGGGATTGTTAAGTGGATTCGGTCTCTAGGATAACCTTTCAGAACTCAGTTGTTAGACATACAATGGCTTTAACTTTTTACTACCACGAGGAACTTTTTACTACTTGAGCAAATTAATGCACTTGAGAAATTTACTTTAAATGCAGATTAGATATTTATTGCAGGTTATATTTGGTTAGTTTGCAAGGGTTAAAGCTACAGCTCACATAAAATGTCACTACACTTGATTCGTTACGTTAATTTTCTTCTCTGATTATACTCATTAGTTTTAGTTGCCGAGACGGCTCGGCTGGAGCTGGATGTTCAATGGTGCGATGAAAAAGGTTATTTTGGAGTTGTTAGGAGCGAAGGTCTGGCCAGACCCTCGGTCCTCCTGCTCTGCAGCGGAGCCCGTTCAACAGTCCTCAAAACTCAGTACAAAGTCTTTCTCGGGCTGCTGCGTCTTCTCCGTTGTCCAGATGTTAAGAGTCGAGCAGTGGGGAGAGGAAAACCTCCGTCTTTAATTCTTGTTGTCCACGAACAGCGGTCTTCTTTCCGTGAACGGAGACGAAGTCCTCAATACATCAGTTGCGATCGTCCGTATCTTCCCTCGGTGCTCTTGGACGGCACTCGTGTTGAAATCCCAGTGTGCTGCCTGCAAACGTCTCCTTTTATGTCTCATTCGGGCTTTATCAGCCCCCTCCTGTTCAATACATGATCTCATCCCCCCACCCTCTGGAAAGGGCGTTGGGTTCGAACATGTCCGTATAAGTCCAGGCTTCCTGCCTCTGACTCATCTCTTGCAACATTCTCCTCCTAACTCCACCCATAACATCTGCCTCTGATTTTGCAAGTCATCCTGACTAGTACATTTATCGCAAGTCATTCTGACTATACATTTCTATCTCAGCTTCAGTTACACAGAACATTTGTTAAACACTTATTACAATAGTTAAATCACTCTATGCAGTTACACATTCGTTACATATTGATTAAACATTTCGTTATATAATTCATACACTTTATCTTTTGATTACACTTTATTCTGAGTATATGCTTTGTGCTCTTATATCCTGATTCTCCCTTGAATGTGCTCACATGTTACCGAGGCAGCTCTGAGGGGTCAACTCTTCTTGACAGTTTGTTTTTGAATCTTTGCAAGTCCTTCCTCCTGGCTATATTTCAAAACTTCTGACCCACCTCAGCATTGTTAGGCCCCTGAGATCTCCCTCCACTGCTAGTCATCCCAAGGTCTTAGCTTTAAAACTGCAGTAATAAGGTTTTTTTTCTTTAGCCTTCGAGACTATAGGACAGTCTAATTAGCAGACTCTATTCTGTTTATCAAGAAGTGCCTGAAAACACAAAAGATTGATCTTTATGTTCATCTTGCAGTCTCACTTTTTACAATGTGACATTGTTTTCAAAAGCTCAGTGTTGATGTCTTTCTGTGAGTTTGTGCACCACAAAGTCCTTCATAATCTGTTCAACTGCTCTGCTCGGCCATTCTCAAAGCATAATGTAACCAGCAGTCTCTTTGCCCCACTGATCTCCTCAAAGTTTTCAAACATTTCTAGCTGAATGAGGCTCTGCAATCTACCCTACCCTATAAAACTGAAACATGTCTGATCAGGTATAGATCCCACCCTCATGTGGCTTATTGTCCACACAAATGTAAACATCACCACCTCCGGTAGAGCGCACGGTAGATCCACTTCATCATAAACATTTAAACCAGCAGTGTTATTCATGCTTGTGCTAGTGAGCCATAACTATTCCATAAGTGCCGAAATTGTAAAAGATATCGTACAACTCAAAACTCCAGTCAAATTCTGCTCAATGTTTCATCAGCACTGTCTCACAATCCCCAACCCCGGAGTGCAGAGGAGAGAGCTGGACTGCAGCCTGTGGACACTCATGGTTAGACATGCACCTGTACTTCTGGCCCGATACGGGGCTACTTACTGACTCAGCTCTCGATTAAAAGATAGTCGAGCTGGTGTTCTTGCGAGGGAACTCGCCTGGCTCTGCTCACTGCCGTTACTTCCGACGTCTACTCTGCTTCCTCCGGTCTGAGTGCACTCGGCCGAGAGGCCACCCTGGCCCCGGGCGCTCCTACCAGTCGCGTCGGTTATGGCAGCTTCCCTCTTCTGGAGCCGTGCTCTTGGTAAATGCCAGGTTAGGTTTTAACGGCTAGGATTACTTCTAAAACCGTAAGGGATTGTTAAGCGGATTCGGTCTCTAGGATAACCTTACAGAACTCAGTTGTTAGACATACAATGGATTTAACTTTTTACTGCCACGAGGAACTTTTACTACTTGAGCAAATAAATGCACTTGAGAAATTTACTTTAAATGCAGATTAGATATTTATTGCAGGTTATATTTAGTTAGTTAGCAAGGGTTAAGCTACAGCTCACATAAAATGTTACTACACTTGATTCGTTACTTTAATTTTCTTCTTAGATTATACTCATTGGTTTTAGATGCCGAGACGGCTCGGTTGGAGCTGGCTCTTCAATGGTTCGGTGAAAAAGTTATTTTGGAGTTGTTAGGAGCGAAGGTCCGGCCGGACCCTCGGTCCTCCTGCTCTCGCAGCGGAGTCCGTGCAACAGTCCTCAAGGCTCAGTACAAAGTCTTTCTAGGACTGCCTCAGTTGTTCAGTTGTTAAAGTCGAGCAGTGGGGAGAGGAAAATCTCCGTCTTTCAATCTTTGTCCACGAACAGCGGTCTTCTTTCCGTGAACAGAGACAAAGTCCTCGAATACTTCAGTGGCGATCGGCCGTATCTTCTTCTCAGAGCGTCTGGACGGCTCGTGCAGAAATCCCAGCTTGCGGCTTGCAAGAGTCTCCTTTTATCCTTGATTTGGGCTGTCTGTTCCCCCCATCCGATTCTGAACACATGATCCTTATCCCACCCTTATGCGTGTGTGCTTCTGTAGTTCTCCTTTTGCTTCTATGAGTCACCTCTTGCAACAGACTTTGCTGCCACGTGTCTGTTTTTCCGACCTACGCCCAAAAACATCTGTTCCTGACTTACTCGGTCTGCTGACACACCATGACAAACACTTTTCCACATCTCAGCTCCGGTACACAGATCATTATTATAATCAGTTTTTACATTTGTTAAATCACTCTATGCATTAAACATTCGTTATATAATGATCATAAACCTTATCTTTCGATTATACTTTAACTATTGATTTCTGAGTATATGCTTCGTGCTTTTATATCCTGACTTTCCCCTGAACGTGTATGCATGTATCCAAGGTGGCTTTCTCTGTGAGCTCAACTCTTCTTGACACACCGGAGAATCATCATCGTCAATCCAAGATAACATCAAATAGACTTAAAGAAAACAGAAAGAGAAGTATCTGGCAAAACAGAGAGTTTATAGTTTCAACAATATCTTATACATTATACCACGTAGTATTTCAGCTTTTCATAGTTTTGTTTTTGGTGAATGGTTGCAGTGAACACAAGTGAGCGGTCACTGGAGACACCGCAGTGCCCCACACACTCTGTGATGGTGACTTGACTGAAGACATTTCAATCAGGAGAGACTTGTTTTGTAATTTAACAATGATTTATTATACAAGCTTCAAATATGCAAAGTGCAAAGTCTTTGGCGATTGGACTCCATCCGGAAGTACTATCACCGAGGGTAGGGATACAGAGGTCCAATAGGCCTAATCCCCCAAAAGAAATGTATTTATATGAATAAATAAATGCCTTACCTACTGCTGTGGTGAATTTCCTACGAAAATAGACAATTTGTCATGAGAGAAATCTAAGGGTAGAAGGAGTAGATGTTAGACCAGAGGTAAGAGGACCGGTTGAGTCAACGCAAAGGATAGAGGAATGTCAAGACGGACTGCAGACTAGGATACGGGTGGTCTGGAAGACCGCAGAGACAGGATAGTGTGGGGCTAGATAGCCCATAGTGTATGGTAGGATTTCAACAGATCCCGAAATATATGGCGGGGTCGGCCCTGCGGCGGGTCCGAGCGCAGGACGGGATAGGTGAGGGTCAAGCTAGACCGCAGACAAGGACAGGTTGGGTCCTATTCGACCGTAGGGTAGGATAGGAGGGGGTCACGTTTAGACCGGAGAGCAGAATAGGGGGGGGGGGTTCAAGGGAGAACGTAGAACAGCATGGTTGCAGGTCTTACGGCCCCGGCATGTTTGGGGTCTCACTGCCTCAGCACAACCAGACCGGGTGAGCTCACCCGGGAAATTAGAAAGCATGTCATACTTTGACAGGTCACACAGCACTGGGACCGTGAAACAGAATGTGTCATATCTGACTGCAAAATTAGAAATTGTCATCCTTGGACACAGTCTTACATCACTTAGACCAGGAAATGAGAAACGGGGCACCTCAGACCCTCCTTTTCTTTTAGGAAAGGAAAACGGTCCCGTCCGACCAGGAAACAGACACGTTAAGCCAGGTCACGGTCACCTAGGAAAACAGTCACGATAAGCCAGGTCACGTGAGACCAGGAGAATGGGGGAAGCAGTGTTACACCAATCAGGTGGAGGAAACGGTCGAGTCACACCAGAGAAACTAGAGCAAGGTAAACGGGAGAGCACAGTCTTATACCGTTCTGATAGGATATCCATTTGCACAATATAATGTGATCCATACCTTAGTGTTATGATAAGGAACATTTCAAGAAGGGTATAATGCAATCCCCTGCTATGAGCCAATACTAATAATGTGACCTACCAATGATGCACCAATTGATGTGAACATGTCACCACCACCAGTTATATGCAATCCTTACCGGATTTCCAGGCGTCAATGATCTTTGATTATCGAGGATAGTGTTGAGATCGGGGCGAATGTAAGATGTGAAGGCAGAGGATGACCAACGTCCCAATTTTTGTAGGGTAGCAGCGGAGATGCCTTGGTTAGCTGCCGAAGTAGCAACCCCTATTCTAAAAGAGTGCCCTGAGTATAGCTGATTCTAGTGACGATAACCTCCCAATGCTAGTTAACCACGTTTAGCTAAAGGCACGTTACCTGGGGTAAGAATAGTAGAGCAACTAATAGGTCTTTATAATAGGAATTTAAGCATGGATTTGAAAAGGCAAAACCCAGAATCTATCCAAGCCCTAGCTACTGTGCAAGCACCTCCGCATTTGGAGTGTTTAAGCCATGAGTTGCCAGCCAAGTCACGTACCCATTAGACCAGAATAGTGCGTCCAACAAATTAAATGACGTGCCAAAACTGCCAGAAACAACGTCCACATGACGCATGATTTATGCATGGCTTGCCGTACACATTTTTAAGGCTTTAATGCGCTTGCGTTACCATACGTGTCTAGTAAACCACTGGCCTTGACAGAATCCCCCAAAACCCACGGATGGCCTGCATCCGTGTTGACGTTTTAGTGAATCAGTGAAACTCACCAGCTTGTTTGCAGAATGTTACACCATTCAAGTGATCGCACAGTGACCTGACACGCAGGTCAGCGCGGCACCTGTCATCAAGGTAGATTGTGCATCTTAGGACAAGGAAGATGCCATGTCCAATGGGAAAAGCGCATCCCTGAAGGATGAGCCTGAATGGAGCTAATTATACTTTATGTGTAAATGTCCAAGTATGGTTTTGCCACATATCCGTCCCTGTCAGGCATCACAATAGCGCAGTTGTGGCAGATTACTGGCTGCAGTGCCCCTCGTCTTGGAGCTCTGAGGAATAATAGCCCTACTCCATTGCTCTTCTGCGCACATGAACTCATCTCTGCCAGTGCTGCCTGTTTACCGATTTGGTCTTTTACTTCCGCCAACCATGCCCCACACTTCATCCCGCATGCCTTCTCGTTACATAACTGATGTTACAGACTGTCACACTTCACCATTGGTAGCCGTTCTTTGCTTTGTTATCATAAATACCTTTAAATCCCATCCTGCCTCGTGTCCCTCTGCACTAGTCACAGCTTGGGAGCCGGGTTACGACATTACACATGGCAGTCTCCAAATCACCGAATGTGGACACTTTAAATCAGCCTTATATGGACAGCCTCTTAAATGTTCATTCCTCCCCTGCAGTTTAACCCAGTGTGTTTCATATGTCCAGAGACGATTATTCCCAGCAGCCAGGTGACGCGCCACGAAGCAAAATCATTTGAGCAAGCGCATCCATGCCAAAATAATAGCGGCCCAGATATGAGCTACGAGCCCAACAATCTGAATCCTATCACATGATTTCACTGCCCAACTATGATGTAAAAGAGAGGAATAGAGCTGAACCAAATGGTTTAATAACCATAAATCATGTTGCTGCACACAATGCTATGTGTATGACAATACAATGTAATGTCCTACTTCCATTTACATCGCTTCACCCTGATTGCACTGAACTTTTACCGCTGCATGAACATCCAGTTCCCTTAATTTACTAAGATTAGGTACTTTATCTTTATAAGATGCAAGTACTTAAAAGCTTCTGTTATGCAATTTTAAACTACAAATGCCTCCCTTACTTCACCTGACATATGCCTTTGACTTCTTGATTTAATAATCAGCTGTTGATTACCACGAACGTCGATACAACTGTTTAAGCTACTTCAATGTATAGGACTAAATCATCGCGCACATTTAGACAGACTGATGTTCCAGACCTTTGCATGAGGAAACGCTCTCAAACTGGACTTTGTTAAATTTCATTGGAACACTCTGCTCTATGTGTTCTTCTCTGAAACACCAGAGGTGTACCGACAACATGGGCTGTGAAGAATAAAACACTCGTGTTACTCATGGATCTACCCCTAGAATGTTGGTATAGCTGACACAAGCCATGACCCAACGTCCACAATGCCGAGGGATTGTAGTCATCTGTTACCTCATATTCATAAACTATTTTATCGCCTTAGCCAAGCCCTGTTAGGAAAGAAGGAAATAAGTAAAGTATTAAAAAGGTATCAATAAGCAACCAAGGTTAAATATCCTGTACACTATTGGACTTGCCCACCAAACCTTTACTCGAAATGCAAACTATGCTGTTCTGAAGCATCTCAAACGAATTGGCCCATCTCCTATCATCCCCAGACATGTCAATAGTGTTTTATCAGTGCACTATTGGTGACAAGCAATTGAGCATGAGCACAGCCCGCGCCAGACTGAATTCGGAGGTGCATGACAAATCGTGCTCACTTGCGGGCCTACCGGCATCACGCGCCTTCCGTGATTACTAGCCGCGAGTACCCATCGCGCCAATCACTACGAAGAGGATAACTGCTGCTTAGTTATGTTTATTTCCGCTCATAATGATTCGTAGTCTGGTGAATGCGCTCCACTCCCACTACTGGAACAGGCGCTTTCAAGCTAATCAATGAGTGATGCTGCGGAGCACCAGACGTGTGTCAGCCCCATGATTTCCTCATTTGTCGGGGAATGACGAGGAGCGGAAACAAAGTCTCCGTTTCAACAGCGAGGAGCCTGCCCTGTCCCGTGGAGCTGATTTACCATGGCGGCTGGCGGCGCCGATGTTAACAATATAATAGCAGCTGCATCGTTTACCAGAGATTGAAGACCAGTATCGATGGAGTGGATGGAGCGGATGGAGCTATCCGATGGAAATGACGCCGTTGTCTGCATTGGAGGCCCGGAGTGCTGGTGGAGAAAGAGTATGGGACGCCGCCTGCGGAGCTCGGATGAGCCTGGCGATGGATCGACTGATCGCGAGTAACTGTTAGACTTACTAGGATACCACCGCAAACTACTAGCCGAGCCAAGAGGGCTTCTTGCTCGTCTGCGGGGAGCCGCTGCACCGCGCTGGGCGAGTGCTCCTGCGCCGGCTCCGGTTAAACCTCGATGTTGAGACCCGACTCTTCCTGAAACGATCAAAGTCGGAATCCGCTATTGTCTCAGTTACGCCCAACTAGTTGTTGTAATGCTGCGTTCACACCGGTCGCGTTGATTTTTTGACGCACTGCAAAAAAGCGTCCAACGCACTGCACAATCGCGTCCAACGCGCCGCCGGTCGTGTTCACACCAGACGCCGCAAAATCTCGTAGCGCCGGAGAGGGGGCGTGGTTTATCGTCCTGGAAGCCTCCATCTGGCCGCCATTTATTTCCGCTGTCAACCGTGAAAGGAATAAGGACAATTGCTGCTTTGTACGTGTTGTGGAAGTCCCTCAAACATCGGAATGCCAAACGCCGTCATGTCTGGTTCATAATATTGTTCAGAGGAGCTCCGTGGATTGTATCGAGCTGTATTCACTGTGTCTAGCAAGCCACCGGTCGCTGTTTACTACAGCTGTAGGAACACAAAATAAACTGATTTGGCTGTGATTCAACGGCAATAAACCGACAAAAAGGGACTCCGAAATAACTACGTAATGATGCCGATTTGTAGGCTACTTGTCTTCTCAATGGAGCTCTGATGGATCGGTGCTAGGCTATGCTAACATCGTAGCAGCTCCACCAGCACTCAATAACGTCACGTAGACGTAAATACGGCAGCGTCTATTCATTGTTTGTATCGTATGGTTTACACACACACATGTATACACATAGTTTGGTCCGGTCTCTGTTGATATGAGGTATCGTAGCGCTCTGGGTGAACACAGACTGCTACAGGATTTATTTCCTGATTCAACAACGGCAGGAAGCCAGTGATGACAGGGGGAGCAACTCAACGCTGATAGGCTATCGCGCCACAGCGTCATGCGATTATGTCGCTGAAGTTGAAAAATTTCAACTCGCGCGTTGGCGATTTTGCGGCGTCCAACGCGTCCACCGCGTCCACCGCATCCACCGCACTGCAATAACGCGTCCAACGCGCCGCGCCATCGCAAAATCGAGGCGCGCCAGTCTCATCGCGTCTGTGCATAGACTTTGTATGTAATCTCGACGCGCGTCAAAAAATCAACGCGACCGGTGTGAACGCAGCATTAGGGAAATAGTATCGCTTCGCATCTGCTTAACGCTGAAATGACAACTGACAGCAGCAGAGAGGAGAACACTTTAAAGTTTGACAGCAACGAGCTGATTGGCTTAAGGAAACTGTGTGCCGAATCTGGTTGGTTGCTTAACCGTGCACGCCCCCAATCAGCTGATAGAGTAATTACAAGGAGAGGAGAGACAGCGATCACAAGCGAATGTCTTCCTGACTGAATTTGCGCATGAGCTACATATAGCCAATTTAATAATAGCTGTCAGTTTCGAGCGGCTTCACATGTTTTATATGCAGAGTGAAAAATGGGCTCTTCAGTGAAGGTCCGGATCTCTGTGACCTCATAGCTGGCTCTGGCCAGGCTGATCGCACCAGAAGCTCATTTCTCCACGGCCGTCAACAAACGATTCTGCTCCTCTGCTCCTGTCTTTCTGGCTGTTTGTCTTATCACTTGTTTGTAAAGACATGTCACCACTGTCCATATGCAAGTGTAAACTTGGAACAATTTTGGAAATTTGACATTTCCAATTCTTGGCAATAATTTATTCTGCCCCAACTCCTGTGAGTCACCTTATCCCTGAGCAACTTCATCAGTATGCATTTTAGAATATCCAGACAACCGTGGTGTTGTCCTGACCTCAAAATAGAATTGTTTTGCACAGTCTCACTCAGCAATACTCCATGGACCATGGTGCATATTAAGCTCCATAAAAGAGAAACTACAAATGTACAATGCCTTAAAAAATATGGGCATGCAACTGTACAGAATAGTCTTCCAGGAAAACTGCATCTGTTTTTACAAGCTGTAGTGCAATCTGAAATTTTCCAGAAAAATGCAATGAGAAATCACATTGGCGTAGGTCTGTTATGCTGCCAACAAGACACCAAAGTAAACTTAAGAACCGTAGGAAAACAAAAATCAACATTTCCAATGACCTGACAGCACTGCTTTTAGCTTCCTTGTAACCAACCCAACAAAAACTCTGCGGGCTCGTGTTATTTGCCATTTTGTTACACTAACTCTTTCTGTATTGTTTGAGACGGTAGAGTTAAGTTACATGGCCAGTTTAGTAACCAGATGAAGTCCCACCTGTGTATCTCTGACTGCCCAGACCCAAGTCTCCTCTCCAGTGGAAACCTGGGAGTCGCAGTCGGCATTTGTATGTAAGGGGATGTCAAATTTGAATATTCGTTCCTAAACTACACAGGATACCTTCTGATTTCACGACAAAAACCTAAATAAGGTGGCAGCTCGCCAGAGATCGCCTGAATGTTTTTGGCTTGCTTTTGGCTATGTTGTATGTCATTTAAATATCCAAAAGTCATCTCCAGTCTGATCTGGAGCGCACAGCTTTAGGTACCTGGTTCGTTAACATGACATAACGTAGTGCTTGCCCCTCAGACGCGGTGTCTCTCTCTCTCTCTCTCTCTGTCTCTCTCTGCGGCTGCATTTTCTGCCATCATTACAGTTGCTGTTGAATTATTCCTCATCCAGCTTGACCTAATGTTGCATTTAATTTCCAATTAATGAAAGTGATGATGTTATATTTATTAAATATATTTTTTTATATTCCAAAATCAGTTTTTGTTACTTTCAGAATATATATTATAATTTAGAATATTCGTTGACAGCACTAAGGTGTGTATCATGGCACATGGTGAGGATCTACCACACACATGCACACACACACACACACTCTCTCTCACACACACACACACACACACACGTGTTGCATCGGCCAGTTATATCAATCATGTAAATCATAATGCATTATATAATATATTGTGCTTTTCAGTCTGAATAGGAAAAAGCACATACACACACACACACACACACACACACACACACATCTATGACGGGCTGACTGCTAGCAGGTACTGACTTAATGGAGTGCCACACATCCTCTGTCTGAGCAACAACAGGTGCCTTGGAGATTTGATCCAAACAACGGGGTCTTCAGGAGGAACACTGGTTTCTTTTGGATGTGTCTCAATAATCGACTGATCTGTATTCTATTCGTACTTCTGTCTTTTCAGCCAAGAGCAGTGACCACATTTGGAAAAGGCACTGCCATCTGCCCCCTCAGGTAAGCAGTGCTACATGGACATAACGTACAAACATACAATTGTAATGTAAAGTGTCGATGTTCTTATGTGAAAATAAGACGTTGGAAGTTGGAGGTGGCCCTATTATTGCAAGTTTGCTATATAGTCTTAGTCTACATACCAACATTATGAAAAAGAAGGCTTTCTAAAAAGGTATTTCTTTGGCACGAGGAACAATATATGTCCTGGTGGGTTTTTAATCAATAAATAAATAATACAAGAATCATCCGAATAATTCCAAACCATCCAACCAAGGAAAGAAAGGAGCCCCTGCTTCGATGATGCCATTATTTAGAATGAATTCTAAATATGGTTTGCATTGGCCTGAAACTGATCACATCTGTAATGTGAGTTTCCAGAAATATCTGAACCAGTGTAGCTCATTGCTAATTCTTAAAGCTTATCATTTCAAGTGATTCACATTCTCCCCTGTGTGCATGCTGGTACTCTGGTCTTGCTCAGGTCCAGTGCCATGGCCTCCACAACTCACAGACAAACAGAATAATCTTGAAACATGCCAATCCAAGCTCACCATCATAATTCCAACAGCATTCCACAGCTGCCAGAATAACTGACTCCTTGTTTGATTTTTTGCTATTTTTGTGTTTTCCAACATCTTATTTTCAAGATTTTAGGTTTCACAAAAGTAGTACACTAACCTTTAGCTTGCCTGCAAGTCCAAATTCATGACCTCATTAAGAGCGTCCAGCATTGTGCATAAATGAAAGATTTTTCACAGCTGTTCTAAAAAACAAACAACACAAGTATAAATCAGATGGATAGCTTTTATTTCTCTATTCTGCTTAAAATAAACATGAAAGACCTCGCCTGCAAGGTTAAAAGTAAAGATATTGTCAAAATGTCTGCACTGTCATGGTCGGAGGACATTCGCAGGATAAAAAGGTGATAATATTGCAATGCACCCCAATGACACTTCTTTCAACCCGTCCTCTCTAAAAAATAGGTGCCTTTTAGTAATGGCATTAATTAGCCGAAGCATTGGTAAAGTGTGATAAATGCACCCATTTCCACAGCAAATCAGTGAATGCAACGAATTGTCCCTGTCTGACAAGGGCACTCTGCAGATACAAGGTGTAAATCAAGACTTTTGAATTCAGAGAGGGTGAGAGGCACATGCTGTTGCTGCTGGTTTACAGTAAAACTTGAGTTTCACCTTGAAGCAAAGTGGCTTCAATTTGCAGCAAAAACAGGAGCTTGCTTTTGTCATATCAGGGCGAGAATTTCCCCAAATAACACCAAAGTGCAGTGTAACACATGCTGATCAATTGTCTTCCCGAGTACAAAATGTGGCAAACCAAGAAGCAATTTGAGAAACTTCTGACCGTTTGACCCTCGTCATTTGAGCCTTTGAACAGTCATGACGTGATATCAAAACTCGACATGACTTGTGGCTGACTGAATCCCAGCGCTCTGGAGGACTGATAAGATGGCCCACAGATAAAGTCTAGGGCAGATTACCATATTGAGAGTCTGAGGGGGGAGAATGAGAAATGTGTGTGTGTGTGTGTGTGTGTGTGAGAGAGAGAGAGAGAGAGAGAGATGGCAAATATCTGGGCTAGCACCCGAAATATGCATAGGCAACAGAATGCCCCTCCTTCTCCTTTTTGTCAGCCTGCAACATCATTTAAAACATTTAAAACCACAGACAGAAACAGATAAATCCCTCAAAAGACGCTTTACTTTCATCACTTTGACGACAGACTTTTGACAAATGACTCAAGAAAAGAAAAGAAAGACATGAGCCAGGAGGCTGAGTGTTTCACTTCTCTGCTGTAAATAATCACATTACATTATTACAGGAAATACCAGGCATTTTGATAGAGGACGAAAGCCTCTGGCATGAGTGGAATGCAGCTGACGGGCAGGTTGTGTATGATACAGACTTTTCTTTTGCAATCACACAAGTAAAGATAACAAAATGTTGGGAATGCTATAGAATAGCATCATACATGCACCAATCTCATGGGAATTCATTGCTAAAGACTAGGAAAGCCTTGTGTTGCCATACAATGAGCCCATTTGAAAGAATTGCTTCGTGACCAACAGAGCATTTCATGAGCATTTCAACAGTGAGTGTCATTTAAGTCAGTCAATCACATGCAGTGTGCCAAGCCAAGCGATCAAATGAAAGGGGAAAAGACTTCCAGGATGCACCAAGTAGTTTGCCGTTCGGGGTTTCAGCATAATACATATGAAATGAATCAATGGCTATGAGGTTGAAGTGCTGGCATCTATAACTTGTGGGGTAAAAATTAACATCAGATTAACAGTGAAGCACTTTTATTTTGCATTTCCCAAATAGGACAAAGTAAAATAAACTGGGCTACATTACATCACTTCCAGCAAACTTCAAGGAGACCAAGAAGGGCAAAACAGCATCACCAATCAGTTTCCACCAAATATTCTCTGGTTGAGCTCAGCTAAAAACACAAAAACACAGAATCTGTCAGCACGTTAGTGTGCTGGTCACCACTGAGCCTGTATGTAACCAGTACAGACAACGTTATCTTCCCTTCACCTTTCTCTCCTCTGCTCCATGTGTGGAAAGAGTAAACGGAGACAATGTCTTGGGGCGTTCGCTCTATAATTCTCTCTCGTCCACGACTTTGGCTGCTTAAAGTAGAGATAGCTAATTTATTGCACTCAGGGATATTTTTATATAGCAGCAGTGCTAATCATTTAGCAGGAGTGCTATTCATTTCACTGTATGCAGGGGAGACACTGGAGCCATAGAACTGCAACTGATAGAATGTGCACTGTAGCGCAATTTGAAAGAGTTCTCTGTAAAGGCAGATCATGGAGACATTTTAATCGTTCACATTTTACTGTAGTCATCGCTCAGCCCTATTACCAAGTTTGCCATATCAACTCAAAAAAGTGATGATATATCAGTGTTGTGTTCACACCTTGTTTCTGCTGTCCCCAAGTGGCCAAAAAGAGTTTGAAATGCAAACAGTTAAGGTTTACCCAAGTGTCTCTTTCAAGAAAACATATCTAACTATCCAGCGATGTTGCTTATTATTACAGTAACTGATTTAGAATAGTTTCGAAGTGAATATGCAAGTAATTGTACACTCGAGCTCGGGGAACAACCTGAATTCCTTTTCAAATCAAATAATAAGAGATGATGTGCAAACCACAATCAGCAGTGAATGATTAGCATTATGTGAACAACACCAGTGTAGTATCAGCAGAAACGATAGTACCGTCTTCTATAAATCTGGAATTGGATTTACTTCTTGGATACAATAATATTACGTCATTAGGGGGGGGGGGGGGTTGATGATATAACATTAGCAACAAGACCACTTATGTCCAAACAAACAGATGAGCTCTCTGCACTCTGCAGTCTGTGCAAACAACTGCTTATCAGTTATATAAATATACAAGTGACTTCCTCAGTGTAGCCTCACAACAATTAACCCCAAAAAAGACAAAACTCAGAAAATAAAAAAATGATGGATAAAAAAAATACAAGCTATGACACCACAGCACCTGAAACTTATCTTCGAATAAACAGTAGAATAAAACATTACTCCAGTAGATAACGTGGATATGTACAAACAACAAACTCCACAAAAAACGCAACAATATTAGGTTTACAGCACAGGAGAGACCGCACACACAACTACGTTGCTTAGCAATGATGCGATTGTTGACTTTCGGAGAGTTCAGCAGTGTGTTGTTGCACTCACCTGTCTAAACGGCACCGCAAGGTCCTCTGCTCGGTTCCACTTCTCTTCTCGTTCATTCTCAAAGCATAATGAAACCAGTCCATCCGGCCTTTTTTTCCCATAACAAGTCAACTTGAAGTCTTTGTCCCGCATCACCAGTCCACTGCGCTCAGCAAGTCCACTGCAAATCAGGGATTAACATGAGCATGTTAGCATTTACCATGTTAGCCAGATGCAGCGTGCCCTGACTGTTAAGGTCAGGAATGTTGTGTGTTGTGCATTACAAAAGTTATTAATTAAGATATATACAAAATTTTGCAACATCATGCTGAAGTACAAAAATGCTAATTGAAATCACAACCCATATGGGATCCTTAATTTAACTGTGATTGCATTGTCATGGCAAGGCCCGGCCTGTGAACTCAAACTGTGAATGCAAACATTTATATAAAGCAGAACGTCTCCTCTCTGGAGCTCCGCCCGCGCAAACACACCAGGAGCATCTTCTCTGCTGCAGCTGCTGATTTAACTCCTTTCATCTCTTCCATTCAGGACTTGAACACGTAGTGAAACACAATAACCTGCTCGTGGTGGTAAAGTATCGTAAAATTTCATCCGATCGATGAATTATTCCATTTAATCTAGCCAACAAAAGATTTTAAAAAACATATATCAATATAATCTTAGTCCCTTTTTAAGGTTACAAAACCGAAATGTGTGTTTTCTTGAATGGGTTATCTAATAAATAAGAAAACATGAATAAAATTGAAATCTTAGTCGCAAATCTGTTTATTAGTTGTTGGCATTTCGTTTGGTAATCTTATCTGCAGATTATTTTAAGCAACGTTTCATGCATTTAACCGATGACACTTTTTGTCCTCATTGATATTTTATTGAAACATGAAAGTTTAGACAGTGATGTTGTGATGCTCTAGTATGAGGGGAGACAATAACGCTCTTGTTCCCTCATTGACTTTGATTTGCTATAGGCATCTAGAACAATTGAATGATCAGATGATATATGGACCAAAGTAGCCCACCAATAAGCCCACACACACAAACACGCACACATAAAACAACCATGCCGGGATTGTTTGTCCGCTCTGTGACTTTTCCTTTTGACCTCTTCTCTCCCCCAGGCTCCCTGGTGGTTTGTACAGACCTGTCTATATGCACAAAAGGTTGGTGCCCGGTGGATGTTAAGATGATTTGACAGATCCTGCTTTTTCTTATATTTGAAGGGTGGATGAGAGGTTGTCTCGGATAGTTTTCCATGAGGGCTTTACTGATAGATCCATTGAAACAACAATCGTAAACACTTATGACCCGTTAATGAAAACATGCCAGATAAAGAAGTAAAAACATAAAGTGGCAGGACTACTGGAATCCGTGCCCATATTGAAAGTGTTGCTCTATTGTGGAGACTCTGAACGCACCAGTAAATATGTGACGTGTGGGTGGAGCTGTAGGTTCAGACCTGCTGTACCAGTTCCGACTCTGTGATCGGGGAGTTTTTAACAAAGGATGCCACCGTGGAAAACCACCGCAAGGAAAGAATGCGTAAAAATGCATTTTATGTTTTTGTTGTTATTGCCTCAATTGTTTTTTGGGTGCGATTTTTTTTTTTAAACAACAGCTTCATAATCATGCATGCATTTGCCTGCAGTCATATGGACTTTTGTTTGGTCGTTTTGTTTTTTTAGATATCAGTCGCTTGAGTCGAAAGACGACCGCTTCACTGGAAATAGAGACTCATTGCGTTCTTGAGAAAACTTACTCTAAAGTTCTCTTTATGGCGTTTCAAAATGACTGACTTCAACTTGAGGAACGAAAGCAATGGGATATATTTGGCTGAAGCTTTTAATGGATCTGTTCTGGACCAAATATTTCCAAACGACAGCATCACGACATGCCCAAACTTCAATGTGGACTCGCAGGTTGTCGGGGTTGGGATCTTTCTCTTCGTTTTTATTTCGGTGGCAATTGTTGGGAACATTTTGGTTATCCTGTCCGTTGTGTGCAATAAACATTTGCAGACGGTCACAAACTTCTTCATTGTCAACTTAGCCATGGCAGACCTGCTGTTGAGCATTATCGTGCTGCCTTTCTCTGCATCTCTAGAGGTTCTGGGATGCTGGGTGTTTGGCCGGGTTTTCTGTAACATCTGGGCAGCGGTGGATGTGCTCTGCTGCACCGCATCCATCCTCAGCCTCTGCGTCATCTCCATCGACCGGTACATAGGTGTTAAACACTGCCTGAAATACCCGACTATTATGACAGAGAAGAAGGCAATAGCTATTTTAGGGCTCGTTTGGGTGTCATCTACGGTCATCTCTGTTGGGCCACTCCTGGGATGGAAGGAACCGCCGCCTGTGGACGACAGAATCTGCAGCATCACAGAGGAGCCCGGCTACGCGCTCTTCTCCTCTCTCTTCTCCTTCTACCTCCCGCTCATGGTCATTCTCATCATGTACTTTCGGGTTTACGTCGTGGCCCGCAGGACTACTAAGAGCCTAGAAGCGGGCGTCAAACGAGAGAGAAATAAGTCGATGGAAGTGGTCCTCCGGATACACTGTCGCAGCGTGCTGGAGGACGCGACCAGCTCAAAGAGCAACAAAAACCACCCGTTTCGAAGTTCGCTGTCGGTGCGGCTGATGAAGTTCTCCAGGGAGAAAAAGGCTGCTAAAACCCTCGCCATCGTTGTGGGGATGTTCATCTTGTGTTGGCTGCCCTTTTTCTTCTTTCTGCCTATGGGTATGTATGTCTTATGACTTATGTGGTTAAATGTTCCCCAGCGCGTCTATTCCACTGTGTATCAGAATCAGAATCAGCTTTGTAAGCCATGTATGCTTACGCATGGAACTTGTCTCTGGTTTCCACTCCACTCTCAATGTACAAACACAAATTTACAATAAACAAGAAAATCTATGTATAAAGAATAAAAAGGGCAGCAAAAAAAAAGTAGAACGGATGTAGGTATACACATTTAACCGCTATAATATAAGTATAAATATATATCCGAGAGAAAAGGTATATATGCATGCATAAAGGGATGTTATAACGTGAGAGGCTATGATAAGGACATCGAATTGATTCATTCTTAACATTTCTAGCGCATTAAATGAATTCAATGAACTAAAATAACAATTCAACACGTGCTGATTATGAGGTAAATCGTTTGCAGTGATATATTTTCAAGTTAATTCATTTTAATGTGAATAGTTATGAATTCGTGTCACTTGTGATTAAACTGTATCAGCCTGTAGCTCCTCCTTAGAACGGCGTAGATCTTTATACAACGTAATATACTTGCTGACAGTATTAAACCAATAAACTACAGTTTATGAAAATGTTCAACATAAACTACAGTAAGATTGAGGTATTAGAGAAACTAGAAAACGGGACATGTTGAATTTCATTCACTGTTTATTCAAAAATACTATGCCAGGAAGTGATCGAAACTAAGATTGTTCTAAAAACAAATATTTTGGTGAGTGCAGGTCAAAACTGCAACTTGACTAATAATGTGGCTTGTTTTCATGGCTGTCATTTTTTTTTTGCAAGCATATTTTTTCAGATGGCTAATATAACATTCTTAAAAGAGCAGTCATAATAGACTAACATTCTACACCAATGAGAATTTTCCCAACATGTTGCAACTATCACAGCCGCCTAAAGTAAAATACCATTTCCAGTGGGCTGCCTGTTTTAGTGAGTGTAACACAATTAATATATGTATAATATATTTGTTTGTGAAGGGGTTTGTGTTTCATTATCTTCAAAAAATGTTTACACTGAGGACTAACAATGGGTGTTAATGTAAGCAACATGCCACAGTACTGATTGGATGGGACAAGCCCTTCAGAGGGGATGATGAATGAAAGTCATTATGGATTATACATATATCAAACTGATGCAACATGCATATACAGCTGCACTTTCAGAAACTAGCCTGACAACACACACTTATGGTGGCCTCATGAATGTTAATTTAGCATACTATATCACATAATTGATTGTGAAAGCCATTATGAACAAATGGCCAGTGTCTTATCAGATATAGCACGTACAGACCTCTCATTCTTGCTGCACCTCCAGATTTGTTGAATACAATTACCGTCAAGCTTGCAGGGAGAGAGAGGGTGCAAGAAATTAAGTGGAAGCTGCTCATAACTTTACTCATTCAATGGAAGTGAAAAGGGCAATATTTGTATCCAGAAGTGTTAGATGGATATATACTCTATCTCCTCTTGTGATTGAATATAAGCATGGACAATAATGAGATTGATTGTTAGTGGACTACAAATCAATACACCATCACAATCTCATATCATTTTTACAAACATATTACACAGCCTCTGCACCTGGTAAACATCACCCAGGATCTTAAGTCTGCAGAGTCCATTATTCTTAGTTTGGCACTATGCTAAAAAAAAATGTATTTCAAAAGAGAAAACAAAAAGGGAGCTCTGCCAAAAGGAATCATCATCTTGGAGATTAAGTTATTTAAAATTGTTGCTTAGATGGTAGAGGTCTCTAATTGGCATGATCTGTTCTGTTGAGGTTTGTTTCCTACATGACCGATTGACGAGTGTGGAATAGTCACCACCCACAATTCTTAGCTCTGCTTACTGGTCAGTCAGTCAGAGAGATCGATGTTGGAACATTGTTGAGAAATCATTAACCTTTTGCTGAGAGACAAACATATTTTTAGTACCTCTTGTGCCAATCAGGCCCGTTCTCTGTGATGATGGAGTAGTCTGACTCATCTGAAGCTCCAGAGAGCGCCCGAATACAATTAGCTTATATTAGTGCACCAGACTCATGAATAAACTGATGGAATAAAAAGAAGTGGCCTTTCAGAAATACTTCTCTCACAGGGAATATACATTTTAGTTTTTAGTATGAATTATTCAACTGTATATAATTTGCTGCTTTTCCTTTATTTTTAAATCCAAGCAGCATAAAGTCACACATTCATGCGTGTTTCAAGTTTCCAATCATTGCATTTAGTTGACTTTCTTTGTTTTAAAGGTGTGCATTCTGTACAGTTACTTCAGTTATGCTTAGATGGATTTACATTTTTACTTTGAGCTGTATGAGGACCCATACAATTTACTTAGGGTGAGCAAATTTCAAACCCTGTTGATCAGGATGTGAGCCGGCAGTAATGGGAAGTTTGGAGAACGAAAATGAGCACAAGAGTAAAGGAACTTGGTTTATGGTTTCTTACTTAATAATTAGTATACATAAGACAAATAGCATTGATACAAGAATAAATGATACTCCCTGACACAAAGGAGAGATCCCCAGCACACAGAAAAAAGGCTGAAAACTTTAAATACTTCCTGGTTAAAACGACTTTGTTAACAGTAAGGGTAAAATTAGGCAGACAATTAAAGCTAGTAGGAATTTTAGTAACATCAGTATTTTCATTCAGGCATTAAGATACAATAACTTTAAAACATACATGTCAAGCTACAGTGATTCTATCTAAGGCTGAAATTAAAATAAAAAATGAATTCCTCCCCCATCCCAAGGTCCCGTTTGGTACAGTCCACAGTACCAACACCTGGTGGAGCAAGGGGCATTCATGTGTGCATGTTAATGAGAGTGCCATCCTCAACCAGGAAGTGGACGTAGGAGAGAACAATTATTAGAAATCAAAGCAAACAAGAAACAATAAAACAAATATTTGAATGAAAACATACTTAATGAAGCAAATGTATTGATCAACAAAAGTGGATCCTACATTTAGATGAGGAACACATGTCAAATAACTCAAAACCATGTATTTAACTAAGCTGATAAATAAAGGAGCGTTTCACCTGACTGGTGAGGGAGTGGGTGTATTATACTTGTACATGAAGAACACAAGGCTTTCTCTCTATAAAGGGTAAGTCTGGTGATATTCTATATTTTTCTATTTGTCAACAAATCCCATGAGAAGCCCAAAACCAACAATGAATTGATATGACCAACAAGTATTGTAATCTGTGACCTGATGAACCTAACTTCTCTGTGTTAGAGACTTCCTTTGTTGTCCATCAACAATACAAAAAAGCAATATCAATTAGCCACACTGTTCCTCTGAGTGACATGTTCCTTTATGATGAGGCACCTGTGGAGGGAAAAATCTCCTCATGATGAAAGTGGAGCAGGCCAGCACACGTGGACTGATAGCTTTACAGTCACACGGCGCTAAAAACGTTACCGAAACTGGTTTACCGTCAAGAAGGATTTTAATCCTGCTGTTGCAATTACAGTTATACAATGGTGTACATTAATCTCATGAAATAATACACTATTCGCCCCACTTTGGAAAAACTCTTCCCGATCACAGTAAACACGTCTGTTCTGGATCCTAACCTAACAGGAAGAGAAAACACTTTTCTATATCCCGCCCACATATTCGTTCGCGACTCCTCCCCTTCCGTCTATCTCAATTTTTATTAGCTAACTTCTCTATGCATTTCAGTAAACGCCTATCTCCACATCTCTCTCTCCCTGAGCAGCTAACAAATTCAAATTCTGTCAGTTATGACTTACTCCCTTCTATGATAATCCTTCAGTATAAAAGCTAAACTTCTGCAACTTGGCAGAAGTTTCATGTCTTATTAGCTACTAATCCTACAACACTTTATGTTTATCTTAATTATGCATTCCCAATACCTTATGATTATGACTAATGATGAATTCTTAATTATGAATTGTTAAACACTTTTATTTTATCTACTAAACACACCGTTTTTTGCTCAAATTTCTTACACCCCTGGGCACTGTCAGTCATTTATACACCTCCTGCTGCTTTAAACACTACCACAGCAAATCTGAAGCTGCAATTAGTCCTCAACAAAATCACTGTCTACTCCTGAGGAAATGGTTTTGCCTTTAATAATAAAAATAACGTATTCATGATACGTTTTTTAAGATTCATGTCTTCAGTATAGAACAAATGTGCTTGGGGCAGAGTGTTTTGAAAGAGTGTTTTGTTTTAGTTTTTTCATAGAATTTGTTGACAATAAGAAAATGTTAGAATACCATCAGTATAGGTAAGAATAGTGATCTTACAGTTCATGGCTAATCATTACAATATGTCATTTGGTCAACAAGACTCCCTATAAATGCATACCAGTGGTGTTCACGGAACTATAGCTTCATCCTTGAAGCATCAAATGTCAAGGAGATTATCCTCTAAACTCTTTCCACCCACCCGGACCTCCTCCTTACACAGACGTTGCTCTTTATACAACACTTACCTGACTTTCTCTAAATGTAAATATCCGTTGCATTAAGCTGTTTACTGACTTATACTGGGGTTTTGTTGGGGAGGAACGGTCTGCAGCTAGCAGACATCAAACTTTAAAAGTTATTGTTATCTAATAGGAATAAAACAAAAATCTTAAATATATAATCTGCTGTCATGGTGTAGTGGTAGTGCGTCACGGTACTGAATCACTTGCTGTCTGCCTTTAAGGTGATGTCATTTCAGGAAAGAATAACCAGTGGATAACATCACTCCCGTTAATCACTTATTCATCTTAGTCTTTAGTCAATGACTTACAGACGAGACGAAAGCAAAGTAAGAGGCAGGTAGCCGGAGCTACACAGAATATTGTTCATGCTGCAGAAAAACATAGTCAGAGAGAGAACTGTTTTATTATACAGTTTTTGTCTCTGAATAAATGGCACATAAAGTGTTCAGTATGTTATTGGTAGCTGATGTCAAAACAGCATGAACCATTGTTTGAATGACATACAAGCCATTTTGTATATTTCTAAATTGTACGAACACATTTGGAATGATAATGGCCTTCTGGGCTCAGGCAATGCAGACTTGACATTAGCAGTGTGACATGTTGCCTCTGTGGTCCAGGGTCAACAACTATGTTAAATTCAAGGGGGAGAAAAAAACAAATTACAATAGGATAAGGCAGCTTTCCATGAAAAATAGCATGTCATTTAATGTCACACCAAAATTGCCATAGCAAGTATGATAAAATGAGCAAAGCAGCTATATGGCTTGGGTTGATCGTAAGCAGAAAGAAAACTGACCTTTTATTGCAAAACGTTGATCTAATTAATGGTAAATTACCATTCTGTAATGTTATTTGGAAGAACTTTAAAAAGCCTCAATCCATTTTTTTTAAATGCCTTTCGGCAGTTTACAAGGAAACATCTTAGCTGTTACATTTTAATGCTCTGCCATCCCAAAAGAAGCTGATAACTGGAATATTTAATGTTGTCCAAGGCAGGATTTTTCATAATGCAGACATAATGACAAAGACATGGTTTGAATGAACCTGTGCACAAGCTAAGGCAGTGACATAATTACATGTGGAATCGGGTAGAGCTACACTACTTCTGTGCTGACTCATTCAAACGCCTGACAAGACTATATCCCCTCAGAGAAAGCATTCGCCACAGGAACATTTAAATGCCCTTCATGTTGGTAGCAGTCTGGTTCATGAAGACACATGTTTTAATCAATTAAAATCACTCAAGAAAGGATTCAAGTACTTTGCACAAATAACAAAACAACTCACATGTTCTACTCCAGCAAAAGCCTCATGAAAGGAGTTGTGGTTGAAACATGCTCAGTAAATATCTGTCCCCATGAATAAAAGTCCACAAAATGTCTCAGCCTCCCATCACTACTGGTACACAACAAATCACTTCAAAAAGTATGCTGTTAATACCTTACAGTCAAAGGGTTGAAACACATACATGTTGGACAAGCATAATACAATGGTATAGTGCATTGTTTGTTTCAGATTCAGGTTCCGGTTTCCTGTATAACTTTTTAAAAACACAAACTATTTAAAAATGGACTCATTGATACAACAAACCTTTTGTCAAATTGATATAAGATACAATTATTCAAATTACTAAAAAATATTTTATACTGATTAAAGTCCAGATTGACAAAATTAAATACAGCATAATTTTGCCAAAAATCTTTATCTGTTATTTATCATAGCATTCGGTATACATAAAAGAGAATACAACATATCTTACTGTACCTACATTGAGCTTCAAAGGTCTTAGTTTTGAAAAATATCTTGTGAAAATTTTCTTGAATTTTTAACAGAACAATGACAGCATTGTGCATTTACTGTATGTTTCCTCACAAATATTTCTTATGGATCCATCTCCTTTTAGGTGCCTTCTTTCCAGCACTGAAGCCATCAGAAACGTTGTTTAAGGTGGTCTTCTGGCTGGGCTACTTTAACAGCTGCATCAACCCCATGATCTACCCCTGCTCCAGCAAAGAGTTCCAGCGGGCATTCACTCGGCTCCTCAGGTGCCAGTGTCATCAAAGACAGAGGGTCCTGCGTCGCTTCTATGACCACAGGTGGCGGACGGCTGTCAAGGGAATGACAAGGGATCAGAGGGGAGACTGTAAGCCCGGCTATGCTGCGCACGAATCCTGTGACAACTCTTTGTTTCACAAGGGAAAAGGGCCCTCGCTAGCTTTCAAGAGATGGAATCTGTTTCCACCTCTGCAAACATCTTCTTTTCAGCTCAAAGAGAAAGTGAACAATCTGTCAAATAAAATCAAGGGAGGGCCAGGAAAAGGAACCAAACCTGCATTGGGTCGGATGGATACAGTAGACACAGTCTCTATGGGGAGTTACAACTCTTGTGAGCAGAGCAGTTATCAATTCATTGATCTGGAAGACTGCTATGGTCTTAAAGAGACTGACATTTAGGGGGCAACCAGAGAATCTTTTATTCATTTTCAGAGCGCCATATTGGACCGACGTGGGACGCACTTTTTTGTTCACAAAACATCTGTGAGTCCAAGCTTGATTAAAGCTGCAGACTGAGAACAATGACTTGATCCCAGCCCAAACAGGACTAAACGTTTTTCTCAATCCCTCACTCACATCATATTTATATTGATAAAAAATCTTGCCATTTAAGTGGACACAGTAGTAGCCACATTCTTTGCTGTCACTTGGAATCACTGTGCATCGACATTACACAGCCTAGTTGACACGCATACGCCCTTTCGGCAAGACATTTAACATTAGCCTCTATATTAACGCTTATTTCTTTAAATTGATATATTCAATTTATATTTCAGCTGATTTCAGACAAAATAAGAACATACAAATGTAAAGGATTGAAACAAATATCTTGAAAACTCTAACAGAGCAAAATAAGAGTTATAAGGAACATTTTTGTTGTTGAATGTTTGAGGTTTAATGAAAAGTAATATGTCAAAATGAATCATGATATTTCATAAATTCTGGGGGTTTTTACAAGGCATTGTAAAGGTAAGAGTCCGCCTATGAATAAAGATGCTGCACAGTATTTATTCTAACTGTTGGATTGAGGAGTTAACTTGACATTGATATGTACACTTATTTGAATAAAAATCCATGTGTCCTCTTCGCCCGCTTAACTGTAATTTCTTTGCCAAGTGAGTGCTAATGTGAGATAAACATGCTTTTTTAGGGATACTTCATAATGGTATGTTTGTTGACGTAATATATAGATGAGAAATAAAATAAAAAGCAAAACAAGTTGAGCCATTGATTTTCTTTTTGTACAATCTGCCTCATCCAGCAGATGTCACTATTGTTCTTTTTGTTTCACCTCTTGCATCTTTTCACCTTTAAGTCTTGTGCTTTTGGGAAGCAAAATAGTGTGTTTTGACAAATTACCAATAAAATTGATGGAAATAAATCAATATCTACACGTGTCAACCAAGGTGAACAGAGTAGTGGGAATCTCCTGACACACAAACACAAATACAAATTGACAACCTTCACAAAAGGCTTGAGCTGCAGGTAATTGTTGGAATGCTGTTAAGCATTCCAACTATTGTTATCCTGTTTCTTTATTCCACTATTTCTTCCGTCCCCCGTTTCGTCGCAACGCTTCTTCTTCATTTTTTAAGCTACAGAAACCGTTCAACTATCAAAATGTTCAGCTCCTTCAGCTCATGTCTGCTATGACTTTTTCTATTTCTAACCTTTAAACCTTTTGAATTATTAAGCTTTTAGCAACTTGTATTTGAATGGGATCTCTATGGAGAATATTTACAAATCCTCTTAAACTTCTTCAACTTTCAAATCCTTCAACTTCCTCATACTTTCAGCTACAGACACCATTTCAACTTTCAAATGTTGAGAAAACCCTCAACTATTGCCAACATGATTCATCTTTTTGATATCTTTTAAACTTTTTGAACTGCAGCAATTTAACTGTTATGATTTTTCAGCCCTTTTCTGACTTTATAATGGGTGTGTATTGCGCAGCTTAGAGTGCGTGATGTCACCGCTAGAGTGAAGAGCGGCTTGAGATTCTTGTGAAAAAAACATTTGTATTTTGCCACTGTGTCCACAATCTTCACTCTTCATGCATAATTTCTGGATGTAGAAGTAGCTAATATTGTCCTTGTCGTAGAAAAATTACTGTGGAATCCCACAGATTTCCACATTTGACACGGAAGCTGTTAATTGAGAGGAAAACCAACTTTCTGCTCCATAGAGACCAATGTTAAATTTTGCTTCAAAAACATCTTCCACAGAACACGGTACCCCATTTCTAGATCGCCAGTTAAGCCACAATTATTACAGAATCTGTTCTTCAACTCATTCTTCCCCTCAATTATTAATATCGGAGCAATAGGAGCTACGATTATGGGAGTTTTGATGATTTGTTTGAGAGGTGTTTCCCTGTTTTATCTCCATGAAATGGCTTCAGGCACACAGGTGTTTGCGATTGAGCCAATTAGTGATGTTGATAAACACACAGACTCACAGACACACGCGCACATACACTCCTCTCCCTCTATCTCTCTGTGTCTCTCATACAGTCATTCAGGTCTTAGGGATCTTTAGAGGTATTTCCCCCCTCCTCCCCCCCCCCCCACACACACACGCCATTTTAAAATAAAAGCCCCACAGAATGAATCCTAACTGAAATGCTTGTGATGAGCCTGTCATTTAATAACCGGTTTGTGTTTATCGAACATTATGATTCTGTCTCCTCTCCCCTTCTCCCCCACACCCCACACCCCATTTCAAAATAAAAGCCCCAGAGAGTGAATTCTAACTGAACTGCTAGTGATGAACCCTGTCATTTAATAACCTCTGTTTATGTGTCAAACATGATGATTATGTCTCCTCTCCCCCTCCCCCCCCCCCACCCAGTCCCACCCTTTCAAAATAAAAGCCTCATGGATTAACTGTATTTAAACGTTTCGCTCAAAATTAGGCTTTTTTGTTGAAATAATGAATGCTCTTACTAATACTGCGACAACTACTACTACTGCTAATATTTCTAGTATTACCACTACTACTACAACTTTTGCTGTTGCTACTATTACTACTACTGCTACTGCTATTACTGCTACCATAAATATTATTACTACCACTACTGCTATTACTACCACTATCACTACTATTATTACTGATACCACAACTGCTAATACTGCTATTCCTGCTACTACCAGTACTAATAACCAGTACTAATACTACTCCAGCTATTAGTACGACTGCTGATACTACTACTTCTCCTACTTCTAATTACAAATACTTCGACGACAACTTCTACGACTACTGCTACTACAAATACTGCTACAACTAGTACTTATTCAAATGCTACTCATACTTATACTGTGAATAATACTTCTACTACTACTACAACAAATATCACTACTGCTGGAATTATTTTAAGCTACAGAAACTGTTCGAATATCAAAATGTTCAGCTCTTTCAGGAGAGGGGTGACATAACTTCATATTTGTAATCTTTCAACTTTTGAATTATTCAGCTTTTTGCAAATTTTTAAAAATTAGATATCTATTTTCAGCAATGTTTTTGAGATTCATTTCAGCTTTCAGCATTCCAACGCATTTTCAGCAGGAAATGCATTTTCTAGTTTCTGTTATTATCCTCATTCCACCATGAGTTTTTTCAAATGTTCTTTGTTTTTACCCAGGCGAAAGTCAAACAGTTGAATTTATACTTTTTAAAATCTGTAATCATGACCATAAATGACAGAGAAAAAAGAGCTCCATGAAGAGAAAGAAAGCGATGAAAGAAAATAGAAGAACGTTCTTATCGGTTGACACCTCATAAAGTATACAAATTCAATGTACCGGTACACAAATAAAAAAGCATAGCTTGTTGTCATGCTTCACATTCTCTTTTGTTGTGTTCTTTGATTGATGCCCTTCCAAATATTTAGCAGTTTATACTCAGTCACTCTTCTGTCCCTCAAAAAGAAAACAGACTCGAAACAACATAACTCCATCAAAGCCACAGTATTTTTTTAACTGGAGTGATAAAATGTACTGGCTCCCACTGCAATGTGTGCACAGTTACACAAAGCAAAATAGCCTGCCAAAGAGACTGCCACTGCCTTGACTCCTAATTGTGTATACTGACAGCACTGGCATTTTAACAAAGAAAGACTTTGACTATGGTTTAGAGCAGACAAACAGACTGACAGATAAACATCTAAGTTTATCATTTGCACAAAGCTGTCTGGTCTTTGACTGTATTTTGAGTATGACTGTGCATTCTGGGCACTATGTCTGTGCCTTGCAGGATTAGATTATAAATGAAAAGAAGATGCAATAGCAGAAACTAATATATCCTTAGGACCAAACAAAGATCCACAGTGCTGACCCACAAAAACAAAAGAGAAATAACTATAGTTACACACTAAATGAGGTTTTGGGAAAATATACTGCAAGAATTTCTTACTCAATGTTCGTAGATTGATTTAAGGCCTTTTGTGCTATGCGGGAGGCATTGTGTGTCATTATACCACAACATAATCCAGATTCAAGATTAGAAGAGCAACATATAGCAAGTAGAGACTAAGAAATGGGACACATTTCATGTTTCTAAAATAAGCATTTCAATTTACTTAAGTGTAAACGCCTTAGAGATGAATCATTGCAGATGCAATTTGTAGTTATTTCATGACAAACTTTGAATTCCAACTTCATGCTAAATGTTGATTTTAGAATAGATAAAGCATTTTTATACTGTCTTATATTCTTGTATGGTGTACTCTCTTTTTTAAATGTGTTATGATAAAATAGAAGCAACTTGAGAGCACTCACTCAGGCATGCGCTCAATCATCCACCACCTGCCATTCTGTCACAACATCTTGAGATCTACTACTTTCTGAAATTGTTAGTGTCGCTAAACTGTGCTGCAACTCCTGAATTCCGTCTATCCTTTCTCAGACAGCAATCCTTTCAGAAGAACAATCAAGAGACAACCTCATTGAGAAAAATATAAAAATACAAGTTCAAGGCAAGACGATTTTTGTAATTTCACCTTACTCTCGCCTCAAAAAGCCCAATTGGATGGGTGCCACACATTGAAGTTAGCCAAATATATATATTTAAATTTAAATAATGAATTGGTTTATTATTAGAGTATGAGCTGTTTTCATAACGTAAAAAGCTATATCAACACTGCATCACAAAAGGCAGAAAACTGCTCATTTGTCAAGCATGGAACATTTCAACAAATATTCTTTTTTCTTAAACATCTAGAGATGCAGTTGACAGGGATACAGTACTCTTTCTAATTGGTTTTGATTCACCCTTCCATAAAACAACTGACACATTTTGATAACAACTTGTAATTTGTCATCTTGGTAGATCAATTCGAGTACATGTACTGTATATTTGATTGGGAATAAAAAGTGGCTCGAAATTTTCATTTTACCAAAGAATCCTCAGCTGTTTTGTCAAATTTTTCTCACTGGTCCTGCCCAAAGCTGTGGCTTGTTCAACAACTGCATTTACTGCTCCTCCTCCACAGTTATATTACACAGATTCCCAGAGTAAATATGAGAGGTACAGTCAAATCTCTGCTTTGCCTTTCATTGTATTTTGCACACTTACCTTCAAACTTGTGCACCTTTATTCTGTATCTGCATGTTTTTACGAGGATGTTTTAATTGTCCTGCAGTTGTCGGAAGACATTCCTGTTTTGATCAGCTTGACCACTGTGGTCTTCGTTCCCTCTGAAAGAGTTCCAAATCACGATCAACACATTTTTTTAGTAATGACAGAGAGACATTAAAAGAACAATCATAATACAATAATCATCAATAATCATCTCTTTGAATTCGTATTGTATATGTATTACAAATATTAATATCAACCTCTGTAATACAGCCAGGTTATGTGACGATACTTAAAGTCCAAATGTCATTTGTCAAAAGATATGCCTGGCCGCTCTCATTTTAAGTATCAATAAGGTGTTTACCTGAGATGTAAAGCTCTGTTGTGTCATCATAGCTTCATCAACCCCTTTAATGTGGCCTCTTCAAGTCTTGCACATTTTCCAAACCTTTGCCCTTTTTCTTTTTAGTTCCAGAGAATTCAATATTCTATGATCCTTCTAATCACTAGTAGGCCGACATAGATTGAATAAAAAAATGTATATTTTCAATTGTAGCAATGTCTACGCCCTATCTGTTCTGGCATCCTCTTGGATCCTTTTGAACCCTTATTATTATTGAAAAATCATTTTTCAAGCATAAGATTTTCAAAATATGTAAAAAAATGCCACGTCACTGATATTTCTTATCGTAGAAATACTATTCCTCCAGTTTTACCAAATTAAAAAGTGACATTTATTTACAAAAATGTAGCCGTGTCTGTTCACTTTGTATGCCTACAGAAAATGTACAGATACTATCTTTATTTTAAGGTTAATCTGCACGTTCATTTGCCTCTTTCCTTGTGTGCGACAGGTCCATCCCAGGGGAGGATCCAGGCAGACATACCCTGCAGCCCATGAACATCAGGAATGCCCTACGGAAGGAACGGTTGAAGAACCCATACAGGAAGGGATTTAGAGATGAGTTGATATATCCTAGCCATAAAAATGTATCCCAGACAACCACCTCCGTGCTGTAGTCAATAAACGGATCCACAATGTTGACTGTAAAAAAGGGCATCCAGAAGATAAGGAAAACTCCCATGATGATACCCAAAGTTTTTGCTGCCTTCCTTTCCCTTTTCATTGTGTTTCGGTGTCTTCGTTTCTTGCTTGAGTCTTTGCCAACTCCAGCAGCCATCTGGCTTTCCATGGCGCTGATCTGCCTGGCTTGCCGTTTAGCAGCTTTGAAGATCTTCCAGTAGGCTATTAACATGATAGCCATCGGCAAGTAAAAGGCTACCAAAGAAGCCATGACAGCATAAATGCGATTGACCAAAAACACACATACATCTTTAGGAAGCAGGATGTCCACACCGGCAATATGGAGATCTAGCATTATGGGGCCAAAGGAGATGAGCGTAGGAACAGCCCAACATATAACAATAAGGAGAGCTACCCGACTGCGGGACATCTTTAAAGAGTAAACTAGCGAGTTGCAGACAGCATAGTAGCGGTCAAAGGCAATGCAACTGAGATGGAATATAGAGGCAGTGCAGAGCATGACATCTAGGCTAGAGTGAAGCTTACAAAATAGGACACCAAAGTACCAGCATCCCTCCACGGTTCGAATCATACTATACGGCATCACTACCAGGCCAACAAGGCAGTCAGCCACTGCCAGGGACATGACAAAGGAGTTTGTGGGTGACTGCAACTGCTTGAAGTAGGCGATGGACAACACCACAAGGACGTTTCCCACTACTGTGCAGACGATGCCAACAGAGAGGAAGGCATATAGGAAAATGCGAGCAACCTGGTTCCTCAATGTAATGCAGGATGGAAATTCAATCTGAAGAGATGTGTTTGCATCTCCAGGGAATCCCAAACTGCTGTTGTCCATGGTCAGATCAAGGCTGTCAAAACACACACAGATACAGTTGTTAGTAATGAGTGTTTTGGTCACACTCCTCCGTAGCACATTAACTGTGAAAACATTGACAAACCACCCAGGATTCTGTTTGTTTTGTCCCGAATGCTGCTCCATGGTAACTTCTCATTAGTTAATCTCGAAAGAAACACTCTGTGTCAGATAATACATTGCAGAGCTTGAGCAGGTAGAACATTTTCATACGAGTCATTAGGTTAGTTGAAGGGGAACTTGACACCACACTCACATTTTCTTACGAAGACATTTCGGAATGTTAACCCTGCCTGTTACATGCATCTCATACATTATTGGAAGTCTTTGAGAATATTGGTCATATTTTATTTCACAGGTGTGTTTGCTTCTGGGAGCAATTACGTGTTTTGCTCCTCTGGATTCATACATTGCACATTACAGTATATCACACAACAGAGTACATATTACTGTAAAGAATATAATAAGAATACATTTTTATGAACACTACAGGGACAGTGCAGTGGTGATGGGAAAGTGATGCTGAGTGAATATAGAGTTTTGCAGGGCTTGTGGACTTTGAGGGGAATCTCTCTCTCTCTCTCTCTCTCTTTCTCTCTCTCTCTACACATTGCACTTTTAAAATTGACAGAACTATAGACTTCTGTATTTTCAACTAACCTGGCTGTCTATCTGTGTATCTTATATAAAGGCTGTTGGCATACTAATCATTTATTTAATAAAAGCATGTGAACATGTCCTTTACTTTGCCAGTTCCGTCTGCAACAATAATACAGCTGTATTAGAATCTGTTATTGTGGTGCAATACCTCTGTTTGCTCATTAACCACGAAATAATGTTCTTATTGTCAATTGATTTACACTGCCAGTAGACAATAATTAGTACAATTTTAGTGCAAAAGCTTACTGTACGTAATGTCTTACTGTCAAGCTTATAAAAATGTAATTTAGTTAATAATAAAGGTTGCCTGGTAATAATGACAATACCGTAACATATTTAATTAAAAGATAATGGCCATCTCTTAGTTTTGTCATGGATAATAGGTGGTTACATCCTTTGCAATGCAGCAATACAGGAAAATACAATACTATGAGTATGATGGTAGGACTGTCAACAGGATTCTTCCATCTGATTCTACAGAGAACAGCTCAATTACTAAGAATTTGCTTAGTTATAGAAGTCAGCATTTAAAACGTTTTTTGAAATCAAGATTAAATACAAAGGGTTGTTGATTGTAAAACGTCACATCATGCACGACCAGAAAACTGTGTAAAAAAGGACACTCACCTGTAAAGCAGAGAGATGTTCGTCTGTCCCCTTGTCTGCATCGTACTGCACCTTTTACACAGAGATGAGAGGGATGGGCTGGGAAGTGGGCTGTAATGAATGCATGCAACAACAATCACAGTCACAAAATACAGTCTGTTGCCAACTCCCCTGCCAACTCAAATCGAATGACTGTCAATTTGATTCTTATCGTGATATGTTGAATAGGGGCAGACCAGTATTTGTATCTGTGTATCACTTTGGAAGGTAAACATTTGTATAGCAGAGCGTGGAAAAATGATGTTATTCCCAACACTAAAAAGACAGGAAACTATATTTGACACCAAACCGATGTAAGAACATGACGCTGTCATTGAAACCATTGATAGATCCATGAACTGTATTGCTCCGGCTGACAATACACTATGTACTTTACAGCAAAACAAACTAAATATATTCTCCAGAGTCAGTGGACATCCTGAATGTTTTTGCTGTCCGTCAAAATACTTTGGTTTTTTTAGCCATACTATAAAATGTGGGTCTAGGGATGGCAATGTCAGTCATTCTACCACCACTTTGGTGCATATAGAAATAACTACATGTCATGCAATTTTTGTACATTGACAGTCCCAGAGGTGTATCCAACTGACTTTGGTGATCCCTCCCCTGAAGTGCTGCCAGCAAGTGGATAGATATTTATATATATCGAAACAACTGGGATGGATTGCCATGCCATTTGGTTCAGACATTCATGTCTCCTTTAGGAGCTGTAATAACTTCACCATGGACGAGTCATCTGTAATGAGTCAAATGGAAGTGGAAGTCACTGAAGTGCTGTGTCTATCCCAAATAGAAATTATTTAAAAAATGTTGTGTTGCTTAATGTTTTGTATAATACAATTCATTATTAAATTGGAGCACAAAAAAGAAATAACAACACTAAATAAAAATAGAAGATTTACAACATCACAATTTTCTGTTTTAAATACATATGATGGATATATTATTATTATTATACTTACAAGTGCAACTTCACTTACTTCATACCCTTAAAACGGCTCGCATCATCCCTTTCATGTGTTTCAGTGAGGAGTAGAGCGCAACCAATCCTGCCAAGCTTGAATACCTTGGGCCTCAGCCAGTGACAGACATATCTCAAGTGTGGCGGATGTGTTCTGATTAAACATGGGGGGATTTTTAATGAAGGGTGCAATAAAAGGCAGATTGGCTCAGATTGTTTTTTTTTTGTCAGACCAGTCATTCATATGTGTAATGCAAGTGTGCCTTACAGACAGGATAGACTGGCTGCACATCTGTTCCTTTGTTTCTGAAAGAGGAATGAGCAGAGGTTGATTCCCGGGGTAAGCGGTAAATAAAGTGACCTATCTAATATGATTAAACATGTCATTATCAACAGTGTAATATTGATGAATAATACTACTATACCTCATGATGCTTCAAAATTGCATTATAATATTCTGGACTACCCTGTCTTCATAAAATGCTTGATTTGTTGAAAATTTGTTGAATTAACATGATGGGATAGGTTTTTAATAAACAAATCTGAAAAGCTGCAAAACGTTGCTGGTGAACATAATCCAGGTGGAAGGTAGACAATTTCTGACTGTTTTAAAGAAAAGGTTTTGGTTGTTTTTTTCGGTAATGTGGAGTAAATTCCATTTGTTTCCTTTCCTCAACTTAATTAAGCTTAGTTACCATACACTTACACACTCTCTGTGATTACCCGTCTTAAAAGTGTAGTGTGAAGGATTTGGCGTCATCCAGTGGTGACTTTGCAGATTGCAGCCAGTTGAAACTTCTTTAGTGCCCCAAGCTTCTAGTAGAACCACAGTGGCCGATAAAATATCGTATAGGTGAATGGACAGGAGGTGTGTCAGTGTCAGGTGATGCACCAGGAAGGGACATGTTTTTTTTACCAGAGCAAGAGAGCAGAGGAAGAGAGAGACCGCATGAGAAATATTTGCTTTTGATCAACACAATAAAATCCACCTGAACTGGAAATCACGACCAGACATTAAACTTCTTGTCTGAGTTACAAACCGACTAAAATGGTGCATCAGTGGCCTTTTGATGTAGGCTTTTTTTGTTGTTGTATTTTTTCCAATAGCCACTACAATGATGACAATATTATCCAAATAGACCTTGTTGCAGAGATACACTCAATTCATTTTGGGCCGGAGCAAGAGCATAGGGTGGAAGAAAATGGTTTGTGGAGTTCATGTGACTTCATTCACTGAGTGGACAAAATAAAGAAGATAATAAATGGAATAACAGTCATTTCTTTTTCAGATTTTTCAGATGAATCAGAATCAAAACTCATGTCAAGAGGCCAGGAGTGATGTGAGAGCTGTGTGACATTGACTAACAGCAAACAAAACTGTAAATAAAACATTTTAGGGATGAAAGACCAGGTTTGAATGAGATTTGGGGCAATGCAGCCCTCTTCTGGTGTGTCATTCCTATTGCATGTACTGTATGGGAAGATGACAAGTTGTTGTTAATAAGCAACAACTGGATTTTACGTTCTGTATTAATAATATCACTGATGCACAAACTACACTCATGATGTGGTCTTTTGTTCAGATTAATAAAACAGCGCTTCCATGTGTGACGCTAGTTGATACTCACACAGTCAGCCATGAAAGCATTTTGACATACAAGATACACATATCGTGTTCCAGAAAATGAGTACAGTCCTAACTCTGATGAGTATGTTATTAGTGTATTCTATTTGTAGGCCAATAATGTTATCATGGTGCTCTTGTAGTACAGACCATCCAGGTAGCAACAGTGGGATCCCCCATTGCCTGTTACTGGGAAAAGTTGTTGCCCAGCAAATATTGACTGCATGGCCCCCATCAGACATACTGAACAGTTGGTCATGTGCTTTGGGGATGGAGTGGCTAGGAAAGCCCTATCCAAGAAATGCCTGGCAGGATGGTTTTGTGAGTGCATCTCCCAAACCTATAGGCAGGCACGAAGAGACCCTTCCACTGTGGAGTGCTCACACTCTACATGCAGCATGGCAATGTCAGCGTCCTTGTTCAATGGGGTGAGTTTTGAGGACATATGTTCAACGGCAATGTGATCAATATATTGTTCATTCATACTTTTCTGTCTCTTTGACATGTCAGGCTCCTTTTCAGGGTCTGTGCTCGCTGGAACGATACAGGACTGGAAAAAAGGGCGGTGTGCGTCGGTTGTGTTGCACCTGCCGCTTGTCTTTCGGTCAATGTTTTGTCGCGGCAGGGCATGCATTCATCTGGCTCCAGCCACTGTACCCACAGATTCCAGGAGAGGGCGGAGCCTGGGTTATTTAGAACAAAGGTTACAAAAATGTAACCCTAGTTCTGGTGGAGCTAGGGTAGAGCCCTCTTACAAGGGGGCCCTGCCTGTCCTGTGTGTGTGCGTGTCATCATGGCAAAATGTATTCCTGGAGACACCTATTGAAGCGGGAACTACCCCAGAGGCGGTTTTGAGTACTGTCTGTTGAGATCCAAATAAAGGCTGAGTTTGAAGACTGCTGTCGTCTGAACAAAGGTACCGTAAGTAGTGGGGTAGGAAGTTGGGAATGGGCCATTGGCCCACCCAATTTATGGCCCTGTCCCGATTTGGTGTTACAGCTGGTGTGAGTGGAGTGGAAACCGGAGACAAATTCCATGTATGCGTAAGCATACATGGCCAATAAAGCTGATTCTGATTCTGATTGTTGTGGCAAAAGCACCACCATTATGGTGTGGCTGAAATGAAGAGAAGATACGTAGTTCTTGGAGTAGCAACCACTGGGACTGTTTAATGCACACAATGGCAATTCATAACAAATCCAAAGTATTACTTCTTACAGCTTACTCTGATGCTGCGTTCACACCGGTCGTGTCGATTTAATAATAATCGAAATAATCGCGTGACGCTGTGGCGCGATAGCCTATCAGCGTTGAGTTGCTCCCCCTGTCATCACTGACTTCCTGCCGCTGTTGAATCAGGAAATAAATCCTGTAGCCGTCTGTGTTCACCCAGAGCTCTACGATACCTCATATCAATAGAGACTGGACCAAACTATGTGTATACATGTGTGTGTGCAAACCATACGGTACAAACAATGAATAGACGCTGCCGTATTTACTTCTACATGACGTTATTGAGTGCTGGTGGAGCTGCTACGATGTTAGCATAGCCTAGCACCGATCCATCAGAGCTCCATTAAGAAGACAAGTAGCCTACAAATCGGCATTATTATGTAGTTACTGCGGAGTCCCTTTTTGTCGGTTTATTTTCCGTTGAATCACAGCCAAATCAGTTTATTTTGTGTTCCTACAGCTGTAGTAAACAGCGACCGGTGGCTTGCTAGACACAGTGAATACAGCTCGATGAAATCCACGGAGCTCCTCTGAACAATATTATGAACCAGACATGAACCACAAAAACAGCACACCTGGTCTCCTCATTATGTCATGCTCTATTGTCCTCATCTGGATCAAGATAACCTTTTGGCAGAACAAATGATACATGTACGGGAAATGTTTTGTATGTAATTACAATTCGTCTGGCGCATCTTTATCATTTCCTAGGAATGTGCTTATGAAACCAAGTGTCAACAAAACAAGTTGTATGAGGATTTCCTTCAACATGATAATTATTATAATTGTTTGCCTTTGGTTGACATGGTTTCTCATGCATCAATTCTTAGGAAACACAATTATTATTTGATCAACTATCGTTACGTCTAGGTGGGATTCTGACTTAGAGGCATTCAGTCATAATCCCACAGATGGTAGCTTCGCACTATTGGCTCCTCAACCAAGCACATACACTAAATGTCTGAACCTGCGATTCCTCTCGTATTGAGCAGGATTTCTATGGCAACAATTCCCAATGTAGTGGTAACTAATTCAACTACCGTCGGGCGGCAATTATGTTGTGGCAAAAGCACAGTTGATCTCCACATGGCTGTGCTCAGTCACGTTCAGGAGCAGTCGATCACGTCTTGTCACTCAAAAATGACTTTTAGGCAATAAGCATTTGGAACAATAAAAAATATTCTGTCTTCATTACAGATACATTCACCTACAACAGACGATGTAGATGGATTGTGATTCATTGAACGTGTATAGAGAAGCATATTTTATTACAGTGTTCTGTATGTCTTGGCAATGATCATGAATATTGTTGTTGACAGTTATAAATACAGAAAAAAGTTGGGAATGATTCGATTCAGTCATCACATAACAGATATGTAATCTATAACAGCACTAATTCTAAATGTTAAAATGTGCCATTCTGCTGACCAATCATAATGAAATATTGTATCCTAAAAGAGAGTCGAAAAGAAAAATTTGAAAACCAACAAGGTCATTGGAAAGGTAACATTTTAATAATTTTAAATGAACAAAGATACACATTTATTATTCCCCTTCTTGAAAACATACAGGAAGAACCGGTGTTTAATTTGAAGAGTTAAGCAATTACAATCAATAATCTTTCTAAATGTTAGAATAATAGCAGGACACTTTTAAACTTGCATCTACCAATCCACTTGTCATACTATTAACTTGATAATGGATGGTTCTGCAATCCCAACATAGTGCTTAATGACAGCTTATTTCAATGTTCAATGATATTTTCTTTACTACAACATTCTCATATGGCAACTGTGGTGTTGTTAACGTAAGCTACCTGAAACTACATGGTTATGGTTGGAGAAAGATCATCTTTATAATGATTGGTCTCACAAGTAATATAAGTTATTGGTCTTCAGCATCAACATTAGTTCTACACCCCTAGCTGTTGGCATCACACTAGATTAACTGCACAATTCTTCCTTCATTTGCACTTCACAATGGCATCAGATGTAAATTGTGTCCTGCTAAATCGTACAATGCTTTAATTGGAAATAAAATCCTAATAAAATCCTACATAATTCCTATATGTATTTGCATGTTTTAACTATGTTAACAATGTCACATGAAAAATTGCATATGAAGAAGCATTGCCAAAACAAACACATTGTATGACATGTGCCACAAAAATGCCCATAAAAGTGTCATTAAGTATTTTTGATTACTCACAATCTTTATGATAATGAAATACAATTGAATTAAAACACAAGCGATTGTAACATAAAATGTGGAAAATACTGAAAAACTGTCTCAATCTTTAACACAGTACACATCTTTTCACCAAAATACATTGTATTGGTAAATTTCATTATGCACACTTGTTATGTATTTTGATTTTAGTACGATGGCACATTGCTTTTTTCTCAAACTTGATAGCATAGCAAAAGCTATTGGCAATTTCCTTGGGTTTGGGTTAAAAGTCTATCAGCATCTGTGCTACAGCCAGCAGTGTTAATGAAAAGACAGCCAGTGAGCCCAGTGTGGACTGAGGAGGACTGCTTGATGTTGATGTTGACTCTGAAATATAAGAAAAAGCAAAGATTGTAGTGACTGTTGGATTAAGTGGTCAGTGAAAATATCTGGACAGAAAGTAATTAAGTAAAATACTTTAGTTCAAAGTTCAAAAATATAGGCTAAAAAGGAAGCTGCATCATACTTTTATATTTAAAAATGAACAAATAATTACAAATATCACATTGTAATATTAATTTCATAATTTAAAACACTAACATATGTAAAACCATGAATTTAATACATTTTGAAGTAAAACGATATACTTTAAGTTTAAGTCACCAATAACTTACGTGCAGAAACGCTGCCTTGTATGATGTTCAGGGTGGTGCTGCTGAGTGCACTGCTTAATTGTGAAGTTGCAATGTCTGCTGCAGGAACTGAATTTGTATTATCAAACACAAGGGTCAAGTTGGTTCTCACTGATCCACTCCTACAGTGACAAAGAGGTAAAGCAACACTTTTTAAAGCAAAGTCAACAGCAAATGTGTGGGAGAAGTTGGTTCGTGATCGAAATTAATCTTACGTGAAGCTGTTTACAATGCTACGCCTGAAGGATGATCGATAGAGATTTCTAGCCACGTTGTTAACCTGAAAGACAACATTATGGTCATTTGCAATTCAAATATACAAAAATGTCTACAAGCACCAATGCACCAGTTCCCTGATTGCCCTGTAAATCAGGGATGTTGCTAAGGTTTGAAGACAATGGCGATTGAGCTGAACTGGGATTTGGCACAAACTCATTTTGGGGACGTGTCTAACTTGCAGCAAGGGAGAAAAGAAAAAGAAACACCTTTCAATATAATGCAATAATCACTGTGTAAATTATAGAAATTTTGATATTGAATTCTTAAAACATGGCTCGTGCATACTGTATTCAAATGCAGCAACAGCTCTATGAGCTACAAAGCTCTTGCATCATTTTAGTACAGGCTTTCATTAATTAACATTATCCCAATTAAAAATAGTAGGACAAATTTGATATTTTCTCAAAGATTATGTTTGGTATTGCTTGCTCTGGTGTTGTTAGACGACAAAAATGTCTGCTTCAAAAAAACTGCCATAAAACACAAAAAAAACAAAATAATAATAAAAAAAAAAATGCAGAATGAGTTTACATACAAGACGTGCTTTTCTTTCCGTTTCAAATCGCTAAATCCATCCAAGTTTGTATGTTTTGTTTATACTTTGCTGAAGTGTGTTGCCACATTTTGATCAGGTCATGTGTATTCTGGTCAATTGGCCACTGATCATTATCAGCTAAAATCTCTTCTAAATAGTTTGATCGGTGAACTCTATAAAGGCCGATCATGAGAATTGATCAGATGAATCAATGGGGCGGATGTGTGTGCTATATCGCACATACACTGGTCCCGGCACTGTGGAGCTCGCCGCTGTGCGTCCTGTGAGAACAGTTTGATTGTTCGAACAGTTCGATCAGTGACAACGCTTCTTTCTGTGCCCATGTTAAATTACTATGCAGACTATAAATCTATAGACCAAACGTGTGTAACCAGTTAAAAATGTCCTCAGTGGTTAACTCTCATGACAACAACATTGACTTTGTCTAATTGTTTCCATGTGAGAATTATAGGGACAGACTGAATGATTAATCTACATCAGTGCAAAAATGTAAGCAACATGTGTGTTCCTATAGTCAGTGTGCACGTTGAGAATTATTTAAAAAAATACATTATTTGCAGTTATATTTAGAAGACGCTTCTGTTTCTTATGATGTCCATGGAATAGTATTGTAACAAAATAAGATCTCAGTTAATTTGCAGTACACTATTATAAGGCAAAGACATCTTACCTCTCTGACCACTTCTGCAGCCAAAGTCTGAAACTCTGTTGATGATGGGTTGGAGAGGGCGGCTGTAAATGCTCGGTCGAGACGAAACGTAAGGCCAAGGGTTCCCTCACTGGATGTAGGAGGATCTGTTGATGCAGTGGTGGTTGACGTAGTTGGAGCAGCAGTTGGGGCCACTGTAACATTAGGAGCAGCAGTTGGGGCCACTGTAACATTAGGAGCAGCAGTTGGGGCCACTGTAACATTAGGAGCAGCAGTTGTTGCAGATATTCCTGTAAAAACAAAATGCAGATGGTTGTAGCATTTGAAGAAGCTTTGGATGCAGTAAAACATGCAGCTCTGCATACTGTATAAAACATGACGAAACAAAACATAAAACAACTCTTACTTGTTGCAACAACACTTGATGTATTCAATGGCAGGGAAAAGTTGGAATTGTTGGACGCTGCCTCCACCAGAGCCATTACCACATCACTAGTTTCTGGCACTGAGCTGCCATTGTTATTCAAGGTCAGCTCTGATTCTACCACAACTGAACCTTGTCTGTAAGAGAAATGATAGTTATCATAATTATTGTTGTCTGTTATTTGTGACAACTCAGTATGAAATGGTAATATACCGCAGACATGACAATGACAAAATTATTAAGAAGGGAAAACAGCCACTCAGGTTTGAAGAAACACTTAGATTTGTGAGATAACTATAGCTTAAATAAGACATACTGTATATAATTTTTTTCCTCAAATGTTTCATCAAGAGTCATTTCAAATACCTGAAAGATCTTATCTCGATTCGTCGGAAAAGCATTCCAAATGCTTCTCTGAAGACACGTTCAAGCTGGGGAAATGAAACATACAAATGGTTAAACAATATCTAAACAAAATTAGGACGACAGATGGGACAGGATTGCTATTACAAAAATATGATGTCATTTTGGTTGTTTATTCTTCCATTTTATTTCAAAGCTGCAAAATCCATCCGTAAACACTAGATTAGCCAAATATTGTGACAATGTTTGAAGTGTCTGCTTCCTATGTATGCATATGCAAACACATTGACTTGTTTCTTACTTTTCAAAATAATTTAAATTTCTACTGCTCATGATGATCATTTGTTTCTCACACCGGTTATGTTTTTTTTCCAAAAATACATTTAGGTCATGTGAAAAGTCGCCTATATTCTAGTATGCCTACGATTTACCTCTTTCTCAAACACTGATCATTAAAAATATCATGAGTTACACATATGTGCTGTGTTTTTAATTATATTTGCTAATGTCCTAATAAAAGCTAATTCATCACTGTCTTCCTATTAATGTTGTATGTGCTGACCTGCTGCATTGTCATTTGATGTTCTGTCATCAAAACGTTTCATTCTGTATTTAAATACGATTGTGGAAAGATGAAAAAAAAAATGAATATATAACAACTTACCACTAGGGTCACTTCGTTCTTTAATGTATTGAACTCTGGTGAGGAGTTGTTTCCAAGTTGTGGTGTAAAGTTTTGCACCAAACTAAATTCCAGCATTATCATTGAGTCTGCTCCTGGGACAGCTGTAGTTGTGGCTGGAGAAACAGTTGTGATATCTGGTTGAGCTGATGTTCCATTTACGAGTAGAGAGGTTGCATTTCTTAGAAATATATTAAATATGAACTGGTACCAAATTGTACAACTTTAGGAATATGACTTTGTGCGAACATTTTCATACCTATGAAACATGAAGATTTGTTTGAGTAAAATCATGTAATGATGTATTGAGTGTGGGAGACTTTGTATTACCCAGTGGTGAGGTCACGTTGATCGGTGGTGAGGTCACATTGATCGGTGGTGAGGTCACGTTGATCGGTGGTGAGGTCACGTTGATCGGTGGTGAGGTCACGTTGATCGGTGGTGAGGTCACATTGACTGCTGGTGTTGAAGGTGCAACTGTAGCTGGGGCATTAGTTGGTGCAACGACTGCTGAAAATAAAGATTATGAAGTCATTATTGTGTCCTTTAAATATATTATTCAAATCATACATTCAGTATGTGCTTGCTATAACTATTGAGAAAATTTGACATTGGGAAATAATATGATGTCATACCTGTTGCAGTAATAGAAGATGTGTTGACATTGAGGGTGAAATTAGAGCTGGAAGACGCAGTCGCCAAAGTTTCACCCACAGAACTGGCATTTGGTAGTGTAGTCACATTGTTGAAAATCAGTTCAGCTGCTACTACAACGGATCCTTGACTGTAACAGAAATGATTTTTGAAAAGTTATGTTTTAATGCTGTAATCTTATTAGGCGTTTATCCCCGTTATTGTTTAACTAAGGCTCGATGACAAGGATGACGTTATAGTAATAATTTCAAAAATATCTATTTAAATATGCCAATAACATTCTGGATACTGACTTCTCATACCTATGATATAACATATCATAACAGAAATATAAAACAAAGTGCATTGTTCTGCTCTGTTGTCATTCATAACCAAAGAAAAATTATATTATTTAGCATTGAAGTAAAAATTACTTTTTTAAGAGGTAGTGGCGAGCAATGTTTTTTACCTGAAGCCGATGATTTCAGTTCGATTGAAGGCAACTCCAAATCTTTGTGAATAGACAGTGTTGAGCTGTGAATGAATTTTGTTGAAAGATAAAACAAACTTAATATGGGAAAAACGAGTTGCTATTGTAAGAAAAACAATATTCCATCTTTTTTATCTCCTCTTATGCTTTGTATTTTTTTTATTCATGTTTATTACTTTTCAAGAGAGTTTAAATATCTACTGCTCTGTCCTGATGATCATTTGTTTCTCACACCGGCTATGTTATTTTTCCAAAAATACATTTAGGTCATGTGAAAAGTCACCTATATTCTAGTATGCCTCCGGCTTACCTCTATCTCAAACACTGATTGTTAAAAATATCATGAGTGACACATATGTGCTGTTTTAATTATATTTGCTAATGTCTTAATAAAAGCTAATTCATCACTGTCTTCCTATTAATGCTGTATGTGTTAACCTGCTGCATGAGATGTAATGTTCTGTCATCTAAATGTGTCATGCTGTATTTGAATATGATTGTGGAAACATGAAAAAAAAAGAATCAAATGAATATGTAAAAACTTACCGCTGTGGTCAGTCTCTCCTTTAATTCCGTGAACTCTGGTGAGGAGTTGTTTGTAAGTTGTGATGTAAAGTTTTGCTGCAACCTAAATCCCAACTCAATTGTTGGCTCTGTTGTTGTTGCAGGTGGTGAGGTCACGTTGATCGGTGGTGAGGTCACGTTGATCGGTGGTGAGGTCACGTTGATCGGTGGTGAGGTCACGTTGATCGGTGGTGAGGTCACGTTGATCGGTGGTGAGGTCACGTTGATCGGTGGTGAGGTCACGTTGATCGGTGGTGAGGTCACGTTGATCGGTGGTGAGGTCACGTTGATCGGTGGTGAGGTCACGTTGATCGGTGGTGAGGTCACATTGATCGGTGGTGAGGTCACATTGATCGGTGGTGAGGTCACGTTGATCGGTGGTGAGGTCACATTGATCGGTGGTGAGGTCACATTGACTGCTGGTGTTGAAGGTGCAACTGTAGCTGGGGCTTTAGTTGGTGCAACGACTGCTGAAAATAAATATTATGAAGTCATTATTGTGTCCTTTAAATATATTATTCAAATCATACATTCAGTATGTGCTTGCTATAACTATTGAGAAAATTTGACATTGGGAAATAATATGATGTCATACCTGTTGCAGTAATAGAAGATGTGTTGACATTGAGGGGGAAACTAGAGCTGGAAGACGCAGTCGCCAAAGTTTCACCCACAGAACTGGCATTTGGTAGTGTAGTCACATTGTTGAAAATCAGTTCAGCTGCTACTACAACGGATCCTTGACTGTAACAGAAATGATTTTTGAAAAGTTATGTTTTAATGCTGTAATCTTATTAGGCGTTTATCCCCGTTATTGTTTAACTAAGGCTCGATGACAAGGATGACGTTATAGTAATAATTTCAAAAATATCTATTTAAATATGCCAATAACATTCTGGATACTGACTTCTCATACCTATGATATAACATATCATAACAGAAATATAAAACAAAGTACATTGTTCTGCTCTGTTGTCATTCATAACCAAAGAAAAATTATATTATTTAGCATTGAAGTAAAAATTACTTTTTTAAGAGGTAGTGGCGAGCAATGTTTTTTACCTGAAGCCGATGATTTCAGTTCGATTGAAGGCAACTCCAAATCTTTGTGAATAGACACTGTTGAGCTGTGAATGAATTTTGTTGAAAGATAAAACAAACTTAATATGGGAAAAACGAGTTGCTATTGTAAGAAAAACAATATTCCATCTTTTTTATCTCCTCTTATGCTTTGTATTTTTTTTATTCATGTTTATTACTTTTCAAGAGAGTTTAAATATCTACTGCTCTGTCCTGATGATCATTTGTTTCTCACACCGGCTATGTTATTTTTCCAAAAATACATTTAGGTCATGTGAAAAGTCACCTATATTCTAGTATGCCTCCGGCTTACCTCTATCTCAAACACTGATTGTTAAAAATATCATGAGTGACACATATGTGCTGTTTTAATTATATTTGCTAATGTCTTAATAAAAGCTAATTCATCACTGTCTTCCTATTAATGCTGTATGTGCTAACCTGCTGCATGAGATGTAATGTTCTGTCATCTAAATGTGTCATGCTGTATTTGAATATGATTGTGGAAACATGAAAAAAAAAGAATCAAATGAATATGTAAAAACTTACCGCTGTGGTCAGTCTCTCCTTTAATTCCGTGAACTCTGGTGAGGAGTTGTTTGTAAGTTGTGATGTAAAGTTTTGCTGCAACCTAAATCCCAACTCAATTGTTGGCTCTGTTGTTGTTGCAGGTGGTGAGGTCACGTTGATCGGTGGTGAGGTCACGTTGATCGGTGGTGAGGTCACGTTGATCGGTGGTGAGGTCACGTTGATCGGTGGTGAGGTCACGTTGATCGGTGGTGAGGTCACGTTGATCGGTGGTGAGGTCACATTGATCGGTGGTGAGGTCACATTGATCGGTGGTGAGGTCACATTGATTGGTGGTGAGGTCACATTGACTGCTGGTGTTGAAGGTGCAACTGTAGCTGGGGCATTAGTTGGTGCAACGACTGCTGAAAATAAAGATTATGAAGTCATTATTGTGTCCTTTAAATATATTATTCAAATCATACATTCAGTATGTTCTTGCTATAACCATTGAGAAAATTTGACATTGGGAAATAATATGATGTCATACCTGTTGCAGTAATAGAAGATGTGTTGACATTGAGGGTGAAATTAGAGCTGGAAGACGCAGTCGCCAAAGTTTCACCCACAGAACTGGCATTTGGTAGTGTAGTCACATTGTTGAAAATCAGTTCAGCTGCTACTACAACGGATCCTTGACTGTAACAGAAATGATTTTTGAAAAGTTATGTTTTAATGCTGTAATCTTATTAGGCGTTTGTCCCCGGTATTGTTTAACTAAGGCTCGATGACAAGGATGACGTTATAGTAATAATTTCAAAAATATCTATTTAAATATGCCAATAACATTCTGGATACTGACTTCTCATACCTATGATATAACATATCATAACAGAAATATAAAACAAAGTGCATTGTTCTGCTCTGTTGTCATTCATAACCAAAGAAAAATTATATTATTTAGCATTGAAGTAAAAATTACTTTTTTAAGAGGTAGTGGCGAGCAATGTTTTTTACCTGAAGCCGATGATTTCAGTTCGATTGAAGGCAACTCCAAATCTTTGTGAATAGACACTGTTGAGCTGTGAATGAATTTTGTTGAAAGATAAAACAAACTTAATATGGGAAAAACGAGTTGCTATTGTAAGAAAAACAATATTCCATCTTTTTTATCTCCTCTTATGCTTTGTATTTTTTTTATTCATGTTTATTACTTTTCAAGAGAGTTTAAATATCTACTGCTCTGTCCTGATGATCATTTGTTTCTCACACCGGCTATGTTATTTTTCCAAAAATACATTTAGCTCATGTGAAAAGTCACCTATATTCTAGTATGCCTCCGGCTTACCTCTATCTCAAACACTGATTGTTAAAAATATCATGAGTGACACATATGTGCTGTTTTAATTATATTTGCTAATGTCTTAATAAAAGCTAATTCATCACTGTCTTCCTATTAATGCTGTATGTGCTAACCTGCTGCATGAGATGCAATGTTCTGTCATCTAAATGTGTCATGCTGTATTTGAATATGATTGTGGAAACATGAAAAAAAAAGAATCAAATGAATATGTAAAAACTTACCGCTGTGGTCAGTCTCTCCTTTAATTCCGTGAACTCTGGTGAGGAGTTGTTTGTAAGTTGTGATGTAAAGTTTTGCTGCAACCTAAATCCCAACTCAATTGTTGGCTCTGTTGTTGTTGCAGGTGGTGAGGTCACGTTGATCGGTGGTGAGGTCACGTTGATCGGTGGTGAGGTCACGTTGATCGGTGGTGAGGTCACATTGATCGGTGGTGAGGTCACATTGATCGGTGGTGAGGTCACGTTGATCGGTGGTGAGGTCACATTGATCGGTGGTGAGGTCACATTGATCGGTGGTGAGGTCACATTGATCGGTGGTGAGGTCACGTTGATCGGTGGTGAGGTCACATTGATCGGTGGTGAGGTCACATTGATCGGTGGTGAGGTCACGTTGATCGGTGGTGAGGTCACGTTGATCGGTGGTGAGGTCACATTGACTGCTGGTGTTGAAGGTGCAACTGTAGCTGGGGCTTTAGTTGGTGCAACGACTGCTGAAAATAAAGATTATGAAGTCATTATTGTGTCCTTTAAATATATTATTCAAATCATACATTCAGTATGTGCTTGCTATAACCATTGAGAAAATTTGACATTGGGAAATAATATGATGTCGTACCTGTTGCAGTAATAGAAGATGTGTTGACATTGAGGGGGAAACTAGAGCTGGAAGACGCAGTCGCCAAAGTTTCACCCACAGAACTGGCATTTGGTAGTGTAGTCACATTGTTGAAAATCAGTTCAGCTGCTACTACAACGGATCCTTGACTGTAACAGAAATGATTTTTGAAAAGTTATGTTTTAATGCTGTAATCTTATTAGGCGTTTGTCCCCGGTATTGTTTAACTAAGGCTCGATGACAAGGATGACGTTATAGTAATAATTTCAAAAATATCTATTTAAATATGCCAATACCATTCTGGATACTGACTTCTCATACCTATGATATAACATATCATAACAGAAATATAAAACAAAGTGTATTGTTCTGCTCTGTTGTCATTCATAACCAAAGAAAAATTATATTATTTAGCATTGAAGTAAAAATTACTTTTTTAAGAGGTAGTGGCGAGCAATGTTTTTTACCTGAAGCCGATGATTTCAGTTCGATTGAAGGCAACTCCAAATCTTTGTGAATAGACACTGTTGAGCTGTGAATGAATTTTGTTGAAAGATAAAACAAACTTAATATGGGAAAAACGAGTTGCTATTGTAAGAAAAACAATATTCCATCTTTTTTATCTCCTCTTATGCTTTGTATTTTTTTTATTCATGTTTATTACTTTTCAAGAGAGTTTAAATATCTACTGCTCTGTCCTGATGATCATTTGTTTCTCACACCGGCTATGTTATTTTTCCAAAAATACATTTAGGTCATGTGAAAAGTCACCTATATTCTAGTATGCCTCCGGCTTACCTCTATCTCAAACACTGATTGTTAAAAATATCATGAGTGACACATATGTGCTGTTTTAATTATATTTGCTAATGTCTTAATAAAAGCTAATTCATCACTGTCTTCCTATTAATGCTGTATGTGCTAACCTGCTGCATGAGATGTAATGTTCTGTCATCTAAATGTGTCATGCTGTATTTGAATATGATTGTCGAAACATGAAAAAAAAAGAATCAAATGAATATGTAAAAACTTACCGCTGTGGTCAGTCTCTCCTTTAATTCCGTGAACTCTGGTGAGGAGTTGTTTGTAAGTTGTGATGTAAAGTTTTGCTGCAACCTAAATCCCAACTCAATTGTTGGCTCTGTTGTTGTTGCAGGTGGTGAGGTCACGTTGATCGGTGGTGAGGTCACGTTGATCGGTGGTGAGGTCACATTGATCGGTGGTGAGGTCACATTGATCGGTGGTGAGGTCACGTTGATCGGTGGTGAGGTCACATTGATCGGTGGTGAGGTCACATTGATCGGTGGTGAGGTCACGTTGATCGGTGGTGAGGTCACATTGATCGGTGGTGAGGTCACGTTGATCGGTGGTGAGGTCACGTTGATCGGTGGTGAGGTCACGTTGATCGGTGGTGAGGTCACATTGATCGGTGGTGAGGTCACGTTGATCGGTGGTGAGGTCACGTTGATCGGTGGTGAGGTCACGTTGATCGGTGGTGAGGTCACGTTGATCGGTGGTGAGGTCACGTTGATCGGTGGTGAGGTCACGTTGATCGGTGGTGAGGTCACGTTGATCGGTGGTGAGGTCACATTGATCGGTGGTGAGGTCACGTTGATCGGTGGTGAGGTCACGTTGATCGGTGGTGAGGTCACGTTGATCGGTGGTGAGGTCACGTTGATCGGTGGTGAGGTCACGTTGATCGGTGGTAAGGTCACGTTGATCGGTGGTGAGGTCACGTTGATCGGTGGTGAGGTCACGTTGATCGGTGGTGAGGTCACGTTGATCGGTGGTGAGGTCACGTTGATCGGTGGTGAGGTCACGTTGATCGGTGGTGAGGTCACGTTGATCGGTGGTGAGGTCACGTTGATCGGTGGTGAGGTCACGTTGATCGGTGGTGAGGTCACGTTGATCGGTGGTGAGGTCACGTTGATCGGTGGTGAGGTCACGTTGATCGGTGGTGAGGTCACATTGATCGGTGGTGAGGTCACATTGACTGCTGGTGTTGTTGCATTAGTAGTAGCAGCTGATACTGACTTTGTTCCCACTAGTCCTGTACAGAAAGATGTCACAAAGATTAAACTGAAATTCCGTCCAATTCAAAATATTATTATCATTATTAAGTGTTATAATTAGAGTCTCCCTTAATCTCTGCAACTTTATTACTTTAATGTCCCTTTCTCTCTCTCTATCTCGTTCTGTCACATATCAAGCTTTTTGTCTGGCTTCATTTCAGAGTAAGGTCTTTCTTTTTACATGTATTACTGTCGTAAGGCTTTCCCTCAAACCCCTGTACTCACACTTAAATAGACTCTGTGCTCGGATTTCTGCTCAAACTGTATGCTTACACTCAGATACCGGTATATTGTTGCTTGCACAGATTTCCTTTGATCCAGTTTCAGCCCTTCTCCTCACACTTAGGCTGCTTGCTTGTAAAACATCTGCTCTCAGAGTTCTCCTCTGCTCTTTGATTTTTTTATGCAATAACCCTGTAAAAACATGAGCGATGTGCTGATATACGTATATATATATATATATATAGTATATATATATGTATAAACTAAAGAAAGAAAGCAATATCATAAAGCCTTTGAGGAAGGCAGTTGAACCTTTTAACTACCTAGCCCTATTTTTAGGCATCTGCTCGAAAATTGCATACCCATACTCAAGAGAGTCCAGAACTCTAACGACAAGGTCTATTTTAATAATTTTGATGGTGTAATACAGGTACCACTTGTGAGATGTGTTCAATTGTGTAAATATTGTGTCTATGTTACTGGTTAATAACTGATACACTTATGGCACAGCTCAAATTCAAAAAGTTCCAGGTTCGCCTTTTTTCAAATAATGCAGATTGAAGCCTAAAAACACACCACAGACATAGAACAGCACGTTTCACATGTCCCCACAACATTTACTTCGATTGAGTGACGCAGGCCAGTATAAATGGTCTGATTCAAGCAAAATTTTGATTTTCGGAACCAGCAGTTGCATTGCTATATTATACTTTTATATAATTTCTATATAACTAAATATTAACTACCGGTATATATTCACTTTTCTTATCACTAAGAGTGTTCAATAATACCAATAAAGCAGTTTGACACCATTTGGAATAATTTTGAGCAGTTATGAGTGTCATATCTGTCAATCATAAAAATATATGAATCATTATGTGTGTATGTGAGCCTAGTATGGCCTGGAGTCGCCGATTTACTCGTGAAACACCTTTTTCGATGTGGGATAGTCCAACGGGAGCCATGCGGGGGTGTTTGATCGTATCCGGGTCTGTTTACTGACTAAAAATCGGAAAATGCTGGGCGAACCCCCCTCCCGACATGGATTGGTCCACCTCACAGAATCGCCTGCATTTTGTCATTCATTCTACCAGCGGATTGATATCAGTCACAGACATGCAGCACAACATGGGGGACACAGCTGCGCCAAAATCGGCTGGAATAAATCCGTATTACCCAATTTTTTTTCTCGTGACCTGTGGCTGATGTTGGCATATATATCCATAAGTTTTGAACAGTTTGAAAGAGTGTTATTTCGATGACGCTGTTCGTCTCCGGGTCGAATCACGAGCCTGTTACATGTATTCATTTGCCATGTGCGATCTATGCTTCGTGATGAGAGAGCCATACAGCGGGCATAGTTCATAGATTTTTGGCCAAAACTGTGGCAAATCTTCTAGATATCTTCCAGATATGATATTAGTTCATGTATAATTGTGTTTGCAGTGTATAAAATGGCTTACACGACGTTGTTACCCATACGTTCTTCGTTAAGATGGTATGTAGCATGTGTGTAGCAGTCATTATATTCGTTTCTGAAAAGTGCATTTTATGACACGCTCTTCGCTAAACCATCTCACTCTGCCCCCAAAATGGGGGGCGCTGGTAGCCAGAAGGTCCAGGTTAAAGAGTGACCGACGTCAGGGAGTAAAGCGAACGCAATCGCAACAAGGCAAGGATCATCTCGTCGGTCAACACTACACCTGGCATACTATTGTTTGGGGAATTTTTATCGGGTTCTTGCACAAAAAATCCAAGAGCAGAGGAGAACTCTGAGAGCAGACATTTCACACAAGCATGAAGAAGCAGCCTGAGTTTGGGGAGAAGGGCTAAAGCTGGACCACAGGAAATATGTGCAAGCAACAATATATCTGCGTGCAAGCATACAGTTTAAGCAGAAGCAGAGCAAATCCATGCGCAAGCCGAGGCTATTTCAGTGTGAGGACAGGGTTCTGAAGGAAAGCATTACAAAATCTGAACGTGAATTTCACAAGTTATGCTCTCAAATTAAAAAAGCACACTCTTGAATAAAAATAGGAAAAAAAGCCCCATAGTTACACACACACACAGAAGCATGCACTGCAACAAATACCTGCTAACAGGAGAACAATTATCAGAGGATCCATCCTCCTTTTTTCTGGTTCCTGTGAAATATCAAGAACACATTATCAATACATTCCAAATAAAGTTTAGTATGCAGAACCAATATGCAGACTGATGTAATTTGAATACAGGTTACAATAATTTGCCAGTTTATTGTGTATTGAAGTAATGCATTCTAACACAACAGCTCTCCAATAAATTCATTCATAATGGTTATGATGTTCAGTTTTAGTAGAAGCTGTTTTTAAGGTTTTGAGTAACTGAAAGACCAGTTGGATGTTATAGTTAGAAGTACAATTCAACAGCACAAGTAACATCCTGTGAAGTGAATATAGATTTGAATCAACACATCTTTGACAACTGTTTCAAGAAAAACTAAACCGTATCACCATTTTGTGGGATTTATTGCAAGGCTGTTGTATTTGGCCACATTAGTTCTAACAAAGTGCACCTAATAAGCAGCAAACAAAGCCTCAAATACAGCATAATAAAAAAAAAGGTCTCATCTTCCTCTGTGTGGCAATGACACACTGATAAACTCATCCTCATACTGTAGCCATGCTTAAGACAGTTAACACATTCTGAGTGTGAGAAATGACAAGATCGGGTATGTCAACATTCTGGAGAGACGAGATTGGGTAACTTCGTCATGTCTTACTCTGTCAGATAGTATCACACCTCCAGGGCTGTTAAAGATTCAAACAGCAAGTGTATGGTGCGCCTACAAGACGATCAAGATGTTCTTTCATAAGCTCAGTTCAATTCATGCACAGCCTAAAGCACAATATGATCCATTTATATTTCTCAAAGGAAATCATTTATGTGACCGCTGACCAGTTTATGAGGCATTTCGACTGTCTGTGTGGATTCAATTCACATTTCTGTCACCTTTAATACATCTCATATGGGCCAAAATCAGACAGAAGTGTCTGTCAGGTCTTTTTCAAACACCTGCTTTTTGATACCAGCTCAGTAGACAATAACAATACATATAATGACAAAGACAACACATCATCTTTTCAATTATCTTGTCTCAATTCGATTTTGATCTGGACTCTGCCACCTTTGGACTTCAACATTTTAATATCATCCGATATTGATACACTTATGGTTTGTAGGATTATTAATATAAGAGAGACAAACTAATTCATTATTCAAGATGACATCCTGATGCGGTATTGATCTGTCTAAGCCATGTATGCGTCAACCTTTCAGTTTGAGATTATCTGTGAAAAACTGAATTAGTTTTGAGTAATTTGGATTCGAATACATTTCTTTACTTCATACCTTTTCTCCAATTAGAAGCCATTTTTTTGTTATTATTTAATTATTATTAAAATAATTTCATGGCAAATATTTATATTTGTCAAATAAAGCAATTATTTTACAAGAGTTAAATTAATTCCCATTAGACAATCTCGGTGGCTACAATACGGGACGTTCTGCTTTTTATATTCATTGTATACAGCTGACAGAACATGAAGGTGCAAGATAGCAGCCACACCCTGACAAGCCAAGCATCACAATCCATTGGTATATAGGCTATTGAATGTTTAACTGTTACAGCCTTCAGAATCATAGCCGTTACTTTTAATAATCAAAGGTGTATCGGAGCAAATACCTGAAAAGTTAAGAAGAGTCAATAAAAATGAGAGCCGTAAATGTTTTACACATCTTAAAGGAAAAGCACAGATTGTGAATTAGAATTAGAATTTCTTTCTTTCTGACCCCAAATTGAAATGCCTTCATTAAAAATCACACAATTCAATTCACAGTCACAAAAAAGTGGTACAGAAAACCACAAAATCCAAAGTACATAAGTATTTATGCATGGGTTGAACATTGAAAAAACAAAAGCTACCTTTATGGCATCCCATATTCAGCCTTTTTAAGGTAAAAAGTTAATTGATTTCTTATGGTTGACATTTTATATGTATATCCATGTCAATATAAGTTGTTGCTTTCTTACCTCAGTGGAGTCCAACTGTGCAGAAAATATTGTTATATTCGCAACAATTCTTCAATGACTGGTAAGAGCTAACACTAAGAAGGTACCGACACCTTGAAGACGTGAAGATGGAAGTTAAGTCTTGTCAGTGACTGAGGGTTTTGTTAGACAGACCAGAAATTCTTCCTTTTCAAACCTCTGACGTAACTTGCAGGACTGGTTCTGCTGTGTTATTTCCATGTTAAAGGAATGACGTAGGAGCTAAAGCACAATGTGAAAGTGCCAGGAAAACGGGGGGGGGGGGGGGGGTAGTTGAAAGATTTAAATACCAATGTAGGGTGAGTAATGAAAGCATTCTGGCTGTTTGAAACATCCATGAGGTGTCACGATACAGTCTCAGCCTCTGGTGGCCATCACTCAACTCTGCCATCAGTTCTTGTAAAGAGCCGAGCTGCACAGTTGATTTGTCTGTGATAACACAAATGAAAAGAATAACTTTTGGTAAATCTGTGTAACTAATCTGCATCATTACCATAAAAGATCAGCACGGCCTATCAACTGTCTCATCCAAAAGCAAAAGCTCAGACAGGAAGACTGCTTCACTCCTTTAAACTCATCTCATGCATCCATTACTGTATCCAAGCAATGTCAATGTCAGGCATTACAAAAAGGTAAAGCGTCTACCATTTAATGTCACTCTTTGTCACATACTCTGCTGTCATACTGTAGTAGTTCCAACATTAACATATTTAAAATCCTTTAAAAATGTTTGATAAATTGTATTTGCAAAACATTGAATTATCAAACACATTATGTCATTACTAAAGTTGCCCTAGGCTATTGTTTATTTGTATTTATTAATTTTATTTCAAAGGGACCATGTACAGTTTAAAACATAAATGTCACCATTTGATGCACTGTACCAGATTATAGCTTTAAGCTAATTCACATCTGTAGTCCCTTGGCAGGTCAAAACTAGGAAAGCACAACAACAAACACTACAAGGTAAAGACACAATACAAAGATATACATAAAGGAACACACAAGACACACGATACAAAGCTACACACAATAGCACATCACAAATGTATGTTTGTCAGATAAAAGCAAGTCATAAAGACCATACGATTTGAGGTCAGTGAGTACAGAGCTGAGCAGCATTTAACAGACTTTTTAAGTTGCTTTTGAAAGTGCTGATAGAGCTGCAGCTCCTCACATCGTCAGGCAGGGTGTTCCTCTGATGTGTGGCTTTTACAGAAAAAGCTGATTGACCAAATGCAGTGCAGCAAAATGGTATGGTACAGTCTCGTATGGAGGATATTATTGAGGATCTAATAGAATTTACTGAGCGAGTATACACAAAGTTACAAAGTGGAGGAGGGGCCAAACCATTTCAAATTGTATAAACCAGACACAAATTGGAAAATAATCTAAAATTCTCGAAGCTCAGTAAATTGTATTTCTCCAGTACCCTACAGTGGTGAAAGTTCAATGGCCTTTTGTCCAGAAAGCTGTAGGCAGATCTAAAAATACAGCACCAACTACTCCTCCCTGATTTAATTGGCTCTATTAAGTGCAAGGTAGCAGTTTCTGTGGAATGATTTGTTCTCAAGCCAAGCTGCATACAATGTAGACCATAAATGCTTGTGTTAAGAAATGCTGTCAGTTGTTCAATGACATATTTCTCTGTACTGGCAGTATACTTGTCGGTCTGTAATTACTGGCATCAAGGTGGTTTCCAGGTTATAAAATAGGTGTGACAATGGCTCATTTCAAGTCATCAGGAAACAAGCTGTGTTTAAAAGACACGTTAATTAAATGAGCAATGATGGGAGTTAAAATATCTTTGTGAAATTTAACAAACATGGTGTCAGATTGAAAAGCATCCCTACATACAAAATCAGCCTACTATCACCTGAAGAATATATCAAGGATTAGAGGACTTATGTCTCAACAGGATTTGGAAAAACTTGTCCACGCATTTATCTTCAGCAGACTGGACTACTGTAATGGTGTGTTTACAGGTCTCTGTAAAAAGTCCGTCAGAAAGCAGCAGCTGATTCAGAACGCTGCAGCTCGAGTCCTCACTAAGACCAGGAGGGTGGATCATATCACCCCAGTTCTGATGTCTTTGCACTGGCTTCCTGTCCAACAAAGAATTTACTTTAAAATCCTACTGTTGGTTTACAAAGCACTGAATGGTTTAGGGCCAAACATACATTTCTGATCTGCTGCTACCTTATGAACCATCCCGACCCCTCAGGTCGTCTGGGACCGGTCTACTATCTGTTCCCAGAGTCAGAACTAAACATGGAGAAGCAGCGTTCAGTTTTTCTGCTCCACATATCTGGAACAAAGTCCCAGAAAGCTGCAGGTCTGCTGAGACCCTCAGCTCATTTAAATCAAGATTGAAGACCTTTCTGTTTGCTGCTGCCTTTAATTGAACCACATTCAATTAATATATTAATCAATTTCCTGCATGTCTGCATTTTACTACTGTATTTTATTTCTTACACTGTTCTTAATTGCTGTTAAATCTCCTTTTCTTTTGCCTTATGTTTTGATGCTTTTAATGGTTTTAAAAGGACTGCACAATATACCGCCATTTCCTCCGGGACCGAGTTTGTGCAAGGCTTACACTATAAAACGCAGATCGGCAGAGATCTTTTCCAGACGTGGTTTGTGTGCGAGTAATTGCAGAATTGCGGCAGTGTATGGTTGATTTCGTGCAGCGTAATGTCTCAGGGAGACATCAATTATTGTTTCAATGTATGTTTTAAATCTCCTTTACTTTTTACTACTGAATTTTATTTCTTACACTGTTTCTTTAATTGTTTTTAAATCTCCTTTTCTTTTGCCTTATGTTTTGATGCTTTTAATGGTTTTATGTGAAGCACTTTGAATTACCTTGTTGTTGAAATGTGCTATACAAATAAACTTGCCTTGCCTTGCCTTGCCTTACATTATCCATTTGACACAGACACAGTGTCAACAAAGAGTCAGATACAATACCCAACCCATCACAAAACTACCATAAACTAGTGCTGGGCAAGTTAACGCATTCATTTTGCGTTAACGCATTCATTCATTAACGCCGACAATTATTTTATGGCGCGTTAACGCATTAAAAAAATATATATATATATTAACTGAAAGACAAGAGACAATACATATACATAACAACAAGAGGATGACAAGAACAGTGGGATAAAAGCCAGCAAACATCCTATAGTCAGACTGTCTCATGTTTATCGTTTTGTATTAGACATATGATGTCCCTTCAGGGTTGCCGTAGAGCAGCGGTTCCCAAACTTTTTAGGCCGCGCACCCCCTTCTACATCCCGACCGGGTTCGCGCATCCCCCCCCCCCCCCCCCTTAAAAAAAAAGAAAAAAAAGAAGCAACAGAGCCTTTTAAGCCTTCATAGCCGCATAAGAATCGGACCAATGAGAGAACAGTTTGCTCGCGCGTGGCATTTGTTTACAAGATTTAGTCCGCTGTTAAAATGTTGCAGTGTGAACACAAACCGAACAAAGGAGCAACTGCAACAAAGCAAACGAACTGAAGGTGTGAAAACGCCCTGAAACACTGCAACAAAGTTTCAATAACTTTCAGTGACACAAGGCGTCACTTTTAAAGAGCAATACGGATGCGAGCACACACGCACAGGCTCAGAGGCAGATTATCACATTTAATTTACAATTAATGAGCGACTAATGTAGCCAGGATGTCTTCGGACAAAGCATCGATGCGGCACGACACAGTGTTGTTGGACACCGGGATCATGTCCAACTTTTTTGCTTCTTTCTCCCCAATCATACATTCCACCATCTCTCTGGCAGCTGGCAAGCTCACGTCTTCGGCGATTGTGTGCGGTATCCCCTTTCTCGCTGTTCTGTAACCAGATATGAAGCCCGTAGTGCGTCATTTATAGACCCAACACATGAATGAGACTCCAGTTGTTTTTGGCTGTTTTGTAACTCCTCCAATTTCGATATTAAAATATGTAAGGGGCTTTTGACTTGCACTGGCATGCTTGGTGTTCAGGTGGCGACGTAAATAAGAGCTTCAGACAGCTGTTAGCCAGAACCTCGCTGCACACCACGCACTGTGGCTTTGGGGAATCTGCGTTGCCAATCCAAGTGAAGCCCAGACACAGATACTTTTCATCATATTTCCTCTTTTTTTTCCCAGTCTGATGCTCACTCTCGTTTCCTCTTTTTTCACCTTGACTCCGCGATGGGCCGATGTGCTCCCGATTTGTCTGCGCTATCCCTTCCTCCTTTTCGGTTTCCTCCATCTCATCTTCCTCTGACTCTGGCTCGATTTCTTCTCCCGGTCTCTCCCCAACGCACCTCTCCGTTCCCCTCGCCTCCGATTCCTCTCTCTCTCTCTCTGTCCCTCTCCTCTTTTACGACTGATAGCTTCAGATGTCCCACCTGACAGTTTTTAAATTAAAATTACATTTTTTTTTAATATTTAATATTATTACACCATCAGACCGCCATTACACTTTTCCTCTCGCGCACCCCCTAGAGGCAGCTCGCGCACCCCCAGGGGTGCGCGCACCCCACTTTGGGAATCCCTGCCGTAGAGAAAAGGCGACTTCCGCTGCTCTCCCTGGAGACTACTGTACATCGCTGCGGTAAAGTCAGCAGACATTCAGATCTCCGTGGTCAACTCAGCAGACACTTACCGGTACATGTTAGTGCACCTATATGCTGACATTCACGGTAAACACATTTAAACGGCACAGATCGGGAGCGAGCGAAGGACTTTGAAAGTTAGCGGAAACATTAACGTGAGACAACATCCGGTTTCTTCAGATCAACATCCGGTTTTCAGAATAAGATGCCAACAAAGTATGAATTATATTCACATTAAGTATGAAACATGCTACCTGCATCTCGTGAACCAAATGTTATTGACCTTTTGTTCATATAGCAGTACTTTTAAAATAAAAGTGCGCAACACACTACTTTTGAATTAATTATTGAACTTTGCCATAACAATGCGATTAATCGCGATTAAATATTTTAATCGTTGCCCAGCACTAATATAAACACAACTACTTTAGACAAAAGTCCCTTATGTATGCTAAATGTAAAAGTGATTTCGACACACTGTCATACCTGCCATGACGTAAAAGATGACAAAAGGACAACAGTGTAGGTATAGGTAGATCCACGCAACACAACTCATGTCAGACATAAGTCTTTAGTATGCTAAATGTACAGATGTGACATTGTGGTCATACTAGTCATTCCAAAAAGAGGTGATACGTAAAAGATGACAAAAGAACAACACTAAGCAGCAATCTTCACTGTTAACTTGTTTTTACACTGCAAGTATATTTGAAGTCATTTGAAGAGATAGATAAGTTATCTGTGTTATCTGTTCGTTTGTGCATTTTATTTTATATTTCACTTTATTTTATATTTTACTGTCAATTTTAATATGTTTCTACTTTTCACAAAAAGTAAAATGATCGAATTACAAAAATTGAATATCGGAAAAGTTCTTACAAAGTGTCAAAGTTGTCTGGAGCATGCACCTAACAGGAGTCTCAACCCGGTCCTCACGTCCGTGAGTCCAGCCAAAAAAGCCTCGAACCGCTCTCCTCTCCTCTCCTTTATCCTCCTCTCCTCTCCATCCTTCATGTCCATATTCGGTAGACAATAGGTCCTTCTCCGATTATTTAACAAAACAGTAGAAGCGTTCATTACTTTCGACAGGTCAACTTTTAAGGTCCCGACCACTTCCCCATTAATCCTTTATTACTCAAACAGGGGTGTAATGGGAACATGTGATACACGCTTCTGATCGCTCGCCCCCCTTCTTTATGACCTCGAGAACATGCACTCATTGTATTTTCCTGTGTCACATGCTTTAAGGACACTCGCATGATTATACTTCGCTTAAGGATATAAAGACATACATTAAATCTAAAGTCATCCCTTGCCCTTCACACAATATGGGAATACATGTAACGATATAAGGGTCAGCCATATGCTCAAACTTTATGATGCCGCCATTACGTTCTTTCTTTGTTGTCTCTCGCCCCTCAGGCTGAGACAGTTCGTTTAGAGTATCAGAGTTCATCTGTAGTCCACACCAGCACTACAGTCTTCTCCTCTCTACAAGTATTTGTTTAAACATAGTTACATCAAATAGACTAATCAATTGATGTTTTTTCATTATTTTTAATACCACGATAGTAGCGTGTCTCGGACATTATTGGTGGATACCTCAACAATACCATGGCAATAAACGGTTCTGATTTGAAGAATTGATGTCCTATGCATTGAATGTGTTGTAACTTTGTTATGTTGTGCATGCTGTACACATGACATCTATTGCACTTCTGTCCATCCTGGGAGAGGATCCCTCCTCTGTTGCTCTCCCTTAGGTTTCTTACTTTTTTTGCTCCCCATTAAATGTTGTTTTGGGGGAGTTTTTCCTGTTCCGATGTGAGGGTCCTGGGACAGAGGATGTTGCATGTGTACTGATTGTAAAGTCCTCTGAGGCAAATTTGTGATTTTGGGCTATACAAAATAAATTGAATTGAATATCTTTTTTGAGTATCTATCGCTTGAAGCAGCTCATTTATTTTGGTCTGACAGACCCATAGAAATGGTTTGGTACACATTTAACAAATATAGAAATACAAAACTTGAAGCATTAATGATTAATTGATTTTATCATTTAGGAGCACCACTCCCCAGTTTTGGAACCTCTGGTTTAGGCTACCTGACTCTCAATCAGTCTACAAAGACACCTAATTGACAGCTGCATTCATGGCTATGAAGAAACTTAGATTGGGAATCTAATTATATTAATGTCACGTTTCACCAAACTTTTTAGTAAGAAAACGTCTTGTCTAAGTATAATTTGTGTAAGGAAGTGTAAGTATAATTTGCTACAAACAATGAAAAATGTTTTGAAAGGACAATAGTTTTACCTCCACGGAATAAGTGTGCAATAAGTGTTTTTTTTTATTTAATTTGTTATGTAAAATGTTTTCCAGTTCCTTTTCACCTGCTGAAATTATTTTATTGCCACTTAAAATGTAAGTGCAAAAGGAGGCAGACTAAATTAACATTACAGACAACATTGTTTGCAAAAACACAGTCAAACTACATCTGGAGAAAACATATCTCCAGAGAAGAACTCAAAGTTGGTAGAGTGTCATGTTCTGTCTTCTGTTTGGAACTGCATTTTTAAGTCTTTAGATTCTCCTGCTGAAAATCCCTTTTCGGACACGTCTGTTTGATTTAGATTCACTGCAATTTAAAAGGCAACAGTACAGGGTGGGTGCTGACAACAGATGCCTGACAGGAAGACACTTCAAGTGTTAAACCTGCAGAACAACAGTAGCCGCACAATTCAGACTCATGAGATATAACTTCCCTCCACAGGGACTATAATAGCAAGTTCGATTTGATTAATGCGATGAGACAAAATATCCTGCATCTTTGTTTCCCTTTGTGGAGACACAGTGCAGTACCAAGTTTCTGTCCCCTCTTTGTCACAGACATACTTTGTACGAGGGAGTATTTTAATGTCCAGAGGATTTAGCTTATGCTTAAATGATAAACATAGGCTGTCTACGTTATAGGGCCACTGCAGAAAAACAACCTTTGTGTGCAATACATTTGATTTAAAAGGCATATATTCACAGTTACTGCTGTATAAGAAAGTCAGTTTTGGAATTGATTTGATTACAAAGATGATATAAAGCTTGTTTTAGTTTGAGGAGGACGTTTGCAATATTTATCCCGGAATACCAAAACGTCATGTGAGCAAGGGGACTTCCAGCATGTGTTTTGTGGTTTTTCTGTTGGGAGGGAGTATGTTCCAGGTGTCAGGCAGGTTTGCATTGTTGCATTGTTGTCATTTATTTTCTTTTGAAGAGCTATTGTACACTGTAAGAAATTTGAGCAAAGAACTGTATGTTCAGTAGATATAATAAAAGTGTTTAATAATTCATAATTAAGAATTCATAATTAGTCATAATCATAAGTGTATTGGGAATGCATAACTAGAAAATGCATTTCCTGCTGAAAATGCGTTGGAATGCTGAAAGCTGAAATGAATCTCAAAAACATTGCTGAAAATAGATATCCAATTAAAAAAAAATTGCAAAAAGCTGAATAATTCAAAAAGTTGAAAGATTACAAATATGAAGTTATATCACCCCTCTCCTGAAAGAGCTGAACATTTTGATATTCGAACGGTTTCTGTAGCTTAAAAGAATTCCAGCAGTAGTGATATTTGTTGTAGTAGTAGTAGAAGTATTATTCGCAGTATAAGTATGAGTAGCATTTGAATAAGTACTAGTTGTAGCAGTAGTGATATTTGTAGTAGCAGTAGTAGTAGAAGTTGTCGTCGAAGTATTTGTAATTAGAAGAAGTAGTAGAAGTAGTAGTATCAGCAGTCGTACTAATAGCTGTAGTCGTATTAGTACTGGTTATTAGTACTGGTAGTAGCAGGAATAGCAGTATTAGCAGTTGTGGTATCAGTAATAATAGTAGTGATAGTGGTAGTAATAGCAGTAGTGGTAGTAATAATATTTATGGTAGCAGTAATAGCAGTAGCAGTAGTAGTAATAGTAGCAACAGCAAAAGTTGTAGTAGTAGTGGTAATACTAGAAATATTAGCAGTAGTAGTAGTTGTCGCAGTATTAGTAAGAGCATTCATTATTTCAACAAAAAAGCCTAATTTTGAGCGAAACGGAGCTTCTAATAAAGCATACGCACACACGTTTCACCAAAATCCCACACTTTAATTCCACTCATACGCCCTCTGTCTCCTCTCACAATCCACTGGTTATTGTTGGAATGCTGTTAAGCATTCCACCTATTGTTATCCTGTTTCTTTATTGTTGGAATGCTGTTAAGCATTCCAACTATTGTTATCCTGTTTCTTTATTGTTGGAATGCTGTTAAGCATTCCAACTATTAGCCTTCGAATCTTTATTCAACTTCTATTTCTTCCGTCGCACCTCTTCTTCTCTTCATTTTTTAAGCTCCAGAAACCGTTCAACTATTAAAATGTTCAGCTCTTTCACCAGAGGTCTGCTATGACTTTTCATATTTCTAACCTTTAAACGTTTTGAATTATTAAGCTTTTTATTTTCAATGGGATCGCTATGGAGAATATTTTCAAATGGCTTCAGGCACACAGGTGTTCGCGATTGAGCCAATTAGTGATGTTGATAAACACACAGACTCACAGACACACGCGCACATACACTCCTCTCCCTCTCTCTGTGTGTCTCTCATACAGTCATTCAGGTCTTAGGGATCTTTAGAGGTCTTTCCCCCCTCCTCCACCCCCCCCCACACTCACACGCCATTTCAAAATAAAAGCCCCAGAGAGTGAATTCTAACTGAACTGCTTGTGATGAAGCCTGTCATTTAATAACCTCTGTTTATGTGTCAAACATCATGATTATGTCTCCTCTCCCCCTCCCTCCCCCACCCAGCCCCACCCTTTCAAAATAAAAGCCTCATGGATTAACTGTATTTAAACATTAAACTCAAAATTAGGCTTTTTTGTTGAAAAAATGAATGCTCTTACTAATACTGCGACAACTACTACAACTGCTAATATTTCTAGTATTACTACTACTACTACTTCAACTTTTGCTGTTGCTACTATTACTACTACTGCTACTGCTATTACTTTTACCATAAATATTATTACTACCACTACTGCTATTACTACCACTACCACTACTATTATTACTTTTCCACAACTGCTAATACTGCTATTCCTGCTACTACCAGTACTAATAACCAGTACTAATACGACTACAGCTATTAGTACGACTGCTACTGCTTCTTCAAAAACTGACTTTACTATTACTACTACTACTTATTATACTACTACTACTGTTATATAAAATACTATGACCACTACTACAGCTATTACTACGACTACTGATAGTACTACTTCTACTACTTCTTCTAATTACTAATACTTCGACGACAATTTCTACTACGACTGTTACTACAAATATCACTACTGCTACAGCTAGTACCTATTCAAATGCTACTAATATTTATACTGCTAATAATACTTCTACTACAACTTCTACTACTACTACAATAAATATCACTACCGCTGGAATTCTTTTAAGCCACAGAAACCGTTCGAATATCAAAATGTTCAGCTCTTTCAGGAGAGGGGTGATATAACTTTATATTTGTAATCTTTCAACTTTTTGAATTATTAAGCTTTTTGCAATTTTTTAAAAATTGGATATCTATTTTCAGCAATGTTTTTGAGATTCATTTCAGCTTTCAGCATTCCAACGCATTTTCAGCAGGAAATGCATTTTATAGTTGTGATTCATTAGTAAATGAGATTCTGATTGAATATTTTTGAATACAGTGATGGAATTTGAATTTAGATTTTTAATTTTAATTAATTTTTTAATTGATTAATTATTCATTCTTTTTAAATTTAATTGTAATTGCGATTTTAAACCTTTTGAATTCTGAGTTGGAAATGGATTGTGATCTTGATTTTGATTCTGATTTAGATGTTGAGTTTGATTTAGGAATTCTAACTTCAATTTTGGATTCGAGATTCCTTCACATATCCATTATTGACTAATTTTGCTACATTTACTGTTTTACATAGTTCCGAAGAATCAATTTTGACACGGACAGCGCTAAAATAGATGAGAGATCGTTGACCTCTCATACACTACAGACGTATGCTGACATTTACTGCTGAACTTTGGGCAGTTTTGTGTTTGTTTTAGTCAAGGTGCGTGATTGAGTGCATCCAGATCTGGGAAGTGGAGCAGTGGATCCCAGTTTTGGAGTCAACGACCGCACACAATACAGCACAGAGGGTGAGTTGACTTTGGTTCATGTGATGACAAGCATGTACATTTAATACACACATTTGAATACTCCTAGGCTGCGTAATGTTTACATTAAAGAGGCAGAGAAGATAAGTAAAATAACTGGTAGGAAGACTAAAATGTGAATTAAGAGAAGTAGAATGCATCAGAAAAGATTTGCAACAGCAGATAGAGGAAAGACGAGCACAAAGTAAAGAAGATGAGGAGATAAAGACAATGCAGCGGCGGCTGCTGAAACTTCAAGTAGCAGAGGTCGACAGAGAATTAAATAGAAAACGTCAGGCCAAGAAGCAGATGACAGTAGCAGAAGCTCAGCCTCCTCCAGCAGCACCTCCCGCTCCATGTCAACAAACTCCAGCAGTACCAGCCCCCACCGTGGTGTACTACCAACTTCCACCACATGACAGAGGCAGAAGTGGTGCATCCAACAGAGGGAGAGGTAACTATAAAGGGGGGCAGAAGGTCTTGTAAGTAGAGGAGTGTGCTACGTATGTGGGAGAGAAGGTCATTGGGTGAGAGATTGCCCTCATAAAAGAGCAGGAGGACCGTTCAGTGCAGCACCACAACATGCTCCATTCCCATCACAACATCAGCAGCACCTAAGACCAACGGGACCATCTGGACCTCCTCCCATGAGACATCAACAGATGCACATGCTGTCACCAGGACCATGGGGAGGTTCAGTGTATAGCCAAGATACATAGATGATTGCCACGTGATCTCTTACAGCAGAGATATCGTGGTGAAGGGGAGATTGGTAAGGTGTAAAACATTGTTTTGTAGATCCACATTTAGAATAGTTTTCAGTGAAGGTGCTACTCACAATTTGTGAGATTTAATAACGTCATGATAAACCACAACTTTTGAATTTAAATACAGCAAAATCCAAGGCTTCTAACTCAGTGATAGGTCTTAGCCTAGACTTGCTAGCTCTAGAAATTGAGAAATATACGAGAGCTCTAACTAACATGAGCCGAGTTTTGTTTTCTCAGGTGACAAACGCAGAAGCAGCAGCTGACGAAGGGAAGCAGGCTGACATGTCACCAGGCAGTCTGGTGTGGATAAAAGTCCACAAGCGCAAGTGGAGTGAACCAAGGTGGACAGGTCCATGGGAGGTAGTATTGGCAACCTCACATGCAGTAAAGGTAAAATGGGAGCGACTTGGCACCACCTCACTCACTGTGCAGCAGCAAAGGTAACGAGTAAGACACTCGCAGAGACAGGATTGAACATCAAACAGGCAAAATTTGAAGCTAAAGACACCTCAAAAGAGGGTTTAGACAGTACTGACAATGACGTTTCCCCCACTGTTTAAGCGAGGCCTTCCATTAGGAGACTCTAGGTTCAGTGGGTTATGGAAATCTGTAATTATTTGCTTCCTGATTTCAGCAGTTTCCCTCTTAGTATGGAGAATTAAACACAGACAGGAACCAGAACACATGCATGACTACATCGAAATTCGACATTTAGCCTCAGTAACTAATCAAACCGATCTCCGACCAGGTAGAGAGGCTTCTCTGACGACACTCACCTATGAAAATGTAACTCTCACTCTTACGTTCAAAGAAGGTACAGCATAAGTATGAAGAACCAAAAGAGGGGCCGAGAGCCCGAAGGGAGGTTTTGATGACCAAGTGTACATAGATGTCATAAGGGTGCCAAGGGGGGTGTTGTTGAGGATGAAACTCACCCTAACATGGAGGAGGCCAGACCACACGTGTGTCCAGCTGCTTCGTGCAGTTCACACGCTGCAATAATAACGTTACCAACACTGGTTTACAGTTAAAAGGATTTAATCCCACTGATGCAAGTATGATTACAGTTAAACATTGGAGTACATACTCCTATGAAATATTACAATATTAACCCACTTTGGAAAAAACTACCTCTGGTCCCAGGACACAGCCGTCCCAGGGAACCACACGCTAGAAAGAGGCAGAAAAACACTTCTATCCCGCCGACATATTCGTTCGCGACTCCTCCCCTCCCGTCTATCTCAATTTATATTGGCTAACTTCTCTATGCACTTCTGTAAACGCCTATCTCCACATCTCTCTCAAGTAAACAAGTATGTTATTAAAGTGTATATTAATAGGAAAAGAAGTGCAAGGGTATTTAAGGAAGAAATTGTCTTGGGGATGTAAGTGTCAGAGTCAGTGGGGGTCCCGGGCTTTGTTAATGAGTCCAACTGAAGACGGGAAGAAGCTGTTCTTGTGACGTAAGGTCTTGGTCCTGATGGACCGCAGCCTCCTGCCAGATGGAAGGGGCTCGAACAGTTTAAGTCCAGGGTGAGAGGGGTCGGCTACAATCTTGGACTGGGATGGGTGGTACAGACATGAGCCCCTGCTGGGCTGGGGGAGGGGGGGACATGGTGGTCTGGAGCTGGTGGATGGGGTCAGGACTGTCCCATTGTCTTTCAAAGCGACAGTAGAACTCGTTCAGCTCGTCTGCCAGACGTAGGTCATTCATTGAGTGTGGGGGGGGGGGGCTTTAGGTTTGTAGTTGGTGGTCTGTCTGAGACCTCTCCAGACAGAATCAGAGTCACTTGCTGAGAGCTGGTGTTGCAGTTTCTCAGAGTACTGTCGTTTCGCGTCTCTCACCACCTTGCTAAACCTGTTTTTTGCCTCCTTGAGCATGTCCTTGTCCCCACTCTTCAATTAAATGTTCCTTCTGCAACCTTAGCTGTCTGAGTTCTGCTGTATTGTGGGTCGTAGTCATTGATGTAATGAATACGACCCACAATTGGCAAACCCCCCATCTAGCGGATTGATACTCAATAAAAATGCATGGAATAGCTGTGATGCAGTCAGCTGTTTGTATATTTCCTTTAGCTGTCAGCTAAAGAAACCGTCTAAAATAATACAAGTGGGCGAACTGTTGTTCCCCATAGCATACAGCCTATGGTTTCCCTCCACTGTGTCTCAGGCAACAGAGTCGCGGCTGGGGGTTGGCGATGTACTTATCTGTGTTATCCCTAGTGGCCCTATACCAGCCAGGGACCGGTTAAGAGTAGTGAGTGAGAAGTCAGTAGGCAGTCATTGGCAGTATAAAAGAGGCAATAAAGAGGTTTAAATGTATGAGCACCATCGAGCATGACTCAAAATAGTATGCAGTTTGCTGCTGAGAGTGAGGGATTAGTCCCTCACCCACGGACACATGCACTCATGCATGCACACATGCAAACACACCAGCGATTGCATGATTCTCCTGACAGAGATAATAATAACAGAATAGAATAAGGTTGTAATTAAAGACACTGGTTGCAACATTTTGTAATCCTCCTCTCGATGTCTGTATGGATATGACGCATTACACATACCAGAACTCATAGTTGGGCAACCTCAAGAAGCGCAGGAATTTCCCCAAGACTGAATCCAGTTTGCCAACATTCTGGAGAAACAAGTTTGAGTTACCAGAAGTGCTCCATGGCTTTAGGGGCTTTTAAACATTCCAGCTTTTTGATCCACCTACAGGAGTAGTCAAGAATTTCAAACTTTAGTTTTTATTTTGTAATCTGTCACAAAATAAGGAATTGTGCAGATTAGACTTGAAACTTGCTGATAAAGTATTTAATCTCTCTAGAATATAAATGACACTTTTGAATAATTACTGTTACGTTCCCCTTTTGAGTCCAAGGGATGAGGGGAGTAACAATATAAAAATTCCCGGGGAAACCAATGACTTAACAAAGTGATTTAATAACAATAAACGCTGCTCCACAAAAACACACAGCTTCTGGGCTGCCACTTGGATCACTGGCAGCGGGGGGGCCTGTCGGTCTGGATCTCGCAGCCTCTTATCCACCCTGTCACTGATCAGCAATTGAGGCACTGCAGCTGGGAGACAGGGAAAAGGGCTGCACCTGAATAGACACTGGGAGTGGGATAGAGAGGGCACAATGGAAACACGGCACGTAACACCCCCTCCCATAAGTCCAAACACCCGTTTGGCCACAATCAACCCACATAATATATACATTTACATTATAACAACAAACAACAAAAACCTCACCCACGGGAGAGAGCATCAGCCACCACATTGTCTGTTCCCTTCTTGTGCTTTATCTTGATATTATACCCTTGGACCAGCAGGGCCCAACACATCAACCGCTGGTTATGGTTGTGATTCGTGTATACTGTGACTGGCGATGAACTGGAGCCCACATACACTCAAAATGCTGAAGGGATAGAAGCATGGCCAGCGTCTCCTTCTCGATGGTGGAGTAGTTCAGCTGGTGGTGCTTGAACTTCACAGAGAAGTAGCACACAGGATGGCACACATCTCCCTCTCCTTCTTGCAACAGCACAGCACCGGCTCCCGAAGCGCTAGCATCAACTTCTAGTTTGAAGGAAAGTGAGAAGTTTGGAGCAGACAACACCAGATCACTGCAGAGGAGACTTAACAGCCTTAAATGCATGATTATACTCACTGGTCCACACAAATGGAACAGCCGGACTACACAGGTTGGTAAGGGGCGTAACCACTACAGAGACATTTTTTTTAAAAAACGACAGTATCCAGTCATACCCAAAAACCTGGGAAGTTCACGCCTGGTGGGGGAGGCTGGGGGAGGCTGACAACACAGCCTGAACTTTCACCTCCACTGGGCCAACCTGTCAATGGCCAACCTGTTTCCCCAGGTAGGTTCCAGCAAGCTACTGGAACACCACTCCCAGTCTTGCAATGTGGTCTGCCAAGTAATTTGAGTCCACCACAACATCATCAAGGTACACATTACAGTGGGGCACATCCCCGAGCACCAGTTGCATGAGTCACTGGAAAGTCGCAGGCGCATTTCTCATGCCAAAAGTCATACAAGTCTACTGCATAAAATGGTCTGGTGTTACGAATGCCGAGATGTCAGATGCTCTAGAGCAGGGTCACTGAGAGCTACTTCAAGGGTACTGAGTAGTACGAAGGGCTACTTGTTTGATACAAACTTCCTGAATAACAAAGTTGCACAGATCACCTTTTAATAATACTAATATATGTGAAGAGACTGTCTGATCACATGTTCATGTTAATTATTCCTCACAATAATTATTAACAATGATTTCCACAACAATGATGGTGAAACACAGATATATTTAAACATGCAACATTTGTTTCTGTTCATCTGTTTCAACATTTGAAAGTCAGAGGTATCACATATGATATTTTTGTAAATATCTTTCTTGACAGTTTTGTATGAATAAGCACAAATTATTATTTTTGTGCAATATTTGAGTTTAATGTTGTCATGGTGTAAATGTCTGTTAGTGGGAAGCCTGGCATTGCATACTGATGTTACAGATGTTAAAAAAATGCAAGGTCAAGTATCCACTCAGTGTCCTCGAGCAGCGAGGCGTCTTCCCCTTTGGATTGCATAAACTCTTTAATTTGACCCAAAAGGGACAAAAAACGTTGCAAAATTCGTCGAGACCTGTAACAATTACATTTTTAATAAAACAGTTATAAGGCATATATACTGTATTGCTTCCAAACAGAGGCCAATTTTGCATTAAATATTGCTATGTATTTGTCCAATAAAGCTGATTGTGTCTACAAGCGATACAATGATTCAAATACATCTTAAGAAGCAATCTATGTCTACATACACTGTTGTACTGCTACTAATTTTACATATATTACATTTTTGTGGTGTAGTGGAAAAAGGTAAAACCAAAGGTGATTCTGAGCAATTAATTAAACAAACAGTCAAAAGAATGTCACTTTAAAGCAGTATTCTAGGGCAGTGATTCTCAACTGGTGGCTACCTTATCACTGACAGGTCGCTGCTATGGGGTTTTCGACTTTAACCCTTTCAAGGTGTGTTTTCAGTTCATGAAAGTTAATTATAACTTTTTTTTGTCGCCCAAAAATGTGTTATTCAGCATTCGGTTGTACTTAGCTCGACCCTTTCATGTCACTCACTTGGTTGCAAAAAGCCAAGATGACGAGGGACAAAATGGCAAACTCAGAGATTCAATATGGCAGTTCACAAACCATTGGGTCACGTCCCGGTGACTACGCCTAGCTATGCTGGGTGAGCGCAGTTCAAGATCGCGGTGACTTTGGTTATATTAATTTGTGTCTGAAGAAATATCATTGATTATCACACCTGATAACAGTCTTTAGCCAAAAGTATTGAAATATTGCATTGTTGAAGAAAATACAAGAGCTGGTAATACCCCTTTAACTGAACAAACCTTTTACCAACTTCCCTAAACAAGCAGAGAACAATGCAATGTCTGGAAAAAGAGGGGAAGAAGATAAGAATCCCTTTTTCTTAAGCAGTGAAGTGAATCCTGCAGATATGCATTGTCATGCATGCTCAAAAACTCCTGACTGTATGCCATCACCGGACACCGTGCACAGTACTCCTGCTCCGAAGAAAACCAGAGCCAACCCTGACTGAAATGCAAGACAATATTTTGAGACTGCTGCTTGAATAAAAAAAACGAGAGGGCTCAACAGTATAGACGAGAAGGCTAATCATCTGGAGAAGTTGATCAAACTAAACAGAAAGAAAACTGTTTTTTAAATCTTTTATATAGTTTTCAAAGATATGAAAGCAGATGTCACAACACACACAACAAGACGGCAAACCGCCGACCACAAGAAAAGAATATCTGAGCTTGAAGGCAAGATAAATGAGACTGAACACTAGCAAAGAACAAGCAATATCAGGCTAATTTGCCGTGCTTTCATTCTAAAACTTGGACATAATCTTCGTTTCCACATTGATGTCAGCTACAGAGTTGGAAAGAGAAATGGAGGCAAGGTTTGACCAGTGTTCACAAGATTCACAACTAAAGCAACCAAATAATTGGTATGGAAGAATGCAAAGGGATCCAAGTATTTTATGTCCAGGAAGCTACAGTTTGTTGAAGAGCTGAAGGTGAAAAATAAAGAAACTCGTATCAGGCTGTGGCCCCAAATATAGGTGGCACGTAAAGAAGGAATAAAACTGAGCCCCAATAGTTCAATATATAGCACTTGGAGGCTCAACTCTTTTTTATGATTTTTGACATAACTGTTATACCGCACATAAAAAGACATGTTTGAGTTGTATCTCCTTCTAGCCATGATTGAGATGTTTCGATAGAGGTGCAGGACTTAAATATTGAAGTGAAAAACAAGGCCACAGACTGCTTGGGGTTCAATACCTCGGCCAGATAAAGCTGAATCTATTTGAGGGCGCTGATTGGCTAAATTGTATTTCACTCATTTATATCTTTAATCAGCAATTGGCTAAACTGCTTCATAGACCCGCCTCTTTTGGGCCAATTCTCGATGGCCTGCTGACACGTGCACACAGGTGGAGAGGACGGGCAGGAAAAGCATATATTTTGCGCAGATAGGTTCTTTTGACGTGAGGTCTTGGTCCTGATGGACCCGCAGCCTCCTGCCAGATGGAAGGGGCTCGAACAGTTTAAGTCCAGGCTGAGAGGGGTCGGCTACAATCTTGGATGGGATGGGTGGTACAGAGACATGAGCCCCTGCTGGGCTGGGGGAGGGGGGGACATGGTGGTCTGGAGCTGGTGGATGGGGTCAGGACTGTCCCATTGTCTTTCAAAGCGACAGTAGAACTCGTTCAGCTCGTCTGCCAGACGTAGGTCATTCATTGAGTGGGGGGGGGGCTTTAGGTTTGTAGTTGGTGGTCTGTCTGAGACCTCTCCAGACAGAATCAGTCACTTGCTGAGAGCTGGTGTTGCAGTTTCTCAGAGTACTGTCGTTTCGCGTCTCTCACCACCTTGCTAAACCTGTTTTTTGCCTCCTTGAGCATGTCCTTGTCCCCACTCTTCAATTAAATGTTCCTTCTGCAACCTTAGCTGTCTGAGTTCTGCTGTATTGTGGGTCGTAGTCATTGATGTAATGAATACGACCCACAATTGGCAAACCCCCCATCTAGCGGATTGATACTCAATAAAAAGCATATATTTTGCGCAGATATCATATTGAACAAATATTACTGTGTACATTCCATATTTCAAAAACACAAATATTGACAATTTGTATCATTTTCTTTTTTTTTTGTCGCTCAAGGAGGGGCGCTCAAGGTGGGGCCACGCCCCATGGCCCTCTATTGGCCAGCCGCCACTGTTAAAGAGTCTGTCCATTCTTGGTTAAAGGCTCTGGTCTCTCTGGTCTCGCTGTCCACTTTCCTCATTTTCAACACAAGAATGGCATCCATAGGGATGCCCCCTGATACCCGGTTTTAAATGGGAACCGATAAGACAGTAGTAAATACCCGGAGTATGGGATAAGGTCCGGAGTTAACGGCTAAACAAATCAGGGAAGTTGTGCAGGAATATGCAGTGTGAAAAAACAACAACACCAGACCCTTTGAGATCTCATCCAGTACCTGAAAGAGCATGGTCGAAAGTTTAAATTGATCTATTCCATAAATTTCTACAAATTTCAAAGTCAAGTAGCACAGAACACTTAAAATCAGATCAAACTCATTTTAGTGTTGAACGTCAGTCCATTGTGGTCCATTTTCTTAGCTCAATTTCTTCACATAACGTAATCAGCTCATCACATAGACAAGTCTGTTGATTTAAACTGTGTGGTATTGTTGTATTCGCTTTCTATTTCATCCTTACTGACCGCCAGAGGCAGTGCTTAACACTGGATGTATCCCGTCTCGCGCATGCGCAGGTCGAATATTTATATCAACAAAGTCACGTGTGACCTCGGATGACCACCGTCATCTATAAGTTCCGGTGTCATCCTGAGCTCAGTCCTTTTTTTCTTCTCGCGTCGCAGGTTAGCTACCATGGTAGCTTAAACAAGGATGTGTCTACGATCAAGACATATTAGAGCTCGTCGCTGTAGCCTTGTGACTACCGGTCGGAGTTGCGGTTCTCTCGCCCTCCAAAGGCTGCGACGAGCTGTCCCTCTTCGGAGGGAACGGTGTGTTCGCCGTTCGGACATCGAGCCCCGGACTGGTGAACGCCCCTATCATCGGTCGTCACCAGTCTGATAAGGGTCAGCTAAGTCGTGATGACAGCAATCGGTAAGATCGATTAACGTTGTTTTCTATAACAGTTGCTTGTTCCACGGTTGGCAGAGCGCTTCCGCTCTAGTAATCGAGTGGCGCGCGAACGAGAGCGTAGAATTACGCTGTCGGCCCGCCCTTCACAGTGTTACGGCTATCACAGTTAGCAGAGTGTTCCGGCTCAGGCAAACTTTGTGAGACACTAGTCCGCATTGGCGTTGTGTACATGGAGATTAATCTTTACATCTGACGTAATTCGCAGTTAGCAGTGTCTTCACTCAGGCTAACTTGGATGCTAGCTGGGACTGCGTCCATCAACTTTGTAAACCTTACGGCTGTCACAGTTAACAGAGCGTCCTCGCTCAGGTTAACTCAGTGGAAAACTAGCTAAACAAAGCTGATACTGGGGCTGTAGCCATCAACTTTGTATCCTTACAGCTGTCACAGTTAACAGAGCGTCCTCGCTCAGGTTAACTCAGTGGGAAACTAGCTAAACAAAAGCTGATACTGGGACTGCGTCCATCAACTTTGTATCCTTACGGCTGTCACAGTTAACAGAGCTGTCACAGTTAACAGAGCGTCCTCGCTCAGGTTAACTCAGTGGGAGACTAGCTAAACAAAGCTGATACTGGGACTGCGTCCATCAACTTTGTATCCTTACGGCTGTCACAGTTAACAGAGCGTCCTCGCTCAGGTTAACTCAGTGGAAAACTAGCTAAACAAAGCTGATACTGGGGCTGTAGCCATCAACTTTGTATCCTTACAGCTGTCACAGTTAACAGAGCGTCCTCGCTCAGGTTAACTCAGTGGAAAACTAGCTAAACAAAAGCTGATACTGGGACTGCGTCCATCAACTTTGTATCCTTACGGCTGTCACAGTTAACAGAGCGTCCTCGCTCAGGTTAACTCAGTGGAAAACTAGCTAAACAAAGCTGATACTGGGGCTGTAGCCATCAACTTTGTATCCTTACAGCTGTCACAGTTAACAGAGCGTCCTCGCTCAGGTTAACTCAGTGGAAAACTAGCTAAACAAAGCTGATACTGGGGCTGTAGCCATCAACTTTGTATCCTTACGGCTGTCACAGTTAACAGAGCGTCCCCGCTCAGGTTAACTCAGTGGAAAACTAGCTAAACAAAGCTGATACTGGGGCTGTAGCCATCAACTTTGTATCCTTACAGCTGTCACAGTTAACAGAGCGTCCTCGCTCAGGTTAACTCAGTGGGAAACTAGCTAAACAAAAGCTGATACTGGGACTGCGTCCATCAACTTTCTATCCTTACGGCTGTCACAGTTAACAGAGCTGTCACAGTTAACAGAGCGTCCTCGCTCAGGTTAACTCAGTGGGAAACTAGCTAAACAAAGCTGGTACTGGGGCTGTGGCCATCAACTTTGTAGCATTACAACGATCACAGTTAGCGGAATGTGCTCGCTCAGGCTAACTCGGTGAATGCTAGTTATACTGAATCAACATTGAGGTTGTGCCCATTGATGGTTTTTACGCATTACGGCTGTCGAGTTCGCTCCGGCTAACTAGACTAAGCTAATACTCGGTGTGTCCATTGATTGTTGTAAACATTATGGACATATCGGTAGCGGATATCAGTTAGCAGAGTGCCCTCGCTCAGGCTAACTGGTAGCACACCAAGAGTTACAGCACCTGTCCAAGTGGAGAGTGTCCTCGCACTGTAAGGACTGTGGTTTTTTTTTGTCCGTTTTCACAGTAGCAGAGTGCTCTCGCTCAAGCTAACTGGTGGGGCACCAATATCTGCAGCAACTATCCGAGTGAAGAGTGTCCTCGCTCCCCTCTCACTATGAGGACTGTTTTCCTGACCTGTTCCACAGTGGCAGAGTGCTCTCGCTCAAGCTAACTGGTGGGACACCAATATCTGCAGCAGCTGTCTTAGGGAAGAGTGTCCTCGCTCCCCTCTCACTGTAAGGACTGTGTTCTTTTTGGCAGTTTTTCACAGTAGCAGAGTGCTCTCGCTCAAGCTAACTGGTGGGACACCAATATCTGCAGCAACTAGCTTAGTGAAGAGTGTCCTCGCTCCCCTCTCACTATAAGGACTTGCCTGGCCTGTTTCCACAGTGGCAGAGTGCTCTCGCTCAAGCTAACTGGTGGGACACCAATATCTGCAGCAATTAGTTTAGTGAAGAGTGTCCTCGCCCCTCTCACTATAAGGACTTTGCCTGACCTGTTTCCACAGTGGCAGAGTGCTCTCGCTCAAGCTAACTGGTGGGACACCAATATCGGCAGCAACTATCTTAGTGAAGAGTGGCCTCGCTCCCCTCTCACTGTACGGACTGTGTTCTGTTTTGTCCGTTTTTTACGGTAACAGAGTGCTCTCGCTCAAGCTAACTGGGGGGACACTAATATCTGCAGCAACTATCTTAGTGAAGAGAGTGGGCTTAGAGAGTGCCCTCGCCCCTCTCACTATAAGGACTTTGCCTGACCTGTTTCCACGGTTGCAGAGTGCTCTCGCTCAGGCTAACTGGTGGGTCACCAATATCCGCAGCGGCTGGCTAAGGGAAGAGTGTCCGAAGGATCACTCGCCACTGACTGCCCCCTGCCTGTTCTCTTAACATTCAGCAGAGCGCTCCCGCTCGGACTGATTTGGAATTCCGCATAAACTAGTGGGACAAGGGTTCCACCAGAATCGCGGCCATGTTAAACTCTCCCGGCTGTAGGACCTGTATAGCTCCTCTTCAGCCGGAGGACGGCCCTGACCTCTTGCCCTAGCAGGGAGAACCCAGGCAGGACCTGCGGCATCACGCCTTGAGCAGTAAGGTCTGCTAGGCTGGCCGAAGTGGAACACCTGATGCGGGAGGGCTACCTCCCCCTGTCAGGGCAGCTGAATCCAGACCAACCTACCCTGGTCATTTGTATGGCGCTTGCACGCCGGGCATACACAGCAGCTGGAACATCCACCTGTGAGTGCCTTCTTCAGGCACCTTCCCGCCCTCACCACCTTTTCTGTTCCTCCCTCCGAGGAATATCTGAGGGAGTTGCGTGCAGGGTGGAGACACCAGGGCTCTCTCCCGCCTTACATCAGACCATGCAGGAGGTGGCAAATCTGGCCTTGCACGTATGCCAGCCAGTTAGACGACTATGGCGTCCATCAGTTTCCCCTGAGGAGACTCTGAGGCCCGATGCCAGATGCCCTCGACCCAATGTCGGGTCAAGGATGACCTGCTATCCAGGGCTTAGGACACAGCAGCGCTGTGCACCGTATCGACAACTCCCTCTCCCACCTCATGCTTTCCCTCGCAGATTCTCTGCAGCGGGCTACTTCGACGCTTCTGCTCAGTGATGCTTCATTGCAGGCGTTTGCGCTCATATCGAGGGAACGTGGATGTATGATGTCCACCCTGGTTCAGACTCGCCGCCAGGTTTGGCTGGCGCAGTCACCCCTATCTGAGACATGTAGGAGGACCCTCCATACTGTCCCAGTGGAGCCTGGTGAGCTGTTCGAGTCAGCTGCTGTACAGGCGCTTCAGCGGACTGTTAGAGCTAGCCAGACCTGGCAGCAGTTCTCTGGTCTTTGCAGGGACATGCCTGCACCCCCAGACCTAGGGGTCCCACTTTTGGCCCACAAGGCCGTTTCTCAGCCTCCAGCTTACCCTAGTAGCGCAACAGGCCTCGGCGTCCTGCTGAGCGGCCGGACCGCTACCTATACAACCCTACTTACGTCCCCGTCCCCCCCGGCAGGGGTGCCAGGAGATGTCTCCAGGCCGGCTGTCAGGGTTCTTTCTCCCATCAGCGGATTTCCAAGGGAGAGTGGTTCACGTCTATCGACGCCTGTTCCCATGGTGCATCACCACAACTTTCAGTCCTGGGTGCTTCCATTCGGACTCTCCCATCTCCCCATGGGTGTCCACAGTGTGTTACTGCTGTCCTTTCCCCCTGCAATCGCAGGGCGTGAACATACTGCCGTACTTAGACGACTGGCTGACCTAGGCGCCGTCCCGGCTTCAGGCGCCACAGGACACTGCTCGCCTTCTCTCACGTGGCCCGGTAGGCCTCAAGGTGAACATGGAGAGGAGCTACCTGAGCCCTTCTCAGAGCATAACCTTCATTAGGGTGGCCCTATGAGGGCCTGTCTGTCGCCCCAGTGCGGATGGCTGAACAGCCTTCACTTGGATGCCAAGTGGCACAGATACAGGGCAATAATATTATCGAAACAGTGTCTATTCATCTATTCACTATCCCCATGGAGGGAGTGCATATCTGGCGAACAGTGTCCCAGGAACCGAGCCCCAGGGGCTCGGTTCCATTCCACCAGGAGATTGTCACAACAGTTACCTGCCTCTCAAGGCGGGTGCAGGGTGACAGAACGGGACAGCCTGGGGGCAGTTGTCTGCTGAAAGACCGCAGGTCCAGGTTCTAGAGCTAGCGCTCGAGCACTTTCTTCCATGTTGAAGGGAAAGCATGTGCTTGTCCGGTGGACAGCACCTCTGCTGTGATTTCCCATGAACTATCGATGGGGCACCAGATCTGCAGAAGTTGCTACGGGGATCACCGTGGCCTTCTGACTTGGGAGGCCCCTCGCCTGACCAGCCTGTGGGCAATGTACCCACCAGGAGAATGGAACAAGGTTGTGGTTTTCCTGTTCCGTTACAAGCCTCCACCGGGAGAGTGGCGGCTGCATCCAGACGTGTCGACCCACTGCCCCCACTGGGTCTCCCTGACGGAGAGGACCAGCCCTCTGGGTCAAGATGCCCTGGCTCACACGTGGCCAGAGGATCTTCTTTATGCCTTTCCACCAGTCCCTCTGCTTTTGCTATAAGCTTGTCAGAGTTCTTCCCCGACAGGAGGGATCTCCTGTCACAACTAGGGGGTCGGATTTGGCGTTCCAATCCCTGCCGCCTTCAATTAGGGGTCACGGGAGGGCCCGACCGGATGCTGAGTGGCTGCATAGAACCAGTCTGACGGACTATTCTGAATGCCAGTGCGCGGTCTACCTGCCTGCAGTACAAGAAACAGGTGGAAGCTGTTCTCCGACTAGTGTGCGGCTCAGAACAAGGTCCCAGTACAGCGCCCCGTGCCTGCTGTACTGAGTTTCTACAGTCTCTCCTGGATAAGGGCCGGTCTCCCCTGCATGGGACCTACCCTTGGTACTGGACAGCTTATGCTTGTCCTTTTGAACCCCTGGCACAGGCGGAGCCTAGATGGCTATCAGCAAGACGGTTTTCTCCTTGCTGTCAATTCAGCTCAATGTGGGGGCGAGCTGCATGCCCTATCAGTGGAAGAATCATGTCTGAGGTGGAACTCAGATGGCTTGGGTGTCACTTTCTGGCCTAAGGCAGTGTTTCTCCCAAGGGGGTGGATACGTTCACATATAAACCGGCCTATCCAGCTGGCAAAGTTGACCCCCCCCTCCCCCATCGGGAGAGGAGAGGTCAAGGCTGCTGTGCCCAGTGTGGGCCCTCAGAGCTTATATGGAAGCCACCGCCTGCATAGTCAGTTATGGTGAGCCTAAGAAGGGCTGTGCTCCTTTTTAAGAGAAAAAGGAGAAACGGCACCTGTCCCACTGGATAGTGGAGGCCATTGCCGATACATACAAGGCGAGCGGCTGCGCTCGGCCATCCGGGGTGAAGGGTCACTACCAAGAGTGTCTCCACACCGAGGGCAAGCCTGAGTGGGGTGCCTGTGGGGGATACATGTGCGGCGGCCTCAGGGGCATCACCGAGCACATTCACCAAACACTACAGAGTTAACGTTGCCGACCCTCACCCACTGGGGAGGGTTCTTGGCCAATTTTCTCTGCCGGAGCTATAAGGGGTAGTTACTGTGCTTCCTCGTGACTCTTTTGGTATAAGTCATCCAGTGTTAAGCACTGCCTCTGGCGGTCAGTAAGGATGAAATAGAACGAAAGTTACGAACGTAACTACGGTTCTATGAATCCTGGATGACCGCCAGAGTTCTTGGTCACTCGGAATCCCGTGAACTCGCGAGAAGATTCCATAGGACTGAGCTCAGGATGACACCGGAACTTATAGATGACGGTGGTCATCCGAGGTCACACGTGACTTTGTTGATATAAATATTCGACCTGCGCATGCGCGAGACGGGATACATCCAGTGTTAAGCACTGCCTCTGGCGGTCATCCAGGATTCATAGAACCGTAGTTACGTTCGTAACTTTCGTTTTATAGGCAAGGCAAGGCAAGGCAAGTTTATTTGTATAGCACATTTCAACAACAAGGTAATTCAAAGTGCTTCACATAAAACCATTAAAAGCATCAAAACATAAGGCAAAAGAAAAGGAGATTTAAAAACAATTAAGAACATTCATTAAAACATTAAAAAACAGTACAAGAAATAAAATGCAGTAGTAAAATGCAGAACTGCAGGAAATTGATTAATATATGAATTGAATGTGGTTCAATTAAAGGCAGCAGCAAACAGAAAAGTCTTCAATCTTGATTTAAATGAGCTGAGGGTCTCAGCAGACCTGCAGCTTTCTGGGACTTTGTTCCAGATATGTGGAGCAGAAAAACTGAACGCTGCTTCTCCATGTTTAGTTCTGACTCTGGGAACAGAAAGTAGACCGGTCCCAGACGACCTGAGGGGTCGGGATGGTTCATAAGGTAGCAGCAGATCAGAGATGTATTTTGGCCCTAAACCATTCAGTGCTTTGTAAACCAACAGCAGGATTTTAAAGTCAATTCTTTGTTGGACAGGAAGCCAGTGCAAAGACATTAGAACTGGAGTGATGTGGTCCACCCTCCTGGTCTTAGTGAGGACTCGAGCTGCAGCGTTCTGAATCAGCTGCAGCTTTCTGACGGACTTTTTACAGAGACCTGTAAACACACCGTTACAGTAGTCCAGTCTGTTGAAGATAAATGCATGGACAAGTTTTTCCAAATCCTGTTGAGACATAAATCCTCTAATCCTTGATATATTCTTCAGGTGATAGTAGGCTGATTTTGTAATTGTCTTGATATGGCTGTTCAGGTTGAGGTCTGAATCCATAACTACACCTAGATTTCTGGCTTGGTTTGTGGGTTTTAACATCAGTGACTGAAGCTGAGCGGTGATTTTCAATTGTTCGTCCTTGGTACCGAAAACAATTACTTCTGTTTTATCTTTGTTGAATTGAAGAAAATTCTGGCACATCCAGTTGTTGATTTGTTCAATGCAGTTACCCAGCCCTTGTATGGGATTATAGTCCCCTGGTGACATAGTTATGTAGATTTGTGTATCGTCTGCATAATTATGATAACACACTTTGTTGTTATATGTTAACAAATGTGAGGCACATGCGAACCCACAGTTGCACACCCAAAGCTTCTTTTAAGTGTGTTTATCCTGGATGTCATAGAACTTTCCAGAAGTTCAGAACATTGTGTTTCTAAAGTTTTTATTTTGCTTGTTGTACAATCACTCGTCATCAGAGATTGAAGATACCAGCCAGGTACATACCACTGAACAATAGCATACCACTTCAGGGATAGGTACATACCGCTGAGGTTACCCTCATGACTTTAGTTAAGCCGGTCATTAAAGATTTTATGATTGTATTTGTTTTCGTCTAAACATGCAGTACATTGTGAGTTTTGTGATCGAATACAAATGTCCCTTTATTGTTTGTCTTGAGAACATGTATTAAACTGCAACAATTATGTATTGAATGTCTTTTGTTGTTCTTTTATTTGTTGGGAATTAAATGTAAAAGTATTGGGTTGTATTACCCTTTGTAAATAAACGGTAACATTCTGACATATACCGTAAAGTCACCGTAAACCCCAGTTATCCTACTATCACATGAGGTTTAAAAATAGGGCCACAATTCATACAGGACAAAACTGCCTTTCCGAAGTGTCAACCCCCTCCCTACCACAATTATCTCCCTCAAAATCTCATCGAACACATTTATTTAAGGTAATAATAAAAAAGCTTCAAGTCCAAAATTCTTTCTCACTAGTGCCATTCTACTCTGCAATAGATTAATCAAGATTAGTTCGGGATGGTTTAAGAGGTCAAGGCAAGGCAAGGCAAGGCAAGGCAAGTTTATTTGTATAGCACATTTCAACAACAAGGTAATTCAAAGTGCTTCACATAAAACCATTAAAAGCATCAAAACATAAGGCAAAAGAAAAGGAGATTTAAAAACAATTAAAGAAACAGTGTAAGAAATAAACATAGTTAAATAAACAAGGCTAAACATAGTTGTTTGTGTTTGGCTTGGCTAGTGTTTGAAGGTAAACATGGTGTTGTTCACTTGCTGGCTAGTCTAGCCAGCAAAAACAGCGAGTGAAAGAACAGCTAGCAAATTTCAGGGCGGCATTCAGCATTTTTGTGGTTGATAAGGGATCCGCACACATGAAGAAGTTGGGAACCACTAGTATACACAATGGTTCTCTGTTGCAAGGAGCAAGCATTGTCCCACTCACCCAAATTGTGAGTGGGACAAAATATAATTAACACAATTCAAATTAAATAAACTGCTTTGATTTTACTGCATCAAAAGTTTGTAAAATATAAAAGCTAAGACAAATGTATGACCTTATGATGAAAAGGTGACCAAGCGTGTCATTTTCCCCACCTCGTGCATTGCAGGAGTCATTACTTCCTCTTTGATGTCTTTGCTCTGGAATGTTTTAATGCAATGAATGTTCTTAATTGTTTTAAAATCTCCTTTTCTTTTGCCTTATGTTTTGACGGTTTTATGTGACGCACTTTGAATTACCTTGTTGTTGAAATGTGCTTTGCAAATAAACTTGCCTTGCCTGCTTGCCCCTCCCACCTACGTGATGTTACCACAATGAGGCCATGGAATTTAGACTGGGTGGTTTGCCAGCTAGGGACCAACAAAATAAGTTTTTCTCACAGATAAGCTGAGAAAATAAACAATGTGTTGTTTTACTGTCCCATTGGACATGTTAGAATCACCCTGGATTCACCCTACAATTTATTTGAAAATGATAAGCACAGAATACTTCTAAATCTACCTCATGTCAATTCCTTTTGAAAAGGATTACTGTTAAACAGTGCCAGACCCAAAGCTGAATGATTTCTTCAAAGTAAGTTGAATGGTATTCCTCAAATAGCACCCCTCCAAAACTGGCTGGATGACGTGTGACATACATTCCTCAACAGCACATTTAGAGAGCGTGAACAACAGATCACAGCCAACCAGCTTCTATCGAGCCGATACTCATGACATGCAAACACAAATGTCAAATATTTTGGCCGATGATGGCGTCATTACCTCCATGAACTAGATATTCAAGGAGAAGACAGACAACAAAAATAAACACACATTAAAAGTGAAAATAATATTTATTCAGACAATACCCTTTTAATCTAAAGTATATGTATGAAAAAATATAAACAAAAACACAAAAGTTCAAAAAGATTGTTCACATTCACTAACTTCTCAGCTGTCACACACTAACCATAGCATACACTGAGTGCATTAAAATAAGCTTGTGTTTGCAAGTTAAGCAGACGGGGATTTCAAGCATCAGTCTGGGTGGCATGAGCCCTTTGCTCTAGCGAGGTGGAAAGCCCCGATGTAGCCCCCCCCTGCCCCTGAACCCTCCCCTGTCCCCGCGGAAATTTGGCCGGTTTCTTTCACGGCCTCGGTCTCCGCCTCTTCCTGCATTTGGCCCACCACGGCCCCCTCTGGTTGCCCCACCACCACGTTCCGACTTCAGCTTAGCGGGGGGAGACTTAGGCCGCAGCCTCTCTATATCCTCTGTGCAGCCAGACAGGTGGGAATTGACAAAATGCGAGGCGTAGCTCTCTTGGTTAAAGTTACTGTTTGTCAAAGTAGGACCCACGGTCAGCCAGCCTAGAAGGAGAAGAAAACCAAAAAGCAAAAACATGAGTATTGAGAAACAAGCAGAGGCACAGAGGAAGACGAGACACTCAAACTAAAAGCAAACATAGCCCACTGTACAATACGCAGTTATCACCTAAATTGACCATGGAAAGAGATTGTCCAGCTCACCTGGTCTGATGGTCGAGTCTCGGCCGAACAAGTGCAACCTCCTGCGGCCCAAACAGAAGTGCTCAATTATGTGGAAGATCTCAACAGGCTTCTCTACATTTCCCATCTCAGGCTCCTCAGTGATGATCAAGTCAATGTCCACGTTAGCATGGATGAAGTCACCGTCAGTACTCCTACGGACTGTTCCCTTGATTCCCATTAGGCAGTGTTCCTGGAGGGAATAGGTTGTATACATCATAATATACAGTTTAAACTGCTTTTACTTGACATTCATCATATGTAGAGGAGTTCATTTAAATTGGGTATCTATAATTACAATTTACAGATAAAAAGGAACAAATCCCAAAGCAATTTGATTTTGTAAAATTTACATTAACATGTACCGTATTTCACATTTCTGCTGTACCTTGGTCCTCTGGAATACTGCTTTTGGGTCCAGTGCCTTGGTCTTGCCTGGGTTATTCTTGTTGGTCTTGATCCAACAGATATCCTCACAGCGCCTAAAGCCCCACTTCCTCAAACACTGAAATGGGTGTAAATACAGTTAATGTGATGGACTATGCACTACACACACTCACCATATCATAATTATGCAGACGACACACAAATCTACATAACTATGTCACCAGGGGACTATAATCCCATACAAGGGCTGGGTAACTGCATTTAACAAATCAACAACTGGATGTGCCAGAATTTTCTTCAATTCAACAAAGATAAAACAGAAGTAATTGTTTTTGGTACCAAGGACGAACAATTGAAAATCACCGCTCAGCTTCAGTCACTGATGTTAAAACCCACAAACCAAGCCAGAAATCTAGGTGTAGTTATGGATTCAGACCTCAACCTGAACAGCCATATCAAGACAATTACAAAATCAGCCTACTATCACCTGAAGAATATATCAAGGATTAGAGGACTTATGTCTCAACAGGATTTGGAAAAACTTGTCCACGCATTTATCTTCAACAGACTGGACTACTGTAACGGTGTGTTTACAGGTCTCTGTAAAAAGTCCGTCAGAAAGCTGCAGCTGATTCAGAACGCTGCAGCTCGAGTCCTCACTAAGACCAGGAGGGTGGATCACATCACTCCAGTTCTGAGGTCTTTGCACTGGCTTCCTGTCCAACAAAGAATTGACTTTAAAATCCTGCTGTTGGTTTACAAAGCACTGAATGGTTTAGGCCAAAATACATCTCTGATCTGCTGCTACCTTATGAACCATCCCGACCCCTCAGGTCGTCTGGGACCGGTCTACTTTCTGTTCCCAGAGTCAGAACTAAACATGGAGAAGCAGCGTTCAGTTTTTCTGCTCCACATATCTGGAACAAAGTCCCAGAAAGCTGCAGGTCTGCTGAGACCCTCAGCTCATTTAAATCAAGATGGAAGACTTTTCTGTTTGCTGCTGCCTTTAATTGAACCACTTTCAATTAACATATGAAATAAATTTCCTGCATTTCTGCATTTTACTACTGTATTTTATTTCTTACACTGTTTTTTTCAAAAACGTTTTAATGCAATGAATGTTCTTAATTGTTTTTAAATCTCCTTTTCTTTTGCCTTATGTTTTGATGCTTTTAATGGTTTTATGTGAAGCACTTTGAATTACCTTGTTGTTGAAATGTGCTATACAAATAAACTTGCCTTGCATTGCCATAGAGATATTAATATTGACAGTTCATATTTTTTTGACAGTCTGTGACGTCCAGCCGTCTGTTGTCAGAGCAACATTACCTAAACGCTGCGGGGGAAGTTTGTAGCGCGTGTGCTGCTGTTAGTTTCCTGCTCAGCTAGTTTAGCATAGCGCACTTCCCAGAAGACAGGTGCCTCAGATGACCGTAGAATGTTTTTCTTTCCTGGTGAGAGTGACAAGACAGCTTGTTGTCTGTTACGTCGTGGTGGGAGTGTCAGACAGTACAGGCGAACTTCAAATAATTGAAGGAAGGATGAATGGAAAAATGTACCGAGACATTCTTGATAGAAATCTGCTCAACTGGTTTCAGAGAAAGAAAATAAAGCTGCTAGAATGGCCCAGACGATCAGCTGACTTGAATCCAATAGAAAATCTATGGAAAGAACTAAAGATCAGAGTTCATAGAAGAGGCCAACGGAACCTTCAAGATTTGAAGTCTGTTTGTGTGGAAGAATGGGCCAAAACCACACCTGAGCAATGCATGGGACTAGTTTCTCCTACAGGAGGCGTCTTGAAGCCGTCATTATCAGCAAAGGCTTTTGTACGAAGTATTAAATCAATTTCAGTCAGCGTGTTCAATACTTTTTCCCTGTGTCATTCCATTTTTTTACACATAACTTAATTTCTGAACTTATTTGTTTGTATTTCTTTGTATGTATGGATTACTTGGGTTGTTACCGACATCTGTTGAAAAGTTCATGTCAACAGCATCTTTAGAAATATATTTACTGAGAAAAATGGTGACTTGTTCATTTTATCCGCAGAGTGTGTGTGTGTATGTGTGTATATATATATATATATATATATATATATATATATATATATATATATATTAGTGCTGGGCAACGATTAAATTAGCATTTAGTTATCGCTACTGAGAATTTATCAAACATTAAAAAAAAGGAAAAAAACATGACATAGATAGGTTTGCAGTTTTCAAGGTGTATATTTCAAATTGCATCTATTACACACATGAAAATATAGATGTGAACACCGACTGAATATCTATTATCAGAATGATTATAACTGTATTATAACTGCTACTGTGTAAAGGGAATACTGCTGTTAAAAAGCACCTTATTTGTTTCAAGTGTTTGCAAACCAATTGTTATTGCACTTTTGTTCATATAGCAGTACTTTTAAAATAAAAGTGCGCAATACGCTACTTTTGAATTAATTATTGAACTTTGCGCATAACAATGCGATTTATCGCGATTAAGAACTGTCATCGTTGCCCAGCACTAATATATATATAAAAGCTTAAATGCAAAACTTGACATCGGTTTGCCTCGATTCAGTTTTCCATATTTGACTGTGAGGCAGTGTTATTTACAAGCTCAAAGACGACATACATCACATCGATGACAGACAATAACATAACAAAGTGATAAATACTGCTTAAATAAGGATTAAAGGACTTATGTCTCAACAGGATTTGGAAAAACTTGTCCACGCATTTATCTTCAGCAGACTGGACTACTGTAACGGTGTGTTTACAGGTCTCTGTAAAAAGTCTGTCAGAAAGCTGCAGCTGATTCAGAACGCTGCAGCTCGAGTCCTCACTAAGACCAGGAGGGTGGATCACATCACCCCAGTTCTAATGTCTTTGCACTGGCTTCCTGTCCAACAAATAATTGACTTTAAAATCCTGCTGTTGGTTTACAAAGCACTGAATGGTTTAGGGCCATTCAAGTTTATACAAATAAACTTGCCTTGCCTTGAATTACCTTGTTGTTGAAATGTGCGGTACAAATAAACTTGCCTCGCTTGTCTGACAGCCTGCCAAACATGAATCAGGGTGTGTCTGCAGTCAGGCTGAATAGTTTAATCTGTTTTGAACAGACGAGATCATAACATTACATGAACAATTGCCCAACTGTCAGAAGCACACTGAACCAACCAGTTCCTGAATGACTGGCAGAACGCAGTGTTAAAAAGAACTTGCAAGCCTCACATTGCAAAACCTTGAGAACCCAGTAAAGAATGAGAGATGTATTGCACACAGAGTAAGCGTTTTCCTGTAATTGACTTTGCGCTTTTGATTGATTTAAGGACAATGTTACCATTCTGCCCAAGTCCAGGCCTTCACCAGAGCCGCACCAGAGAAAGACAAAGGAACGAAGAGAAGATATCTCCTCAATTTCCAGTTTCATGATCTGCAATCGCAGAGAACAGAGAAGGGAAAGAGGGGTGAGGGGACACAATGTCATAGTCATCCATGCAGGGTGAATAAACCACTCACTAATCACTTTAAGACAGAACAGGACAGGTGATTCTGCTATGCCATCTTCACATCTGGACATTGACAGGCTCATTCTGAATATTTGTCACCACCTACTGGGAGAAGGTCGGCATACTCCTACTTATTTGCACTCACAAGCTCTTAACATTGTGCGTTCACACATCACCGATACTGACTTCCACACCATATGGCATTTAGAATTACAGCTTAGAGATGTGGCCCATGAGCCAGTCATAACAATATTCTATATTTTTCACATACTAGCACAAACTGCTAAATGTAAAACCAGTATAACATGCATACATACATCATCCCAGGTCCAGAAACGCTCAGTGTGGCTGATGCCTGATTCTCTGTAGTATTCCTCTAAGGGAGGCTCAAGCAGAATGACATCAAACTCGCACTTCAAATCTTGCAGGTCAAAGTGCATTGGATCAGCCTGGAGGTACCTTAAAACACACACACGCACACATTATAAACATTTTAAAGTTAATACCAACTTGATCTCAATTTGGTCTTCTCAATTAAAGTTTTTTTTGTCTCTAGGTGTAATCACATTGACATTCCGGTAAATATCTACTCTAATATTCATTTCAAATACATGGGAGGAGTGTTGGTGGTGGAGATGAGCTCGTCCTTCAGTCGGATCAGCTCTCGAAGCTTAGGGTATTCTTCAAATCGGTCAGCCAAGCCTAAAACACAGAAGGCAACCAGGTCAGAACCACACACAAGCACGCACATGTACATGAAACAGATAAAACACAAGCACACACTCACCAACATCTCTGATGAAGTTTTGTGGCCGGTGCCCTGTGTCAACAAAGTGCTGACAGTAGTCATTGTGAGGGTTCAAACTCTGGGTACCCTGAAAAAGAATGAATGAAGATAAATAAGAAATGCAGGAGGAAGGGTAATAAGAGAAATACATCTGCATAAACAGAGCCAACATATCGCTGGGTTGTGTATTCAAGCATTTTAACAAACATTTGATGTCTGGAATTGGAAAAGTTCTAATACAATTTCTGCAATATCTAAAAAAACTTTAAAACCTTTAGTTTTTTAACATAATAATATAATATAAACACCACTCTGGATTTATAGGGCTTTTTTATTTTAACAGTGTGACGTTGTACACACTCTTTACTTGATTAAATGCAGATCATGTGCATTGTAAAAAAATCAAAACTAATGATGCTGCAAACAATCAATAATGTCTGACCGAATTTCCTTTTGCTGTAGCTACGTCTCATTTATTATCCTAATTATAATGTTGAAAGTGAGACGTACAAATACGTGTAATTCAGTTTTCCATATTTGACTGTGACGCAGTGTTATTGACAAGCTCAAAGACGACATATGTCACACCGACGACAGACAACAACATAACAAAGTGAAAAATACTGTTTGTCTGACAGCCTGCCAAACATGAACCAGGGTGTCTGACACAAACACATTTAAAAGATGGACATTAATGATCCACAATTATGTCCAAAAGGGATCAAATTGACTCGTTTTTCTTTGGGAATATAACGCTGTTATTGCATTTGAAACAACATCAAAGAACAGAAAACTAACTTTACTTTTAAAAACTGCACACTACAAGAGCTATAACTTAAACCATCTTCAAATATACCAATTGTAAAATGCAATCAGTCACCACATTAATTAAATCACAAAGGGACGGACAATCACTCTTAAAAGCATTAATCAGAATCAGAATCAGCTTTATTGGCCATGTATGCATGCGCATACATGGAATTTGACTCCGGTTACACATTACTCTCATCGTACATACACACATATGAAATAGATACAATAAACAAGAGAAATATAAGAAAAACAAGGACATTTAACAGCTATATACAATATCAGTAAAAAATATGTCCCACACAAAAGTGTGGGACATAAGAGTGATCAGCGGGTGAATAAATAAAAGAAGCTCATTCCAGAAGTGCTTTGACAGAGTTGTCAGGCAGTATAACCTCATCTGAACACCTGTGAGATTAAAGAGGCTCGCATGACCCTGTTATACTTACCATATGACAGAGGTGGGTTAAATCTCCCTTACCTCCAAGGATACTATTGGGCTGCCCAATTACGAGCAGCTTCATATTGGTTTGAACACCAGTCAACGCGGCACTGGATAAGGATGGAGGAAACCACAACTTCCAAAATCCCCTTATATCTCTACCTCTACTCAGCAAACGTAGCCACTTTGAAGAAACACACTGCAAAACCCTTTGTTAAAAATACGCTGACAGTATGGCATGAGGTGTTAAGCTATCTTGGGGAAGAAACTCCTCGATCCCAATACTCACCTATTTGGGGGAACAGAAACTTTACGCCAGGTACTAACGACTCTGGTTTTAAGTTATGGGCAGACAGAGGTATCGGAAAGATTTCAGATTTATATGATTGTGATACTCTTACTCTTAAGTTTTAATGACACCAAGCAAATGTTTAGCACAGCTACAAAACATTTTTTCAAGTATCTCCAGATAAGAAGCTTCATAACAAAGACACAGAACTCTGTAAATCTCCCCTCTCTAAATTCTTTCGAAAAGATAGCTTTAAACCATTATGGATCAGATGGACTGATCTCAAAGTTCTATCAGACTATCATAGCTGCAGCAAAAGAATCCTCCGATGACAAAAGGCTAGCATGGTGTTCAGACCTAAATGAAGAAATCACTGAAGAAGAGTGGCAGGACATATGTCTACAGAGTCATGTCCAAACAATAAACTCAAGGTTCAAACTTCTCCAGTATAAATGGGTGATGAGAACATACATTACTCCAGAGTTACTGCATCGCATGTACCCCAATACACCGGATGCTTGTGTTAAATGTGGTATACATAAAGGTAGCTTGTCTCATTGCCTTTGGGAATGCACCCTCATTCAGGATTTCTGGAAAGAGATTCTTACAATTATATCTAACTGTATTAACGAACAACTTCCATTATGTCCAAAACTCTGTCTTTTTGGGTGTTTCCCAGTAAACTGTACACTTAACAGTAGCAAAAAGAAGATGGTCATATTTTGTCTTCTTGAAGCTAAACATAAAATTGCAATGGCTTGGAAATCTGTTCACAGGCCGAGCAAACGAAATTGGATAGAGGGACTGATACAGTGCCTCGCCCTGAGAAACTTACATCTGCAGTTAAAGGGAAATATAACATCTTTGCAAAGATTTGGGGCTCATTTATGGAGTTTCTGGAGGGGGAAGATTTTGTTGTAACCATATAGTCTACCGTTTTCCTTTTTGTTTCCCTTCCCCGTTTTTTTCTCATTTTTTTTCTTCTCTGACTGGTCACATTAGGGAATGTGGGAGCATTCTATTTGTTGGGTATAATATGTATCTACCTGTGCATGTACATATCTGTCACCCTCTACTGTTATTTTTAATTTTTGTTCCTGCTGAGAAACAGTCAGTAACGTCCAACAACACATGCCATTTTTATCTTTATTTGAAATCTCTCTAAGTGCCTTTTGTTGTGCCTTGTTTGTGTATTGTGGAAAAGCCAATAAAAACATTTGTAATAAAAAAAAAAAAAAAGAGGCTCTTTTTCCTGCTTCTCTCATACACATGGGACCAGTATTACCAGTGCAACTGTAGATTGCTTAAAAAGGCCATGCCTTGCATGCACAGAACCGGTAACACAAAAACTGTGTCAATGTGCCAAATACTGGCACTATTTCTGTTGATGTTTTCTAATGTAGCTATACTTTCTACCTGCTTGATATGCTACAACAGCATAGTTAGTGAGACGCGACATAAAAGAGACATTGTGTGCATAAAAGAAAGGGACAGCAAGAGTCTAACCTTAAGGAAAGTACTTGAGTCCTTGTACACTTCCTCATATGGGTTGCTTTCATCCAGCTGCTGCACCTCCACCTCATCCTAAAACATAAAAACACAACGAGGTTCATCTTTGTCGTCTATGAAAAGTTAACCTGCGTATGAGACATGTGTGGTTGGTCGATGAGTACAAGTGAAAAAATATTGATCATAAATATTCATAAAATATGAGGGAAATCACATTCATGACAGTCATTTATCCCATAATAACAAATAAAACCAGTAAAGCTGTTGGGATAGTAAATAGAGGGGAAAACATACATTATTAAAGGACTTACGGTAAAATAGTTACGATTCATATTTTCAAATCAATCAGCTGGAAAACAAAGACTAAGCAGGAACATTGTTAATCCTGTATTCTGCGCAAGTCAAATATTCACCCCAAAGTCATCCGGAGGTGAACCTAATATTTCACACTATGCTCAAATATTTAATTCATATTTTACTATATCTTTCTATCGTGAGTTCAAAATACCAGAGGCTGAACTGCATCAGGGCGATATTGTAATCATTTTGGACGTCCCTTTACATTCTGATCAGTAGTTGGGACTGCTGGTTACCATGTGGTTATTTCATGAAGACTATGTATTTTTTTTGAATTACCAGAAAATGTGCATTATTATGATGAATCAAGAAATGAAAACCCCTATAGCGGGATTAAAGTTGTTGGCCATATCACCCAGCCTAGTAGCACAGACTACTTTCAATAGAGCTGGCTAATCGTCTGAGACCCTCAGGCAGGCACCCTCTTAACTGTCCCACTGGTCGGACAAAAGACCACACCTCTGTTTCCAGTGTCCTGAGAAGATGCAGTTTGTTCAGTCTGTGTCTTCTTTTAAAATATTCCCCCATACAATCACTCAACAGCTTGTCCTGATTTTAGTTGTCTCCTCTTCTATTTATTACACACACTTTGTTTTATCTGCTGCGGTTGTTTCCTCATGTATTTTGATTTTATTGTCTTTCTAATTTAACCCATGTAGATTCAAAATGCTCACCTTTTGTTCTTCCACATCTTCCTCTGTGTCCTCTCCCTCCTGTGCCTTCCTTTTGGAGGGTGCTGCTGAACTGTCAAATGAAGCCCTGCAGAGCACACACAACACAAACAGCACAACAGCACAACATTTACATGTTAGTCTTGGGGATGACAAGACAAAACTGGCGAGCAAGATGGACAAATGCTAACAAAGATATGTTGAAGAAGAAAAGAGCGAGGCTGTGAATGTAGCGAAATGAGTGAATTCAACATGCTCAATATGTGCACAAACACAAGGACTAAATGGCACAAATAACTCAAAAAGGCTTGGGCAGCTACTCTGCTTAGCAAGCTTTGTTTGTGTTCTTCATGCCATTAAGTCAGTTTAGTTCATGCGTTCCCAAGTTTTGGTGAATTTGGGCTCGCAAGATAGAGCCAGCACAGCGCACACAGGACAAACAATTACACAGGACAGATCATCCACTCATTGCATTTTATGCAACCAGCATCAGATTTTCATAAAACTAACCACAGAAAAAACCTCAGTGCTTAAGTATGTGCCATTTTGATGAAATATTCTACACACAGTGGATTCTACACACATATTGAAAATAGTTCACACAGCTCTACAAATAACTGTGAATCACTTAAAACTTCTCTCGACGCAAAATGTTGTCTGGCGCTCTACATTTGCATTTATAATAGCCTACAGGTAGATGTGTGGCTGTGATAAGCAACATGATGTGATGGAGATTGTTTGGGTTCAAAACTAAAAATAATTTCCGGACCAAGCCCCAGACAACAACACGTTTTCTTTGAGGAAAACTCTACAGGAATCCCAAACTGTCGGTGCATCCTGACAGGGAGGGCTCGGGTGACTCTGGAGACTTTTGGTGCCCCCCACTTTCAGGTGTTTGGAAGGGTAACTCCATTACAGAGATCAGAAAGAAGCCATTATTACAAGTGGGTGCATTAGAGGCTGTGGCAATCATAGATTATCACATTTCCTACTTCCACCCGCTGTAATCAGCTCCCCCAGTCATGACGTACCGAAACTTTTAAACCCCAAAACACCTCCATCACAACCTCATAGCAGCCACATATCTACTTTAATCAGGAGGGACCTTAGGGATTCATAAGTGGAGCGAGAAGATTTAGGTGATTCAAAATGTTTCACGGACATGTCTGTTGATATGCAGAAGAAACTGTATGTACAATTAATCAATGTGTTTAATGTGTTTGGGTGGGGGGGGGGGGGTATTACATATCTTACCTGCATGTTTCTCTTGTCTCTTCAATCTCCTTCAGTTCATCTTTACTGTTTAGGACAGCTCCGATGCTGTCTGCACTTTCAGCGCCCAACTGTGGTTAGACAAGAATGAGAAAGCCAGTGTAAAGTCACATATTTTCAAATTCTGGTATTGTCTCCTTTAATATATTATGCATTGTTGGACTCAACGTTGTTGTACTTAACGTTTCCTTTCTCATTGTTTTGTAATGCTGTTATATAGCTACAGATTCAACTATTCTCACAGAAATAAAGCTCTATCTTACCTCACATGTTACACATTACGTTACTGTAAATGGATCTCAGTATATTTTCTTAGTAACTCACTTCTAGCGTCATTGTAACTGACATGGCGTCATTTGTGTTAGCTATATTTGCTCGGATAGCTTTACCATGTTGATTTACGCGATACACGTTATATTCAGCTAGCTATATGATCACCCATGTGTGCCACAGAACTATGCCCATGTTCACCACAAAGTCCAGCATCACCATTTTGTTATCTAGCAGCTCCAAAGATGGTGAATAGATAGAGCTTAACTTAGCTAAGTTAGCTACGTGCTAACAACAAGAGGCTACCTGTCCACTTGCCTGTTGAGCTAAAAGCTGCCGCCTAAGTTTTTGTCGCTCGCGGATCTCTTGTAGTCGACTGTTCATATCTTCAGTTGTAATGTTTTCTTAATAATGCGAACTTTCTAGTACATGTGGTCGTTGTTACAACAACGTTTTTCATATAAATGTAATCGGCTGGTTATCTATAACGTTCGACAACAATTAGCTAACCTCTAATAGCCGCTAAAAATCAAAATGGGTGTGCTCGTTATGGACACCGGGGTGCTCGGGTTCAATTTAGGGTCTTAGATGTAACTTAGTTATCCGGCAAAAACGATGCTTATGACACGGGCTGCGCCTGCTCAATAGTTGCAATCTCAGTCACGTATACGGGCTTTTTGCATCCGCAACAATCTTGGCAGCCCGGTTGGAATGGGTCAACAGGCGAACGGAGCAGTTTATCGAGTGTCGACTCCGCCAAGCTGGGCGAATTTCGGCGTACGCTGGTCATAATTACGAGTGCACATGTCTGGGGTTGAATGGACGCGGCGTGGTGATGTCACCATATGGCGCTTTAGTTTGACGTTTCAAAATTGATCCTCCAATCAGATAATACCATGAGGGAGACACCGGTCACTAGAGGCGCTCTGTGGTCCATTTCAGTCTGTCTGTGATCGACATGATCATAACATAACACACAGGGATAGAGCGAGTGTATTTAAAAAAAGCATTCGCCATACACGACCGTCCTGCGCCAAACTGTATCATATCAGTAGTTGTGCTGAACTGATGTGGCTACAAATATACTTTTCAACGTTGTGTTTGTTAAGTTACATATGGATCCATATGAGTTGATGGATGAACTGGGTTCAATGTAGGCTACTGTAGGTTCGTGTTGAAGGATATCGCTTAAAAATGACGATGAGCTTCAGAAAGTCATAAAGCATAGAGATCTATAGAAGCATATTGAACAAAACTAACAAGTAAACAACTGGCTACGCGTTTTGGCCATGCCCGTGTTGCCACAATTAGGCATTTCTCAAAGTTGTGGGCGCTCTAAATGGATTATAAGGACTATATACGACTGACTGCTTACAGTGTCGCTAAATATCACATTATATAGGATGGAGCCCCCTCTACTCCGCAAATTTGCTCTAGAAACCATTTCATGACTTGATTCAATATAGGATTATTTTTCATAAAATAGCCATAATAAATTGTGTAAATCGCAATGTGGAGGGGGGGGGGGGGGGGGCAATTACTCCGAATATTGGATTTCGGTTGGCGGGTTGATTTCCCAGTAGCCCACGCAAATAGGAGTTTCATTGATCCGCGTCGTTTCTCCTTTCCCGGTTCACACTCTCGTCCCACGGCAGGGCGATGAGGCTGACTAAAAATCGTCTCCTCAGATGATGATAGAAGCTGCTGCTGATTGAAGCATCGTTCTAAGCTGCCAATACAACCAGAGACCAAACATGAACGCGGCATTTCTTGCTCTAACAGCCGCGCTTTTTGCTGCGAATAGTGGCTTCTGTTATTCCAGTAGCGTCCCTTCATTCATCCTGCCGTTCACTGACTGCGTCCAGAGCCGTGGGAAAGGCGGTTTCTACCAGGGAGCGATAGACGTCACCGAGTCCGGCACCCGGTGCATGAACTGGACAGAAGTGGACGGCTTCACGGAACGCAACCCGGGAAAGGGAATAGGGGAGCACAATCACTGTCGCAACCCGGACGGCAGGATTCGACCCTGGTGCTTTTTCATGAACCACAAAGGCAGAGTGGACTGGGGGTACTGCGACTGTAAACAAGGTAATTAAACGCAGGCCGATATCACACAGCAATAGGTGTTGTGTTGCTTTTCATGCTCTTCTGTAGAAATATGTCGAAAACAGTTTGAACTAGACACACAGGAACTGAAATGACCCGACCCAAACAAGCCCCTGTAATTTGTTACATACTAAATCATTTTTGTGGGGCTGATGAATAGCAGATAACTGTGCAGTTGTTTTGTGTTTGGTGTGCGACTGTCTTAACAAATCTATCCACTGGTGTTAACCTCAGGAAGCCCAAGCTTAAATAATTAGACAGGACACACCTAAAGAGTCCCAGGTGTGAGTCAGCTGTATGCAGATGGCATGTCGAAGCACATTTGTGCTGTAATGAGTGCACAGGTATTTGCTTATATGGCGTAACACAGTCTAATGGATCCCAGGTGTAAGATAATAAAGTGAATAAGCTCAATACAAATCTCTCTTCTAAATAGTTTGCCATGGGAACACCACACTATCAATAAGCACACAGGCTTGCACTGCTGAGTGTTGCTAAAATGAAAAGTGATGGCAAAGGATGGCCCCTACATCTCTGGATTGATGAAAGGTAGACACGTAGAGAGAGAAAGAGAGTGGTGAGAGGAATAGAGTGTGTGATTTACATCTGGCACAAGACAAGCAGCCTGTGGTATTTTTAGTGTCGGGCAAAGCATGGGTAAAATATCTCCTGGTGATTAAAACATGGAATTGTCATTCATTGATGCAGTTATTACAGATGTTTGGACAATTACAAGCCTTTAGAAGGGGTGGGCAAGTTTGAAGTCTGAATTCTGTTAATTTTATGTCTATGACCTTTTACCGAAATGATATACAGCCACACACCAGATGTTGTCTCTGATTTAAGTTCAGATATGCTGATGGCAGTAACAGGCAGGCACTTACCTGTATATATGTGTGTGTGTGTGTGTGTGTGTGTGTGTGTGTGTGTGTGTGTGTGTGTGTGTGTGTGTGTGTGTGTGAGATAGAGAGCATGCACCCTTACATTATATGTTGCCATAATAACTCTTCCCAAAAAACAAACTTGTTACTCCAACAATAAACAACATACACCCACACACACACTGTAAACCATGTATTTTATCTGGAAACTTCTTGAAACATTCAATTCCAAATCCTGAATAGGACGTGGCTAAAAGTGATATCTTCAACTGTATGACAGCAAGGTAGGCCTATGCCACACGGAGGAAATCCCCTTTATTCTCTGGGAAAAGAAAAATATGCTGAGTGGATAGCTAAATATGTCACTTGCTGTGAAAATGAAAAAGACAACCAGAAGAACGTCTTGTTTTTTCATCTTTTTATAAAGTAATTGTGATGTTCTGACACACAGGAACTGTTTTGTCTTTGGATGTCATAATCTGAAGTGCAATGATAAGTTCTATATGCAGCTGTTTTGACACAGACCGATTCACTGCTTCATTCATAAGACAGTTCTACCCCTGTAAATGTGCTCTCATCTCATCTCATCCTGCTACTTTACTCTCTCTGACACCCTGCCTATATCTTGTCATATGGTGTGACACATCTCTTTCGTGTCATCTTTTATCCCCCATTTAATATGTGCTGTATTATTAAACATCTGCTGTTCTCCGACCCTCTTTCCATCCCCAGGGTCTGTGCGTCTGCAAGGAGGCCGCTCCAAGCTTGATGGCAGGGTGGAAGTCTATCTGGGAGGAGTGTGGGGGTCTGTCTGTAGCGATGACTGGGGGGACGAAGACGCTGCAGTGGTTTGCAGACAGCTGGGCAAGGGGTGAGAGAGCACACATGCATACACATGCGCTCAGATGTGCAATATTTGCCTCTCTCTGTCTGCCTCTTGCTTCTACACACGTATTCAGACACAAGTGCAAGTACAATCCACATCTGTCGTATGAATTCACAATGTGAAGCAGCCCACAGAGGTCTGACATATGGTTACAGTGTGTTGGAATTTTGGTGGGAATTTAAGAGAATTTAAGAATACTTACAACGCAGACATACATATGCATGCACTCTCTCCACAGTCTTTGTACTTTTCTTGTGTGACCCTTGCATTCCAACCCCCCCCCCCCATTCCCCAGAGGTATTTAAATACCTTCAGTGCTCAGCTATTTACCTTGTTACCAGCTCTCTCTCTTTGTCTCTGTCTCTCTCTCACATACATGTACGACTGTGTCTCATGGTCTTGAATTTTGAGATGCTTTAAGAATGGATTTGCAGCGTCTCAAGGGAGCCTGCAGACAGATCATACATGTCAACGGTGTTCATAAGCTGCGGAGCGTACACATGTTAACATGCATGCTGACAGGAACACATGCCGCTGTGTGCATATTCACACAGGAGTGAATACAAGTCCTGAGCGGAAAGGAAAGAGGGCAAATGTCAGACATATGTCAGCTGGAATGGTTGGTGATGATTTTCACGCGGCCAGTGATTGAAGCTGTTGGGTGTAAAACTTCTGACCGCATTGGCCCTGGAATGGCAGATCATGAACATACAGACGGCTGAAGGTTACTGCTACCAGACGTGAATGACTGCTGTACGTTTTCCTCTCAGATGGTCCGCCTTTTGCCTCGCTGCAGGATTTATCTCAGATTATATGAAAAAAAGTGTCAACTCTACTGAGGTTGCATCTATCTTGAAAAATGTTATTTGATGAGACTGGAGGGGAAAAAAAGTGTTTCTGTAGCTCACCTGGTGCAGCGCACATGCAACATTTACTGAGGCTTTGATTCCACCCTTCCACCCCGCCTTTCCTGGTTCTCTCCAAGCTAACACCATCCAAGAAAGCATTACTGTCCAACAATTTAAATTAAATTTAAATGAGTAAAAGTAAATTGTTTGCTTATCGATCCCATTCCAGGATCTCAGGTCGTGCACGTGAAGTTCCCCTGTTTCGGCCAAGCATGGCCAAGCTCCATTGGAGGGCAGTCCATTGCCAGGGAGAGGAGCCAGACCTGCTCCAGTGTCCTAAGACTACTTGGAATGGAGGGGAATGTCCTCAGGCTGCAGCCATCACTTGCATACAGCAGCAAGGTACACACTCCTCATAGGGAATTATAGCTCTATGATGGATGGATAGAGGTGTGCATGAATATAATGAGATCTGATAACTCTACAAGCCTTTAACAATTCTATAACCCCGACTCAGTTTTAGAATCATCCTCAATATATGCTTTCAAATGAAAAGTCACAGCGTTTTTCATCAGTCTGCTTAGATTCTTTAAAGTGGCTAAAAGTGAAATTGAGAGCATATCTCTTGCCTCTCAACGGCTCTTAACGTGGCGATGTGGAGATACACCAAATCTGTTGATGTATGTGAAGTGGACAGATGCTAGACCTGGGGGGGAACCGGAGGGTGGGCACTAAGCTTCTGCAACGGCACCGTGGGTCGGGACGGCGTTATTAACAGTACTCGCCATATCAGCCCAGTGGGGCACGCTCATATGCACCAACATGCACTCGCGGCCATCCTGGCTATGAAAACAAAGCACAGTGAAGCTCAGATAACAACACAACACAGAGGGAGAGTGACTTCATTCTCTGCTCAGGTAAACATTACTCCACCATATCTTCTCATAGCAAATAGTTGTTTGCTGCTATATTAATGCTCTGTACATCTAATAGCAGTCATTTAGGTAGAATATGTGGTAATGTGTATTCATGCTTGGTTTCAGCGGTAGTGGTGCTCCCTATACGGCTGGTGGGTGGTCGATCAGGGTCAGAGGGCGCAGTGGAGGTCTTCCATGCGGGGCAGTGGGGTTCCATATGTGACGACCAATGGGACGACAGTGATGCAGAAGTAGTGTGTCGACAGTTGGGGCTGAGGTGAAGGGGCACACACACACACACACACATATTAATGTTCATATTCAGATTCATTCTATCTTGTAGTTAGCATAAATGAAATACATTGTGAGTATGAGAAAACAAGGAAAAAGTGTGAAGATAGAAGCTTAGATGAGTTAATGTGGGTGTTCAGCCGTGTGTCTCTCCCTCTGTCTCCAAAAGTATGAGAAGTATTCTTTCCATTCGGACACACAGAGAGAGGAGCGAGCAGTAAAGAACATCTGGGGGTCAGATAATGAATCAGGCTCATTGTTCCTGCATGAATTCTAGTACCACAGAGAGATGCATATTTAGCAACACTACACTCTCCGCAAATGCTCGCGTGTGCATTTTGTGTGTATGCCACTGTGGTGTTGGTGTTGCAATGTCTATCGATTCTCATATATGCAAAACAAGCAATTTTCCAAAAGTTTATTTGAAATACAATAAGTTTATTCCATTCATGTAAACAACTTGTAAGCCGGTCATTGCATCTTTCTTTTTATTGTATCACTATTTCTGTAAACCAAACCTTTCTTCTGTACCTTCTCTGTTCTTTGTAGCGGTGTGGCAAGGGCATGGGGCCAGGCACATTTTGGCAAGGGTTCAGGCCGTGTGTGGCTGGACGAGGTGCGTTGCACAGGCAATGAGCTCACTCTGGAGCAGTGTCCAAAAAGTGCCTGGGGGGAACACAACTGTCTGCACTCTGAAGATGCAGGAGTGTCCTGTAACCCTCTTACAGGTAGAACAAGAGCCTGACTTGGTATAAGCAATCCATAACATTCACATTTGTATCGTTCACATATACATAGACATGGAAACGCCGCTAGAAATGCACAACATATTGTAGCAAAGGGGTTTGCATGTATGACCCCTGAAGCTGTGTTCCTGGAGCCAACAGAGATTTTGACTTGTCAAACACAGATGTAACTGATTGCATTAATAATGGTTGCTTTCCATTTCTGGTGCCTAAACTGAAGAGAGCAATCATTTCAGTTATTAGTTACTCCTGTGCCTTTCCTGTTATGACCAGTCAAAATGTTCTCTTTGAAAAAGGTATGGCAATTGGTCTCAGGAGAGACAAACAAATCAAAGACCCCCAAGAGAAGGGTGCAAGGGGAAAGGCATTGGAGAGGTGCTTTTAGGAGAGCTCATGGTGGATAGACCTTGAAATATGGAGGTTGACTATTGCCCATCTGTGTGGTTTCACCACTTACAAGTAGAGGATTAGGAGTCCGGTGTGTTGCCAGGTGACCAATGTGTGAAGGTAGAAGTCTAAAGAACTGAATCCTGGCTACAGAGACTGGCTTTAAAGTCAGATTAGGATCTCCCAGAGCTTTGCAGCCAGAAATGACTGCATAGTGTTTTGTTAGGAATTGCAGCATTCTGTTGCAATATTGTGATCAACAATTCAATCTATTTAAGATCTTCTTTTTTTTTTTAAAGCTACATGCGTATGGAAGGCCAGGAAAAAATATCTACATTTTCAAATGTATCCTCATTAGCGACTCACTCTCTGCCCGTCTCTGTCTTCATCTCCAGATGGTTCCGTTAGGTTGGTAGGGGGCACAAGCAGCTACGAGGGACGTCTGGAAGTATTTTACCGTGGTCACTGGGGAACCGTGTGTGATGATGGCTGGACAGACACTAACACACACGTCGTGTGTCGACAACTTGGTTACAGGTAATGTGAAGAATGTGCGCATACAAATAATATTATATGAACTTTTAACAAGAAAACAATATGTGAGTTTGTGTGTGTACATGTCTACCTTTCAGATTAGGTGAGACTCTCCTCTCCGAAGGACTAGACATCACACCAGTCCCACGCTTTGGGGTGGGGTCAGGTCCCATTCTGCTGGATGACGTGAGCTGCACAGGGAAAGAGCCTAGCCTACTGCTGTGCAACAGGAAGGAGTGGCTCCGTCATGACTGCACACACCATGAAGATGTTAACATCGCATGCACCCCTGATCGCATTGGAGAGAGCCTTCCAATGAGTAAGATTGCATCTTATCTTACAATAATACCTTAAATGGTTACAGATAGCATAGAAACTATCAATGGGCGAGAGAGGCTCATTATGAACTTTAAAATGTCGTTCATGTATGTAATTAGATACTGATACATATATTGTATGGGTATATGTGTCACAGTTTTTGGACTTTGAAAGACAAAGAGTGGGCTTTTTGAATATGGTAATGGTCTTTCTCAAAAATCCCATTCTGCTTTGAGAGTTGATCCTGACACAGAAACGCCACTCGTAACTTTGCTTATTTTAGTCCATATTAAGGCTTTTTGATGTTGTTGATCATTTGATTTTATGTCGCCATTGTTGAATCCAATTCATCAATCCTCTTTGAATTCGGAGTGCCTCAGGGTTCAGTCCTCAACCTGTTTCTCTCCTCTTTCTATTGCAGCAACCGCAATGTACATACAAAGAGATTGAACATTGTGATGTCTGAAAACCCCTTTTTGTTAAATCCAAATTCATCATCATTGGTCCAGATATAGAATCTCCCCTAATCTTGTTTTACTGTTTTCTAATATCATCATCATCCCTTGTATTAACAATAGTACAACTCTCTCTTCAGTCCTGTTTCCCTGAGATTCAAAAAGAAAAGATTCTATCTATTTAACCTGCATTGTTTAAATTCTCTTTATATACGCAATGTAAACTTTTAAAGTAAAGTTATTACTCGAGGATGCCACAGCCCATGTCCTTTTTAAGATCCAGTTGGAGACTATAAATCACTATTTTAGAATCTCTGCACTGGTTACCCGTGTGTTTGAAGTCTATTTGAATGAATATTTTCATCACTTTTACAGCTTTCATATGAGATAAGCTCCAGGCTACTGACCTTTACTCCCCCTTTTGCTGAGCTCTGCCTGAGATCGTCTGGTTCTTCCTTTTTAGTGGTTCCGAGGTGGAGACTAAAAACAGTTTGTTGTCAGAAATAGGGGTAGCATAAAAGAAGCACTGTAGAAGATAAACTTTGCACGAATAGCACTCATCCTTTAAAGGCAGTGAAGAACAGGAAACCAAATGATGAAAGCCTCCATGTAATTTCCTTCACTTCATAAAATCCGGTAATGGAAGTGCAAGCTGGTCTGAAATCTGTTCCTGAGATCTCTGCCAAACTCAACCTGCAGTCAATTTGATCTCTGTTACTTCGATGAGTAAAGCCAACATTCTCCAACAGACATATAGAGGATGATGTAAGTCATAACTCTAATAGGCACAGCTGTTAGTTGGCTTGTCCTGCCTTTATTACTGGGACTCTTGTAAAGTCGTCATGATTAAATGGACCGACTGCAAACCTATACCTAAAGTAAGTCTCCCTCATGCCACTATTCCCAAATGCAAGACCATAACTATCAGGCACCAGTGGGGTGATGTGTTGCCAGACACACATAACTCTGCACCTTTTACTTCTTCATAAGAGGAGACAGAAGGGTTCAGTGGTGTTACTACTTGCTGAAAGAGGGGGAGAGGGTTGAATGGTAGCACCATTAATCCAGCCTATTTCTAGAGCCTTCAGACACTAATAAAGATATGTGAGCATAGAGCTGGATGGAGCCAGTAGTGGCTGAGATTTGACCTCATACTGTATATAACGTGATATAATGTTGAATCTGACAGATATGAGTCTGATAGGTCTGGTGAATGTCACAGAAAGGATACATCATGTTTGCTTTCAGTGATGATAAGTTGGGTTTAAGTAGCTTATGTTTTTGAAGAAGAGTCTGAGGGACACTCTCGCTCCACAAACACCCTCTAAAGAACGTGTGTCATTACTACATAGCATTCGTGTGTGTGCATGTGTTTGAGTGTTTGTGTGTACACAAATCCCTCTTTCCCGCTCAACATGCGACAGGCAGATTGGTTCATGTTGTTTTTGGAAAAGGAGACAAAGCAGATAAACCAGGATTTGCTTTGAACTCTCTCTCTCTCACACACACATACACACACACACACAGTCTGGTGTGGGGGACCAGCACATTAGGGTTGTATCAGAGCAGCAATTGAATGCGTGTGTCTGTGCGTGTGTGTGCTGAGAGGGTTTGTATTTCTAAGGGAGAGGACAAAGATGAGCATTTCCTCAACAGCAAACACCGACAAAGAGATAAACATTCCCACAATTAACTCTCCCTACCTTATTTTCTCCCTCTTACAATTATTATGTGCCACACACAAAATGTTTGAATGTGGCATGCCATTCAACTCAACACAGTGCAATACAATGTTTGAGCTACAAAACACAACAACCAACTTCATACATCATAGTACACAATTCCAAACACTTGGCAAGAGTGTAAACTGATCCTGAAATTGTCCACACATGGAAGAGACATAGGCATTCACGTAAATGTGATTAGTGTGCATGTGTGGGCAGACAAATGAGGATGGATGGTCTAAAAACAAAAGTGGTTATGTGCATGAAAACAGACAGGTGTTCAAGCTACTTCCTTTCTAGGGAACATGAGCACACATGCCCCATTCACTAGACTTGCTAGCCTGGAGGATTTTTTGGGAGAGTATGTGTGTAATTGAGTACTTCTAGACTCAGGGGTTTTGGGTAACATCAGAGAACAAAAATAAACCCGTGCCAGCAGCGTGAGTCTATGTGTTGTGTCTAAATTGCGTTTGTGCACATGTGTGTTCTTCAGGTGTGCTGGTGAGACTTGTGGGAGGAGAGAGCCCGAGGGAAGGCAGAGTGGAGCTCTATCTGACTGGACAATGGGGGACTGTGTGTGATGACGGATGGACTGATCGTGACGCCGAGGTGGTTTGCCGACAGTTAGGATACAGGTATGTACATGTTCAACTTGCACACTGATTTGCATGCATAAGCAAAAAGAATGCCATATGGCAAAGTTGTTAAAAGTGGGTATTTCCACACATTGCTCACAGATGTAGGTTCCGTTAGGAGGAGGAAATATTACCAATAAGTTTCGAGAGATGGATGCATTTTACGGATCCAACGATTATTTTCCTTATCGATTGTCGTGGTCCATTTGTCATTTGGCTAACAAAATGTCATGCTAATGAAAATGCCCAATAACCCAAAGATCAGTTTACTACAATAGATGGCTGAGAAAAGCTGAAACCATTCACTTTTGAGAAAGTGCTTTTTGCTTCAAAGCTGAAATGATGACAAGTTAATTAGCTTTGACAGTTGACTCAGTTGACAATTTTCTGCTGATCATTTTATTTTCAGTCGTGGTCCGTATGTTGGAATGGAGGTAACATGTTGGAGGCATTGCAATGTGCTCACTCTATACATTACACTTTCCTTAAGTGAATCCAGACGGCCTCTGTTTGCAAAATCAATCACCACTTCTAAACCTGGCATTTGTTTTATACACTTGCTCCCGCTTTCTCTGTCCGTCTTTCATCTCTCAACCCTTCTGTTTTCAGTTTGCACATCATCACGCACGTCTCGAGTTTCAAGCAGACCTACAATGGACAAACTAAAGTATGCTTTGAATCATTTAAGATGACTGTATTTTATTAATCAATCTGTACAAATTGTGCGCTCAAGTTTTTGAGCACTTCTTACAGCTGCTGGTGTGCTGCCAGCTGCTTTTATTAGGGGTTTTAGCTGTGCCCTTTTGCAGAGCCAAGATAAACATCCAATTAAAGGGCAGGCTAATTGTGCCTATGACTCATTCACAGTGACAAGATATTTTGAGGGAAAGCCAACTACCTCATCTTATTCTCTCGCGTCCCATTGTCTCTTCTCACTGAGACACTGTCCAGTTTTCCAAAACATTGGCAATGGGATAGCAAGGGTCAACTGTACTGTAAGAAACTGTCTTTATTTTCTCTCTTATCACTGCTCCTCCCGCATGCTTAGTTCACACTACACAACTTTGACCCTGACTTTCCGTCTTTGGACGGAAAGCCCCAGATCAGAGGGAAATCCACGTACGCCCGTGTCACTACTCGCACCTGATTTTGTGACAAAAACTAGCTTGGAGACCTCATCAGGATTCCAGATGAAGGATCTTGTAGCGTGTGACCCCCACTGTCGAAAGTCAGTCATGTAGTGTGAAAACCACACAACTTTAAGACTCACCATTGAAAGACAACAAGTTGTGTAGTACAGCGATCTGACTACTTTGAAAGTCATGTAGCGTGGATTTGACTTTAGCCACCCAATTTTCTGTGACACATCTGTGTGTAAGTGAAAGCCACATCTGGAACACATAAGCGTGAGAGAGGGGAAGCGTGTTGGAGGCCTGTAAAAGCCCTGTAAGGATCATCATTCTGTGTGTGGTGAAAGGTTGTTACATACTCAGCAGGTCCCCAAGGGTTAGAGGTTGCTCTAGGGGTGATACAACTAAAATACACACACACACTTTCACATACAAATTATATGCAAAGACAACAGTTTGACCCAGAGTCACCTTGAATAAGAACCTACATTAAACATGCACATGAAACATTTTTGAAATTGTATTTTGGCAACAATTTCATTTGCTAGTGGTTTAAAAGCCTATAATGTGGATTGAAATGTACCGAACGCTCTTTGTGCCAATAGTCTGAAAACAGTAACTGACTTGAAAGCAAAGGGAGCTTGTTTGTCTAACTTCAGGCATTGATGTTGTATTTCTGCAAGTGTGGCAAAAGGCAAAAACGCGACTGTACGACACATGATACAAGGTATGATCCGTTCTAAACAGCAGGTAGTCATATAGAGGTCAACAGTCCAAGAGCGTAAACAATAGCGTAAACAATAGCAATGAGTACACAGAGTAGAACAAAGACAATCTGGCCGGGGGACAGGGAAAACAAGGGAGTATATAAAGGGGTAGACCAACGGCAAAATCAGGGGCAGGTGAGTAATTGAGGCCAGGTGAGGATAAGCAAGGAGGCGGGAAACGTATGAGTGCATGAACTGAAACAAAAGGAGATGTTCGTATATCAAAATATAACAGGAAACTCTAAACATGTATAAATAGGCTCGTTTGAGATGAACTGCGCCTCACCTGGAAAGTGGATGAGATTGGGCGGCAGCAGCAGGGAGCGTTGAGAAGGAAATGTGGTCAAGTCAGTTTTTAGCTGCCTTTAAAGAATACACAGGAAGTCAAAGTTACATCCTGTTAGATCCGATCTGTAAGCTACTTGTAGTTTGAAGACCTCATTCGGATTTATTTATATGTGTTTGTAAATGTACTGCATATTTATGTGGAAATGTGCGTGTAACTGGCATTGTTTGCTATCCTTTGGTATGTGTGCCTGCGAAACACGTTGCTGCTTGTTTTAAGATGTGTTGTATAAATAAGCTCTATTATTTCCAATCACACAAGACATGTTTTTAGATTAAACCTTTGTCGTACAACATGACTATGAGAATAACCAACAATCTAGTGTTAAGTATTACAATTACACAGAAAAATAGGATTTTCTACAGGATTGTAATGCAGTTGGTGGAGAGCAACTGCGGCGCCTGGCTGTAAAAAGTGAGGTTATCGTTGCCCACTTGCTCATGACGTCAGAGCAAGTCAGGATCAAGTCGGACACAAATCGAACCGGCATTGTGCGGCGATCGCCGGTGATCTATTCTGTGCAGGACTGGCTCATCTTGGACGAGCCTAATAACATGGAAAAACAACAAACAGAAGACCTAAAACCTTGAACACAAAATTCTCGACACTTCATCATCTTCTGAAGATGCAGCACAGTCCAGTCTTCACAAAAACTCAGAGGGCATAGAGCCAGATTGTGACAACCATGTGACAACAAAAGGAACAGTAAGAGGGATTTCTTAGATTGAGGACTTGTTTGAAGTTTGTCCAAACTGCATTAAGTGCCTGTTACCTGCGGCTCATGATGCAACCAAGTCAACTTGGCTGCATATTTTATTCCTTTCAACATTTAAAACTGATCCAACAAAAATGCAGCCAAGTCAGGACATATATTTTGAAGATAATTCACGGTACATGGACAGTACATGAAATATGATGAGAAAGAAAATACTTGGCTTTCCGTTCTAAGTTGAGCATTTAGTATCCAAAACAGATTGTGTTGCATTTTTGACACATGTTGTGTTACTGTGTGTTGCCACAGAAACACACAAAGCAGGCTTGATGTCAGGCTCTCGGCTTAGTTCCAAGTGACTTGGAGGTTCGCGCTTTGCATACTAAGTACTGCTCGGGGAGCCATTGGAGACACAGACACAATGATAGACGTCTCAATAAGTGGCATGAGATTCCCTTTGGATGAGTGGGGATACAAGACCTGCCACCCCAGGGACGCAACATGAGATCCTCTGAGTCGGTTATCTATCAATCTTAATCTTAATCTTAATCTATCAAACCTCGACCTACAGTCTCCTGTGTTAGCTGTTTGCTAATTGAAGTCAGAGGTGAGAAAGTGACAGAAATACTGTTATCAGATTGTGAAAGTGGTTTGACCTGGTTTGCGTCACAGCCAGAGAATGTCAAACCATAACATCTGTACGAAGATGCCAACACCTATATGCTTACACATGCAGAGAGAAGGATGTGTCAGGCAAGCATTCAACTTTTCAGTGTTTGTGACACGATTATAGGTAATGTGGGAAGATACACAGAATTTAATTATTAAAAAAACATAAGTTATATTCACTTCATACATTTAAAAAAAAATCAAATCAACAAAACCAAAAAGATATGATGAACTAGATGTTCTAAGAGCTAAGCTTGAATTGTTAAAAAAAGAAGCTTTTCAAGACTTACTTAAATTTTGTTTTGTTGCTTTTGAATCTGTTGAAATCCTGTCTTTTGATATACAATGCTTTTATTCTGAGACTAATTTTGCCATTTGTTTTGTCTCCAGCCTTAAGATGAAGTACTTTTTCGGCAGTTCTAATAGTCTTCCAGTTTAACAAAATGTATAAGGCAATGGCAATGAAATGTCTGTGTTTTCTGGGTCCCGTCCATCCTCCACAGTGGTGTGGCAAAGGCCCGTGTGATGGCTTACTTCGGGGAAGGGACAGGACCCATCCACGTGGACAATGTGAAGTGCAGTGGCGAGGAGCGTTCGTTAGCAGATTGCATCAAACAGGCACCCGGCACACACAACTGTCGCCATAGTGAGGACGCCGGGGTCATCTGTGACTATGGTGAATCGCAACCCAGCTACAAAGAGCTCAAAGGTCAGTCAGGTCTGTTTTTTTACTCAAAATAAATGGAGCTCTTGTGATTGATTTGGAGCATATGAGTGTGCATTGAGCACGCATGAGACTAGTGTGTTTCGCAAACATTTCAGTTATCTGATATACACTGAGAAATGAATGAGAAACAAATAAAGAAAAGCCAGGAGGTAAGCGGGCAGCAGTTCAGTTTGTGCGTATCCAGATGGTAAAATGGAGAAAGCAATGTTATTGCGTCACCCTGTCTGTCACACATCAGGGCAGACTCGCACAACGCTATCCATTACCTGCACATATGCTATTACTTCCCTTTCTCACAGGCACATACTGCAGAAAGTCAAACCAGTGCAGGAGGGTGTTTTGTCTCTTCAGTATGATGAATTACATCTTCTACACACAGACTATGAAAATGATCCCCCATTTATTGAATTTACTTTATTTCGGGTTCATATGTAGTCGTGAAAGATTTCAAAAATGAAATCTAAATATTTAATAAGAGCAACATCTGAGCGCAAATGTATGGTTTAATAATCATCACCCTCCCACACACTCTCACATATACGCACACCCAATGGTTCCTCTTTTGTCTCTGTCAGATCCTGTCAACTCAATTTGTGGTTTGCGGCTCATACACACTCGCCAGCGCCGAATCATAGGAGGAGAAAACTCTCTGAGGTAAGCTGGCTGGAAGGGACATTAGGGATTAATGACAGCACAGAGGACGCCTGCCAGAGACATATAGAAAAAGAAAATTGGACACATTTTCAAGTCAACAGGTCTGAGATGGAAAACAGCTGATCTGAAGCCACATGCAATGGTCTATCCAATTGTGTGTACTTCCAAAAAGCGTTGGAAGTGAGTGAGTGACCAAAACAATTTACATAAAAGAGAAACAGGCGTACATGGCCAATCCAGAAAAACTCGCTGGAATTGAAGAAGAAAATCCAATGGTTATGACTTCCTCTGTTTTGCTTTGTGTGCGTGTGTTTATGTTGTGTGTAAGAAAGATAGAGAGAGACGGAAAGAGGTTGGGATCAACAGAGAGAAAAGCAACATTTATGCGTATTTGTATGCAACCGAGTGTGTGCGCTCACATTTATGTGTTTGTGTGTGTGCATGTTTAGATGACATCCTGCATCCTTACACTTCACGAAGATGCATGTAAACACTCTGCCTGCCAGGTATGCTGATGTTTAGTGTCCTCCAAAAAAAAAAAAATCACAAATCATGTTTGGATAGAATTCCTGTCACTCCTGCTGGCTATGCCTGTTTCAGGCTCTGTTTTTATCACTCAAGGTTCAGTAACCACAAGCTGACTTTTCAGTACATAGTGCTTTATAGTATATTTGTGCACTTTTATAATTCCTTGTGTGTTTGTGTGCGTGTCTGGCTTTGTGCTCATGTTTGTAGGGGCGGCTGGCCATGGCAGGCGGCGGTTCGTTTGCGAGGATCTCGAGGAGACGGGAGGTTGGTGTGTGGAGCGACTCTCATTGACACCTGCTGGGTCCTCACCTCGGCACACTGCTTCAAAAGGTCAAACACACACACACACACACCGACATCACCGACATCTACTTACACACACATGCATGTGTCACAATTTGAAAGGCCATGTTGAACTTTTAACAGCCAATTCATCTCATGCAGCAGGTTCAGTATGGAGGCCAGGAAATAATAACCCACCTTCACTTGCGTGTTCACGGGCCTCTCATTACACGTGACACAACATGGCTCATCCTGGCCACTGGTCTTTTCCACACGCCCACAACGCTGGACAGACAGCAATGTCTACTGTCAGCATCAGTGATTGGCTTGTTAAGTATGGTGGCATTCTACATATAGTAAGAATTAAATATACTATTTCAATACACTAAGTACAACTAAATCATGCAATAATGTAGTGCTCTAAGCCCACTGTGAACCCACTTTCAAAGCTGCTCTCCTGACGTAACGCAATACCTTTTACATTGTCTGTTTGGATTTTCTGCACATGTTTGAGGTTTGAAGTTATCTTTATTCAATGAAATGTGGGTGTACATAGGTATGCACTCTTCCCACAGCTTGAGCGACGCCCAAACTAAACAAACGAGTCCGACAGAGGCATGAGAATCTCAACAATGTAAGCAGTGATCAGTGGGTGGTGCAGGCTGTGGTTTGTGGTGCAGGCAGCAGGGAGACAGCCAGAAATCCATCTGGTCTGGGGGCCTCTACATGGCACCGCCATCACGAAATCAATCACTTCATGCATAGAGCAGAAAAGGCAGCAAAAAAAAAAAGAGCTGAGAAAGTTGACGGTTGTGAGGACACTAACCCTAGCGCCTGGCTTTTAATATTTGTACAGGACATGCAAGGTTCTCAGACTGTATATTAAGAATAATATCTTTTGTGTTACATTCCCAAATATTAGTTCCAACATTTGGGTTTAGGAAAACCAGAACTCTTTACCGGCAGCTCTACCGCTATAATTCCTGATATTTCCACATTAAAGAGAGGATGAGGTCATTCACTAAATCCTTTCCAGTGCCATTTCTCCAGCCATTCCCAGTCCCTTTCCACTGCCAGAGTTGTACTCCTAATGCAGGAACCTCAACTTTGCGATGTGTCTTGTACACCTTCTTCCTTTAAAACGACACACACAGGAAACAGACATCTGTGCTATGCTGCAAATTAAGACCACGAGGGATGTAGCAATCAGGACTTCTACGACTGATTAACGGAAGCACTGCAAGTAGTTGACCACCAGTGTAATTGCAGACTGACATAAATCATTTTACTGTCTGACTGTTTACTAGCAATGGTAAGTCATTTAAAACGGCACAGTAGTCACCATAGTAACCACAATAGTTAGCCTCAAACACTACAGGCGTTAACAGTTTTTTCTTGTCGTTGAATGTCATCGCTCGCTTGAGTAAATAAATGACAGGCTTTATCCAAACACATTAATTCTATGTTAGTGTTGTGCTTAACGTGCCAGGTGCTCACTCAGCTACTGCCTCAGACTTTGCTTCCTATATTGAACAGGTTTTAATAATTGATTGTGGCTCTTGGAATTCGCCTTCACATTCAGATTGATGACACTCCTTTAAAATACATGTTGCTGACTGCTGCAGATTAGCACAACATTTGTACAGTAAATCAGCACAACGTCCCTAGTGTAACATTTAAGTGTCTCTGGTCGGCTTTTTATTTTGCTAAGAGGAGACTCAAAGTCCACACCTATACACTACATATTACATGACAGAAATCAAAGTATTTTTAGCTGTATGTAAGATAGTTGTTATGTTAGACATTGTAAGCAGACACAAGGTGTCAGACACGACAAAGTACTTATCTTGCCTGCCTGAACACATATCAGTCTTCAGTGGCCTGAGCTGTTAGCCGCAGCCATAACAGCTTTGAAAAGTAATTTGCTGCATGCAAGCCAGAGCATGCAGACCAAGGTAGGGACTTCCGACTTCACAGTGTCACCTTTCATGCATGGTAACCAAAATAGGGTGATACACATACAAGCACACACAGCAACAAACAAACACATACACCCATGCAGTCAAACAATATACAGAAAATACATCAACAAGTTAGCATACCCATCTCTTCCTGCTCTAGATTGCACAGATGACGTAAAGGTGCAACCACCAAACACGATCATGTTACCTCATCCCTTACACTACCATTAGGTGCCATTATCAACACATAATAGGTTGATAAAAAAATGACCTCAGGTCAGCGGTCACATGCTGTCAACATATTTAACCTATTTATAGCTTCTTGCTGTACAGCTGGTGTCAGGCCAACAGTAAGATTTGGAACTGTTATAAGCAACAACAGCGTGTGAAAGGTAACTTAGATGTCACATTCAAGCTCCATTCTAATCCTGAGATTTCACCTTCATGGTGGGTATGTACTGTACGCAAATGACTGCTCAGCAATCTCCGCTCTGCCAGGAACTTCGTGGCATTCCCAGGTCAGGAAATCTTTCCGAAACACTCTACCAGTTGTAACTGGACACAGACAGTTGGCTCGATTGAAAGGCCTCCTTCCTTCTCTTCTCTCCTCTCCCTTGTCCCTGACTTACCCGACTCCTCTCTCCTCTCCTTCGCTCCCACTTGACACAAACATCTTCAACAAGTAAATTGAAAGCATGGAAACACTTAATTATGTCAACCTATGAGTCAGTTGAAAGCATAAACACACAGACACAATGACAGTTGTTTTGTTCTCATTCTCGCCTATAATCGCTCTTCCTAGAAGCAGTGTAGCGAGTGTGTAAACCTTCCTTGGTCATGATTCATAACGAATTGATAGAATGTATAAAATGCACTTCAATAATGTTGTGTTGAAGAAAGGGGTACAGCTGAGATAAATAGAAACCATGTAGCTGATAGGTTTCTTGGGAAAAGCTTTTAGGACCGTCTGATTGAGCATGAAACATTAATAAGGCTTAGGGGGAACACAAACAATATACATTGTTGAAAATGTTGCTAAAAACAAGACTATTTTAAACAAGGGGTATGAAATAGTAATATTTCTTGGAAAGAAAAAAACATGATATACATACTTCAAGGGAAGGTGACCTGAGCCAAAACACCTGTGTGTCCTCAGTGTTGGTGCTTGTACTTGTTCAAGCTCTAGATGAACTATGACCCCAGCCAGAGCTCGTCATTTTGTTGTGCATGGTTTATGTATCAGCTGTGGGATTGCTCACACACACACACACATACACCCACGCACACACACACTCACTCTTTCTCTAATGGCCTCTCTTGACCCATCCCTGTATTGATCTCTGCAGGTATGGAAACAGCACCAAGCAGTACAAAGTTAGAGTGGGCGACTACCACACCCTCGTCCCTGAGGAATACGAAGAGGAGTACGGCATCGATCAGATTGTCCTCCACCCAAGCTACCGCTCCCATAGTAACGATTACGACTTGGCCTTGGTGCGTCTGTCACCGGGGGCAGTGGGCCAGATGCTGGGAGAGTGTGTGTCATTCAGCCGTCATGTTCTTCCCGCCTGTCTGCCCATGAGGAAAGAGAGAGTGCTCAAACAAGCCAGCAACTGTCACATTACCGGCTGGGGTGACACGGGTGAGGGTGTGTGTGTGTGTTTGTGTGTGTGTGTTTGTATGTAAAGGGTAAGGTGGATACTGAGGCCTTGAGGTGACATCATTTCATTTCATCCGAGCATTTAACGGGAAGGCGACACTGTCTCTGGAAAAGTGTAGGACCTTCACAAATGTAAATAATTTTATGTTAAGGGAAATGCAGAAAAGATATAGATGACATTAAAAGACAGATCCAGCGAAATTTTAGTTTGTGCTTTTTTCCATCTCAATAATGTTAATTTTAGCATTTTCCACAAGCACGTGCCATGACCAGGGATTATATTTTCTTGAGCCAATCTGCCTTAACACTGTGTGGTCATAGAGAGAACCAACACTGTAGAGGCTTGGGTTCAGTTTTGTCAGTGGCTCCCTTCAGCTTGGATGTACCTTCCATCGTCCATGTGTGGAAAGCCATGGAGGGTCCATGTCCTTGTAGAGTGGGTTACAGTAGAAGGGAAGAGGAAATTGGAGGACGGAAATATTTTGGCCACACAAGTTCCGCGCTGGTAATTGAACAAAGCAACCGGTGACACTATGTGTATCAGAGGATGCACATTTTTGTTGACAACAGACAAGAGTCGAGACTGGAGACAGCGTCTGCAGGCAAGGGAATTGTATTTTGTTTTAAGAGACACAGAAAAAGATATGTAATGGGAACCTTCTTAAGATGAAAGAAACAGCCTCCCTTAGACTCTGCCAGAAACCTTGAAGTGATCTCTAAATTAGAGCCCTCTAATGCCTGAAAAAAGTCAAAGCCTTTGATAAGAAGGTCGTCGCAAGTGGAGTCTGCTGCCGGCTGGCAAGACAAGGCAAATAAATATATTTATATTTTGCACAAGTCATGCACATGGGGAACACCCCGTGCTTCACATCCACACATTTGAACTGTCCTAAGGCACTCTCACCAGACAAGCACAGGCTTGTATGCAAGTTTCATATTGTAACCTGTGCGAGTATATTATTTCAAACATCATCACGATTGTGATTGATGCAGTTATATATAGCAGCAATTCTGTGAAAATGGCCGTTGTGTTTTCTTTGCAAACTTGTTGTGGTCCTGTAATGCCCTTAGAGATGACATACCGGGATGTGAGGCTACATAGTTGCAGCTGTGAGCCTTTGACTACGGTTAGCAGAAGGCTAAACTACTCGCAAACATTTTCTGTCCATATCTGAAACGATATTTGATTGCGTTTCTTGTCAGCTCTCTTTTAGACCCTCTTGTTGTTAAGTCCAGGTTGCTTTCCAGGCAGTTGTTGCAAATGCTGGAATAGTAACTTTTTCTGCAGGATTTTCCACCATTTAATCAGGCTTTGACCACCTGAAGGGAATCACACTGGCAGCTGCATTTGGAGAACAGCCAATAGGAACCCTCTCTCTGAACTGACCTGTGATTGGCCAAAGTCTCCCGTCACAGGCTCGATTTTCTAACGCCTACAAACGGAGCCAAGATGAGGTTCTGTAGTCTAGTTTTTTCTCAGACCACTTAAATTAAAATATGCTGAGATTATTATGAGTTATTATGTAATTTGTGTGCAATGACACTAAATATGATGCGCACACACACACCCTTCCACCTACCTTCTACCTCTCATTCTAAACTCTTCCGCTTTGCCTCTTTTTTTCAGGCCGCTCATACTCCAAGACCCTACAGCAGGCACCCCTCTCCTTACTTCCCCGTCGCCATTGCCAGCATCATTTCCACAGTGCCTTCACAAGCCGCATGCTGTGCGCCGGAAGCATCCAGTCAGAGAGGCGTGTGGACAGTTGCCGTGGTGACAGTGGAGGTCCGCTGGTGTGTGAGCGTCCGGGGGGAGGTTGGGTGGTTTACGGGGTCACGTCTTGGGGTCATGCCTGCAGGACACAGCAGTCTCCTGGCGTCTACACAAAAGTCTCTGCCTTCAGCTCCTGGATACGCAAGGTGATTGGGCGTGATGACAGAAAAGAGAGCAAGCGATGAAAGGTGAATGACAAGTTGAAACAATTGACTTCTCGATCAGAAAGAATGACTCCATCAACTGATACAACCATGGGATTCAGTCATGATTAACTGATGTCATGATGTTGTACCCGATGTAAGTTATAATCTGACAAATGGAGAGCACAATGCAACGCTGGACTTTTTACAAATAGAATTTTATTTTATATTTCTTTGGAGAGAGGAAGGCTTTTCTGTCTTTTCTCTGATCGTAGTCATTAGCACTTATTTTTATTATTACATATTCTCTTGAGCTGCAAGAATTTGAATGGAGTTAAATGTCAACTCAAGTAAACGGCTAATGTATTTCTTTTTGTTGTATCTGACATTGCATACTACACTAAAATGTTTTCTTTCCATAATCAAAATGTTTTCTGTGATTGCTTTTGTTATAAAGTGATATTGTAATTTATGACGTGAAATATGTGATTCAAAATGTTGTAAAGGGACCACAGAAAAACAGTATGCATTGCATGCGTGCACAGCAAGTATTTGGCATGATATCACCTTGCAGACCTGCACTATGAACCCCCTCTTTAGGTACTTAATGCATAATAGTCAGTGCTTTTGTGTTAAGCATTCTAGTCATATTGACATTTGCCAAACTGAAATATATGTTTCAACATTATTTCATCATCGTTATATGTAATGTTTCTGTGCTCATTGTTTTGCTGCGTAAAAAGCAGATGTCAGGTCTTTGTAATTACTCAGGCATTTCCATAATTGACATCGAGTCAGTATTTGTCCTTGTCTCAGTGCTGCTTGACATTTGCAGAGAAAGGAAAGGACTAACGTGTCTCTGAATCAAAGCACATGACAGTGTTGATTTGTCATATTGACACTGTTAATTCATGTCGTTAAGTGTTGTGGCGGATTTGACAACACTGAATGGAGACAATTTGAAAACACGACACTGCCTTTTTATTTGTGTTTGCTGTATATGTGTTATGATTTAATGTACTGTAACAGTTCTTTATACATTTTGTAAAAAAAGAAATAAGTGAGTTTTTTGTTCGTTTAGTTAAGACACTCAAAGTTTTGAGTCATAATGGCTGTAGTCTGTTCACGTAAAAACATTCACTGTATGTACTTTCTAAATTGTTGTCAGTCCCTCACATCTGAAAGGTGACAGTAGCTGGAACAAGAGAGCTCTTTGAGGATTTCATCTGACTGCAAACTGTCAAAGTGAGCACCACTATGTCAGACAATGTGTACTATGCACACACACCGAAGCACACCCAGTGTCACTGATTTTTCCGCACAGTGGCTACGGGAATAGCAGCCATTTTCTGAGTTGTCTTCATTTGCAAGGCAAACAAGTCATGTTGACTGAACACCCATTTAGGAACTGGGACCAACAACAACAGCTACTGCATACAATCTTGGCAACAAACATACAAATATTCTCATTGTAGTGTCTATAAATCCTATAATTTAGCTACTGCTGGCTGATAATTAAGCTGCATTGTTTAGACATGTGCTCAGAAAATCAACACACAACGTTACCAATACATGCATTTATTTTTGCGTCCCTTCCAAGTTTAGTCACATAGTTAAAATGAATAACACCACCTGCTATTAACTGAGCACAGTCAAAAACAGTTTGCAACACCTGCGGTTACTGGCATGAACTTAACTTGGCTGAGGCCAGCATAGGCCTGTTCAAAAACAGCACCTAGTGCTTGGAGGCATATTACATATTTAAACAAAAATCAAATACATGGCTCATACACTTTGTACTCTTTATTTCAGCTTGGAAAAGCGTCATAATTGAAATTTGTATCTCCATGTAGCGGCCCTTTCTTTTGTACGATTTATGTTTACTGATATACCTAACTGAGATCAGTTTAAAAATAAATAGGCATATTTATTTACAACACAACCAAAAATAATTAAAAATCATATTCAGTCAGTAATTATTAATGTGAACATGTATGGATATGTGACGCGTCTGCAACAAACCAAACCAGCAGCCTTATCAGCAATGGAAGCGGGAAGGTGGTGAGCTTTATATTCTGAACCACTCTGGCCCAGGTCCTGCAAGACAAACCAGAAGCCAGCAAGCAAAGAGTACAGATTGGGTCAAAGGGTCAATATTATATAGGGAAGTAACAGTTTTTAATCAAAATTGAATTATAAGTCAACCACACGGGATGATTCCACACGCATGAACACAGAGGCAGAGAGTTAATTTTGCGAATAATGCTCGAGGGGATAACATTCTGCAGGGGAATGTGTGTGGGCGTTAATGTGCAACTCAGAAATCAGAATTTATCTTGGCTTACTTCTGCTGAGAATTGATTGCCTTAACTCAAATAACTGCTCTCAGCTGGAGCCCAGTTGTCCTTGTTGTCTGAGGCCCCCCTCCTGTGGTCATTATCATCCATTACAAAACATTGGCGAATGGTTAATATAAGGAAAATCAAACATCCAAAACCTTCCTATATTTCCTGTTTAAAGACACGGTGATGCTTGATGAGTATTTTGACATCGTAAAACATGTAAAACATTACTAACTATAGAAGACATATATTTCAAATTGTAAATGTCCTTTTATTCTTGGGCTGATATCAAGATTAACAAATCAAACATAAATGAAATCAAGAAAAAATAATCATGGATATATCGAGATATAAATTTAAATCTTAATTCAATGAATGTAAATATTTATTGAATCTAATATTTAATTTCATAATGTTCATAATGTCAATCATAAAACTGTCATGGCAGTGTGTTTTTAATCTGAATATTGAAACCCTTTTTCTTATGATTTTGCACTGTTCTTGTGTTGGTTTTGATGTTTTGATGTTTTCGTCTGATGATTTAGATTTTTGGACCTCCAAGCTTCAGTATTATTCAAATCACTCAACAAAGGCAAATCAGTATCAAAGTATTATGCACAGACATTCAAATGAGATGAAAAGATGAACCAGACTACCATCGGTTTATTATGTATTTTTCTTTTCGCTATTCCCACTGAACCTTTAGGCACAGCTCTCTGCACTAATGAGCCTATGTCATTAGAGGTGGTGCAGGACAGACGGTCCCATTATACACGGATAATCTATTTCTACTAATATCTGTTTCCATCCCAGAAACTCTGGCAACATGAGGAAAAGATGGGAAAGATCTGAGGGTAATAATTAAACCTGCATAAGAGACACATCACATTAGCTGCTAAATGTACCCTCCTCATAGCTGCTTTAGAAGATGGATTAAGAAGTTCATGGATTTGGGATTTTGATTACTTTTAGACTGATTACATCTAGATGTACAACACTTGAGTAATGTACTTCCTTTATCTTTCTATTATAAAATATGTATTATTTATAATCAGGTATACCGTAGACCAAATCGCAAGTCTATTCTTTTTATCAATAACGATCTGTTTAATTAATGATGTAAAAACAGAACATTACAGCCATTATATCATGTCCAAAAAAAATACTTTTTTCATTTGTCAAGTATGCAGTTAATCGACTTAATATGTAAAAACTCCTTCCTGCTATTAACTGCCCGTGGGAACTCTGCAGTCGAGATCTAACTCTGCCGTAAATGAGCCAACTGGAATACCTGAAGTGATTTCAGTCCCCTTCACTCACTCAGTTCTGGGAAGCCATTATGTAAATTTCAACTTTCATCCATATCTGCCAAAAGTGGTTCTATGAGTGTAAAATTTGAGAGTTGCTTAAAAAGAGTAAAATAATGCTGACATTCACATGCTGTGTGCTTTCCTTCACTCCTGCCTGTCACAGCTCGGCTCAGGCCAGATGAGCAGGCTGCTAAGAAAAGTAATTTATTTACAAAAACATATACAAGTAATGCAGTTTATATCAGCTAATTAGTGGTGGACTGCATGTATGGTAGAAAGAGAACATAAAACAACCACATGCCATAAAGCAAATACATGCCGGCGGGACGACAGGATCTCCCCTAGAGAGGCCAAAGCTGCTAAATGAGGGAAATATTTATGGCCTGAGCAGGCAACAGGCCAAGGTGTGGCTCATGCAGCTGATGATCCTCCATTCAGCACCTGCAACAGACAACCAGAAACAAAACAGGGACACCTAGTGGATGGGAGGAGGGTCGTCACATGCCTTACTGGCGATGGATGTTTTTATTGATTTCTCACACTGTACAGTCGGACCCATCAGACGTGTTTGGGCGGTAGTGTGTGACTTCATGGCTAAATGTTGTTTCCTGTTGCTTTGGAAGTGTCAAGGCCCTCCATCGCATTCAAGGTTTATTGCTAATTTTTACATTTTATGTACAGAAATAAAAACAAAAAGCTCAACAGCAGATTGAAAAATACAATCTCACCTGGGAACCCTCACTGCAGGCTGTTTTCAGACTGTCTTAGAACAATAGTCAGGCACCTTGGGCGCCTTTGAAATGTTGACACTGTGGCACACTGGGTTAAGAGGTCGTCTGGGAACCGGAAGGTCAATGGTTCGATCCCTGGGACGCTGGGACACTGGGACGTGTCGTGTGTCGAAGTGTACAAAGCAATACACTGAACCCCCGGCTCCCCGGACGCCCGTCACTTGGCAGCCCACTGCTCCCTATATACAGCGGTGGGTCAAATGCAGAGAAAAAGTTCCCCCTTAAAGGGATAAAGATAGTATAAATTCTATTCTATATGGTCATAGAAACAGGTTTTACTTGCTTGCTTGTTGTAAACATTCCTCCTGTTCCTCATCCTGGCTTTTGAAAGATCACTTCTTAATGTACTTTCAATGCAAGTGATTTAGAAGTATACATGAAGTTAGTATGAGGCGTCAGCAGTCTGAGATAGTCAGATCAAGTGGATATCTTCCGGTGTTCCAGTCTTTTTAGTTCAAAGCCCCCTATTTGTTTTGTCCCTGTTGAGCAACCTGTGAACCACCACAACATGTTGGTAGATATATTCTAAAGTATTACTCTTTCTGAATAAGCATGTAAATGCATTGTGGTTCAATGCATCATGTGTGACAAATAGTAACAGTGTGGCTCTCAGAAGATACAGCATGGAATCTTCAGCTGCAGTCATTTACCAAACAAAGAGGTCTGTGAATGGTGTGAGTGTCTGCTATTTCGTTGTTTGTCCATATTGGCATTCTTTCTTGCTTTATTTTTTATTGTGTCATAGCATTGTCTACACTTTGCAGTCTGACATGCGTGCTCTGTGCATTTCTGTGTTGTATTGTGAAAACAGGAATAGTTACACAACCTTGTTTTTAACTGAACATTATTGTATGGTAGGTTAGTTCCTGCTGACTGTTTCCTCAAAGAGCAAACTGTCTTCTCCATGTCATTTTAAACTTACCTTGAGTCTATTGTCAACCATTCAGGCCAAAGATTAGACTTCACAAGTGTGTATTCGGGTCAACATGGTTCATCCGTGTTGCTTCCGCATTAAAAAAAATGAATCGTATGCCATCGGTAATATCCATTTCTTTAATTTCTGTTTCTGTGTTTGACATTTTGGGTTTTTTTGCATTGAAATAGAAGCTCAACAACGTAGGCCACTGGTTTTAAAAAGGAAAGAAAAAGGAAGTTGAGACTTGAATGAAACACGGTCAAAACAAAAACTGCCTGCGGTTACAGTAGCTACTTAAAGAGTGTTGGAATTGAGTGTCATATCCACTCGGCTCATTTTGGTCAGCTTTCTTCACAAACTCATGTGCCCTCAGTCCTTAGCACTAAAGCCATCAGCGCTCATGCTCTGCTAAATGGACACAGCGTTCTTCTGCATGGCTCATCACGGGAAAATAATGAGCAGGCAACGCATCTTGCTTGACTCATCTCTGGGCCATACTTTCCAATGAAAGCCTCAAGGGACATCTCTAAATGTGAACAAGGCTACCAGATCTACCAGAAACTAGCTTCACTTAAAAAAATGAACTTAAAAATGAACTCATAAAACAATGACAACCTATCGTGGGAATCCTGTCACTCACCCTGAGTCTATTCACTCTCATTGGGACAAAAAACAACAACTAAAAGATAGAAAAACAGAACCACATATGGGTGAGGGGTTTTTTGTGTCTTGGAAACGCATGAAACAGAACTTAGTGCAAAATCATCTCTACAGGAAACACGCACAGCTGACCAGCGCTGTTCTGGCATCATAAATTAGAGGTGAAAATTAAACAAAAAGTAATCAAAGTCACTGCAGCTCTTCACGAGAGTTCACCACATTTCAGAGCAGGGTTTGAGCATCAGAGACTTGCCAGTCATGGTTGTCTTCATCCTTATAATGTGGCTCTTCCTTCTAGTCCCACATTCTGCAGAGCTGGCAGAGTCACCTGGAGCTCTGATTCCTCCATCCATCCTTTCATCCTTCCAAGAGTTCAAGCTTCAGCCCGCTGCTCCTTCCGGCTGTGTCACAGCTCTTAGGTGAAACAAGGCACCTGGTCCTTGCCTTCGCCTCAGGGTTCACTAAAAGGCCACAGATAGATCATCTGACGGTCAGGTGCTCCTGGTCCTTGACCCCTTGACCTTTAACCCTGGTTCATGGATGCAAAGGTTATCTAACCTTCAGAAAGAGGTAATGAGAGGGAGGGGATAGAGAGGGAAACAGAAAAGAGGGAAAAGGGAAGAAAAAAGTTGTTAATTCAATTTTGTTTACCTACTGATTCAAATGCCAACCATGAAAAAGGACAGAAAACATGCTGCAATTGCTGTGAATGGGCTGAAAAACCGCAACAGACTTGTCAAGTGGCTCCCTCTAAATCGCAAACAGTGGCAAGCAGTAGCACAAACAAATCCACAGACAAAAGAAAAACAATGTTGAGCACTGTAGAAGAAAGAGGGCTCTGCCGAGATCAAGGTGAGACGACTGTCAGCAGCAGCACTTACACCAGGAAGCCTCATTTAGGTGCATGCTTTGAATACCTCGACAGGATTAGGAGGTAATCAGAGGATGTTTTCTTTTGAAGAAGCCAACAATATTTGTATTCTCTTTGTATTTTGAATCATCCATTGATACCTTTTCTGTATTGTGTTTTTCTTTCCTCTCTCACTGGTTTGAAGTGAGTGTTAAAAGAGATAATGACAAATATATTCCCATGCACCAATCAGAGGTGAGCAAAGTTTGAATCAAAATCTGGCAACGCTTAATAAATAATAACTCGTGGTGTTTTTTTATCAAACTATATCTCTAATTGTTCTGGTAGTTTACCAGGGCCCAGGGCACTTTGCTGCATATCATCCCCTCTCTCTGCCCTGCCTTTCCTGTGTATCTCTATTACTATCAAATAAAGCAGAAATTCCCTAAAATAATCATAAAAAGATACTTAAGATATGAAACCAAGTTTTCAGGGGCTCCAAGAACAAGTTTTGCAGTCTGCTGACGTAAGTCCATTTTGAAATGTTGACTTGCATTTATAAGCTGATGAGATAAATGTCACAGAGTTGAATGCACGCTGACCTTCTGCAGCTCCTCTCTTAGCCAGGAGGGGAGGGGCTGTCCGAGGCGATGCAGCAGCTTTGACAGCTCCACGTTGTGTTCCCTGTAGTACCTGGAGAGGTATGCATGCGCCTGAAGAGAGAAGAGCAGGAAAAAGATGGGAGAAGAGGAAGGGTGAGTGCAAAATAGGTAAGAGGATGAGCACACATGGGAGGTGGGGGAGTGAGGGAGATCGAGTGAGGAAATAAAACATGTAGGGAAAGAGTAAAGATGGTGAGTCAGCATTCGATAAGTGGCAGAAAGACAGAAAGTATAGTAAAACATATGGAAATAGGCAGTAAATGGAGGAGAGACATGAGCAAGGAGGGAAAAAAGGGATTAGAGAAGGAGACAGGAAAGGTGAATGGAAAAATGGTTGGAGGGAGGCATATTTAGAGGAGAAAATAAAAAGACAGCATGAGAGTATGGGGCAAACAAGAAATTGAGAGAGATTAATGATGTGCCAGCATCTTTAGATTAGTTTATTTCTCCTCAATAGGACCTTTAGGGCCACTAAGTGCCATGTGGTATGAAAAGAGAGGTTAGAGAGGAAGAAAATTACACGAAGGCTGTATGAGATCCATTATCCCTCTCCCTCCTGTGTGCATCCCTCATTTCCTCCTCTGTGTCTGTCCTCCCCGGTGTTCCCTCCATTTCCCTCCTCCTCATCTGTCCTCTCCTTCTGTACCCTTGGTGAAAACTCAATTGCAGTTTAATTACAGGTGACACTGAGAGGCAGCCATAGCCATGTGTGAGCACATGAGGGAAGACAAATCGTGTCTCTGTGTGCTTGTCTTCATGTGAGAGCAAATGTGTGATTCATTGTTGGCAGGTCTGGTCTCTACTCTGTAGAATCAGTAGCCAGGACAAAGATTTATGAATTGGATTTTCTCCTTCCACCGTTTCTCCTTCTACTCACACACACACACACACACACACGGTGCTATGTCGCTATTGAGTCCCCGTAATTAGGTTGTAACTTTCTGGCTGGATCTGATTGGCTGTCAGTTTCCACCCCACCACTGAGTCCTGTGGGAAATTTTGCCACAGTGGTGGAGGGGACTGTGTATCACTGTCAGTCAGGCTGCTGCTTTTTCTTTTTCCTCTTTCTCTAACATTTCATTCAATGCATATCATTTTTTCAGTGAACAGAAATCTATTCTACATACAATGTGTATGTTTACCTCTGACTCCATAGGAGGGTACTTTCTTCCTTTGCTCTTTCCCAAACATTTAGTCTTTCCTCCCTCAAGGAGCTGGCACCAAAAGCCCTTCTGAGGGTCAAACCTGGGATAAAAGAAACAGAGAGAGACGGATGGAAGAGAAAAAGAAGAGAAATCTTAATACAAATTGAAGTAATTATTTGACCTACATTACGGTAAATGGACTTGTACAGTGCCTTTCTAGTCTTCCAACCACTCAAAGCACATTACATGTCATTCCCCCATTCACACCCATTCATACTGGAACAGCCTACAGGAGCAATTTGTGGTACATGAACTAGCGGAGCCGGGGATCGAACATTCAATCCTCTGATTGGAGGACGCTGACAGTATGTCCTCCTTGTTTTATCCAACGTGTTCAAGATATAGATAGTTGGCTTTATTAATCCCCTGAGGTAAATTAAAACACTATAGCAGCAAGACAAAAAACACAAGGCAATAAAAAAAAAAAAACACAGGTTCACATAAACCAACGATGGAAACACAACAAAAGGACGAAGACACAGAGTTGCTATAACAGGCTGCCGCTAGCAAAGCGACATCCTGCCTTATCTTCGATAAGTCTCTATCCAATAAAGTATTTTGTTAATAGGAGATGTCTTATAATCAAGACTCACTCTAGACAAAAAAACACAGTGGAAGATTAGCTGACTGCCATAGTTTGCAGGTACATGACCAGATCAATTCAGTCATTAAAAGAGCAGACATCAGAAAACATGGCTCCCAAAGAGAGATAATAACAAGGAGATAAGAAAGAGAACGTCTAATCACTTGGAGATGTACATGCTCTGTATGTGCCCTAAGATGGTACTTCAGTTCATTACTAAATGTAAAAAAAAACATAAATGTGCGAGAAAAATATTTCAATCCATTTGATGTCTCTATAACGTTCCTGTATTGGCTCGATGAGACTCCCTTGTGAAGCCAACTTGCCTTTCATATCAGCATTGTGCAAAGACTGTTGCACCCCAGCAGCAGGTTATGTGACAACCTATCAAAAGGCGAGGAAATGGGAGGTGACTTTCAAAGCAAAGAACCCTAGTATATATATGCTTGTTGACCTGTGTATATGCATGAATACAGAGACATGTATATATATTTATGTATGCACATATACTGTATAAGCATATTTGAGTGTATATTTGCATATGAGGTATGAGGCAGTCAGAGTGTAAAGGCTAATGTTGATGTGACTGAAAGATGCCAATATTGTTCTTTATCCGCATGCATCAGTGGGTGAATAAAAGAGAAAAAAATAGTTAAGTGGTTCTCCTTCAGTTTTCCTCTGACAGAACAGGAGGAAGAAAAGAAAGAGGGATTAAATAAATAGACTCCAGTGTTGAGGATTTGCCAGACCGCTGCCATGTCAAAAGAATGAGAAGTTGAAAAGAAAAATTAGGCTTTTGTGTAACTCTGTCTTCACCCAGAAATCACACACACACACAACTGCTTTATTATTCTGTCAAAATGCATCTCTTCACACATTATTTGTATGCATGTGGGCTTGTGATTCAAGACAGAGGCACTCTATGTCTCAATCTCAGCTACATGTTCGAGATGTCCCTGTCTGGAGATTTGAGGGCTTGCAAGCAGATGCATTCTGATGAGTGGTGCTCAAGATGAATGAAGCAGCTACCACTCCTACCAAACTTGAAGGTCACATGGAACATCTCTAATGGAGAATGAGTTCAGAGCATCAAGAGGCCAAAGCACAATTGGTGGATATGCATATATTCTAGGCTACATCATATTTCGCTTTACAATAAAAAAAACGTTGTTCCTCCCTTTTCGCCTGCCTTTTTTATCTGTTAATAATGCAATATATATATTTAGTTCATACTGTAGAAGTTGCTTTACTTATTTACTTTGGTTACTGGTGCATTTGCTGTTTTAGTTCTTTCGGATTGACAGTGTGCAGTGCACCAACCTTTACGTTTTATTTATTCAGAGAGATGTAATGCAGACAGGCAGGCAGTGTAAGTGAGACAGTCAACGCTCTGTTGGGATTTGATCCCTGGCCAGCGGCTCAGGGGGCTGAGACTTCACCACTCAACTGTCTTTTGGCAAGAACAGGCATGAATCTTTTATTGCTGCTTGTTTATATGTAATAAAAACGATATTTATAGACTTGAAAATTGTGCAAGCAATGTAATCAAATGTTAATATGCCTAATATGTTTGGAAGTATGCCTAGAATATGAGTGTCAGGAGATGTAAGTGTCTATCAATTCGAATAAATAAGGCTTTCCGAGTCATTACACGTTACACAAAATGACCTGCTAGGTTTATAAATTACTTCTTTTTACAACCGTAACCGTAACAAAATTCCTCAATGTTTATTTTCTCTTTTTTGTCTCATCATCTCTTTTTCGTCTTGTATCTATATCCTCTTTGCTCTCTCTATTGGGACCACATACTACTACATACAATTTGCCCCTTGACAATAGTCCAAACCTCAATTTGAGTGAAGGGATAAATGTAACAACTCAAAGCAAGCTGTGAATTGACCACATGCTATTGGCTGATCTTTGATGCCAGGTGATGTCACGGCCTGTTGTAGTTTTTAGAGAATGACACCACCTGGCACCAAAGACTGGCAAATTGGAGATGACCAGCTTAGTGTCCCACTCTTCACCAATAGATGTCAGACTTCACACAGATTTGGGTTTGGAGTCTTGTTACAGCTTGAATCTGTACAAAAAGTTCTATCACAGTGCACGCCAGGAGAAAGGCTCCTAACCCAGGAACGCCAGGGATGGAGGAGACGTAAGAGAGAAAGCAAGAGAGACTTACATCAGGGCCTGGGAGTAGTTGAGGTGAGGAGTGACTCCCAGGAACTTCTGCACTTCATCCATCACTGCCGCAGGGTCAGTTCTCAGCTGATGGCCATCTATGATCATCACCTACACACAGATACATTCATACTGTAACACTGGGTACTGTTAACTAACTTGTTTGTGAAAAGCATGGGAGCAGCTTCTTTCGGACAATTTGATCCACTTTTATGATCGCTACAAATGCTGGAAAACAGAACTCTGAAAGCAGCTGAAACATATTACTTTACTCTTTTTTGTGACGTTTTCCAACAAATTTCTTCAGGCAATGAACAAAGTGTTACTGTATGTACTTCCCATCACAGAAAAAAATCTGTGAATGTCATATCTGAAATATTTCATTCCCTTTCTTCCAAATGTGTGAACAACAAATACCATTTTACAGAACCAATACAAGGCTTTTACATTACATACTGTGTTATTTGTGCATGCGTTTGGTATTAGAGCGCAAACGGAGTGCATCTGGGTCTGTGCCTGTGCGTACCTGGTTAGCAGGGTAGTAAGTAAGCCACCTTTCTAGGTGTGAGGAGTAGAGACCGGGGATGAGACAGCGGCTCTGCAGGGAGCGGAGCTCGGCCGGTGCTCCCGCTCGCGCACTGATGACATCATAGAAGGTGAACCGCAGGGCTGCGTGGTCCTCGTGAGCTCTTTGATGCTGCGCAGGGTAGCAGATACAGCCACATAAAGAACCACTCTAAATGTGCAATGGATCTCATTCCTTGCAATGGATCTCATTACGTCAAGAAATATATTTACAACTTTGCACGAGAGACAATTTTTTATTGTCGACAATGACATTTGAGCTGGCACGTTGTTGACATTCATGTCTCATTAATCAAATGGACTTGAGCGGAAGATAACAGGATCTTGTGACATTTCCCACACTGAGACGTATGGAAAAATCAGGCTCATTAACTCCATAGTCACAGTGAGGAATCTCACTCCAAACTCAATCTTGGACAGAGAATTCAATTAAAGTCAATACAGAGACGAAGCACATCATATGATGAAGCAGGCCGCTGAATAGAATTAAAAAATAATACATGCGCAGTCACTGGGATCTAATATATTCTGTGTGTTTGTGTATGTACCTGATACCAGCTGTAGGCCCTATCAGAAGGGTTGATGAGCAGGGTGATGATCTTGGCCTTGGGCAGCAGGGCAGCAGCTCGACGCGGGGACTCCTCTGAGGGGAAGTAGTTTGCACTCTTCTCAAACAGGAAGTCCGTGCTAACATTCGAGGGCACGGGGAAAAACTCCATGTACCTGCAAATACCATGCAAATGCACGTACACACACACTGAGGCCACCAGCTCTTACACAGGCAGCACAGCATTTCTGCAAACTCAGTCACCCGTAGTGTAGTGTGCTAAATCTTTACAAAGTCAGATACAGTCTCAAAGTTATGGCATTAATATGTGCTTAGACAGGGAGCCTAAAATAAACTTGACAATATAATTTCAACAGTGTTTAATGACACATTTTCAGAGATAAGTCTTTTCTGGATGACTTCGGATACTGCACCAGCTGTGTATCTGTCAGCTAAGTAACCCATTTATGGGTCAATTTAGGCATCCATGTGTCTGTTGGCTTATGTTTGCAGGCTTAAAAGACCATTTTGAAGATGTTTTTAAACTGCTTGGAAGTCCTTAATGTGTCATTGAAGTCTGCAAGGCACATTGAGATCAACAACAACCTTGCAAAATGGATAAGGGTTGTTCATAATATTTCTTTTTACCTTAAGTTTTGACGAATAAAAAGGTCCAGAGAGAGAATGATAAGTGTAATAGGATGCGTGTGTGTGTTCTTACCAGTCAATTCCTTTGTGGTAGTTATTGGTGTTAAAGAACTGGACCTCCTCATACGTCTTTGGACTGGGGAAGTTACTGGAGATGGAGGGATGCATCAGTAGGAAGAGATAAAGTGCTGTCGTTCCTGGAAGAAAGGGCATAATTCATAACCGGCTCGTTAATGCAGCTCTGCAGAGAGTAGTCTGTGTTTGTGTGTGTGTGTATGTGTGTGTCCACCAGTATGTGTGAGAGCTGTCATCCACTGATCCATACTGGATGATTTTACCCTCCGCAAGATTTATATCTTGCTGAGAATACACTATGTGTGCAATGACCACAGGCCTCCCTATCAAATGATTCAAAAATCATTTGACACCAATCAGCACCTGGGGCTTTGGTCGCACCCTCTGTTTCACCCTCAGCAGCTCCCTTTTCACCCCGGTCCCCGAAAACCTACTCCCACGCATCCTGCTACATCCCCCTCACCCTGTTTTTCCATTTGCTCTACCATCTCTGTCATGTGAGGCATACCCTTCAATAAAATGAGAATTGATTGTACTGTGGTTGTTGTCGGACTGCTAATGTTGCCATATTGACCCCATTAGTAAATTATCACCTGGTTAATCAGCAGCATTACGGGACCCCCTCACCTCTCACATCAAACACCAGCAATTACAATTCCTGTCATCACACGAAGCCAGTGTATACAGATTTTTAATAATCTCGTCTTTTTTTCTCTTTGAGAGAGACATACAGAAAAGGAGAGGGTGGTTGCTGGGTGGAAGAAAGGAGGCTTTGTCTGGCTCTGACAAGACCAAAGCAGCGAGGGGGATTGAATGAATGGGCTCTGATGTTGAGGATCTATAGACACCTGGGCACACTGAAGGAGTCTCTGTGTTGTATGTGCATGTCTGAGTCTGTGTTTGTGTGTAGCTTACCTGTTTTCTGTGGGCCTATGACCATGAACTTGGGTAACCTGTCACAGGTTTTCTCTTTAGACCAGATGTCTTTATGTCGTTTGTCATCGCATGGGTTCTACAAAAGGCATAGACAAACAATTAGTGATTCAAGTAATGATGTACACATAAAAGATATAAAAACACATGCCGTATACCTTCAGTACATGCAGGATTTACTAACTTTAATGACTGAATGAGGTTTTTGTTGGTGTGTCATGCATACAACTAGCAGTGAGCATGTTTCAAACAATACTATAAAAGACCTGCATTGTCTACAACAAAATCCCTATCATGAAGAGAAAATCCATTTTTAAAGCTGATTGGTATGCCAATGGTTTAAAATATGTTTATGATTTATTGAATTCAGATGGAACCTTTTTATCTTTTTAAGATGTTACCATCAAATATTAAATTACTGTTTTAAGAAATAAGTATGACATTCCTTAACCTCGATTTATACAAAGCAGTATGCAATTTTCTTTGATTGCACCTTCCTTACCTTCTCTAAAAGTTGGTGATGTCAATTTGTTGGATACAAAACAGTTTGTCTGGTTTAAAAAAAATATTTTGGGGGCTTTAAGTCATGCTCTGTACAGGATGTCGAGGTCACTTTAAGGGGACAGTCCTTTTCCTTTTATCTATCATGTCCTATTACTCATATTAATTATTTTGAAATAGTATCAGCAATCTACCCTATAGTGTTTCACAAAAGATATACATTTGATATACCTTGCATGTCGTGTTCTTCAGAAGCTGAAACCATTGGCCACTTATTTTTGAAATGTTCACACACAAATTAGTTTTGGTCTGATATTCATACGTGGCTGTTGTTAAAAATGGTTCCGTCATTTGCTTAAAATGATATGTTCCATTTCATGGACAACTTGGATGCATAACTTCTGATACCGGTAACCTTGTTATTATTTTAGGCAAATGTCATATTCATACTTGTAAGCGGAATGGCAGTAATCCCTCTTCAACTGTGATCATGTATCTATATTTCAGTCCTTTTTTTTTTTGTTTCTCATTTTGTAAAATAACATATTTTTAGTGTATTGGTACCTCTATGGTTTGCTGTTTGTGTCAGACTCTGTTGGACAATACTTTCCACCATTGTTGATTAAATTACATCCATCATCTTTGTATATTAAGTCCCTTTTTTGTTTTTTATATTTCCCTTGTGCTAAGAAAAATCCTAAATTGCTTTTTTGTCTAATACACAAGGGTAAATACCAGTTAAATAGTCCATCTTTCCATCTTTTCCAGGCTTTTGAGACAATTAGTTAGCATACTGGAAAATGAACTCTCATTAAATCCACATGAGAATATTTTAACACAGGAATGCAGAAACACACAAACCCATACATGTGGGCAAATATCCATGCAAACACACCTGCCAGAGCGGGTTCCTTTGTTCGGGAAAAAGCTGGAAGTACTTGTGTGCAAGCTGCAGGGGTGGGAGTGTGTGGAGTTTCATGTTTGTCCACGAGCGAAGGAAGGAGGCCAGGTGGACGAATGTGTAAAGGCCCAGTCGATCATTGCCATAGTTAGACAAGTGGGTCATGAATATACTGATCTAAGAAGGGGAAACAGAGACAGAGTAGAGGGGTAGAGAGGAAAAGGGAGAGTAGTGGAGAGAAGGAAATACATTGTATTGTGCAAATTTGAGATTAAGTAAAAATCCAATTTCCCAAGTTCCCGTGTTTGGGAAAAACTGAGGCAGCGCAGTAAATCGAATCAATGTTGTTATGACTGCAGTGGGAAGCGAACAGATTATTTCTCAGTGTGTGATAGTTTTAAAGTCACTAACAGAGCAGATGTCCACCGGGTATCAATATTTGCCATCACTTTGGAAAGAGACACACTCACTTTTGTTACGTAAGATATACATACACTTTCAGCGACACACAGTTTCACGTATAAAGAGGAAAACGGATTAACTGAAGCCGATGTATTCACCACTCCTGATAGATAAAGCTGAAGAGGCAGCAGAATACTCCTCAGCCACTGGGTGATGGGAGAGATGCAGCTACACGCGGGAAAGTGTTTGAGTGTGTCGGTGTGTGTTCATGACGGCAAATGTGTGTGATGGAGAAGGAGTCACTCATAGGGAGTGAAGGAGAGATAGTGTGTCCAGGCTATCTGTCCACGCCTCACTGCTTTCATAGGCTGACCAAAGAGACAAGCTAAGATAGCTGCTACAGACAAATGCATGCACACACACACACACACACTTCTTTTGTGATTGGAGGGAGCTTGGGAACGTGAAGTGTCTGGATGAAACGGTAACATCGGCCATTAAGATATGAATTATTTGGTGGGTGTGAGAATGTGCGTGTCTGTCAGTGTGTGCATGAATGATTTGGGAGAATGTCTCTGAATGTGAACAGATTATATAGAAGTGAATTTCCTGGTGACAGAGGACTGTCGGTCCTCCTCTTTAATGCTGAAGCTTGCCGCAGATACAAAGCGACACAGTGTCGGGGTTTGATGGATCAGCGTCCGGCCGACCCGGGAAGCTGTTCAGAATACTGATCGCCCCCGAATACTGTGTGTGTGTGTGTGTGTGTGTGTGTGTGCGATACTGTGGGAGGGAGAAAGAAGAACCAGATGTGTGTGGCTAATTGTGTGTGTCTCTGTGACAAAGAATGCAACACAGACAGAGAGGAGCAAGGGTGTGCATGTCGGAGTCATTTTTCGTGTGTGTGTGTCAGCATAATTGTTCATGCATTTGTGTGTTGGTGTATTCCAGCACAAGTGTGTGCATCTGCCACGGCCTTCCTTTCTTGTGCTCACTTTAAGCAGTGCACCATCCAGCCGTGCCTGCTTCATATCAATCTGGTTGATGTAAGGGCAACAATGTGGAACCACTGTCAAGGCATCACCGACATGCACTCAACTCGGAACAACAGAAACACACGGCAGTAATAAATGTTTGCTTACTCCTCCTCTCTCGTCATGTCAAAAACGAAGAACCTCTCTCTTCCAAGCATGCATAGAGAAATTGGAGTACTGCTCTTTGAAACGTGTAACATTAAACTCGACAGCGTCTCACCGGAAACATCTATTCACATTTAGGATTGAGAGAGGATATTTCCCACCGCACACTGCAGTGGTTTGGGTGGGGGTGAATATTGTAAAATGAAAAGGTTTTAGACGGATACACAGTGAATGCAGACAAATCTGACCTGAGTAAATAAACGATGAAATAAACCATTAACCAGTTCAAAGTCTCCCACCTCTCCCTTCTTGTGTTGTTTTGTGCTTTTTTTAAAAGCAGGCAAAGTGATCAAAAAGTGATTCATGTTCCTTTCAAACCACTCAATAGCCTATGAAATCTGGCCCAGCACGTGTGTGTATGCGTGTGCGGTTATGTGCGTGTGTGTGTGCATGAAAGACAGAGAGAGAGAGAGAGTAAGAGAGAGAGACAGATTGAGAGAGAGAGAGAGAGAATCTGGTTGTTATTGAACATGGAAACATTCATTATGGAGCTTAAGCACTGACTGCCAAATTAAACAATGGGGGAGAGAGAGAAGATGATTTGTTTGTAATTGGAGAACTGCAGGAAAAGAGAAAGCAAAGTACAGAGTGTGTGTGTGTGTGTGTGTGTGTGTGTGTGTGTAGGTGTGTGTGTGTGTGTGTGTAGGGGGGTGGGGGGGGGGGGTGTAACCTTGGCAGGTGAGTCTGAATTAAAAAAAAAAAAAAAACCACTTGAGAGAGTGTTATTCTTCCGACAGTGCAAGCCCCAATCCCTTTTGGTTGAAGAACTCGCTGTGGGTAAGAATTCAATTAACTGAACCATATAAACCTTTTCTCTGCATCTGGTGCCAAGTCTCATTTCCTGAATATTGGATTGATTTGAGTCCCTTATGTGCCTTTAATAAAGAATACAGCGCTAATAATTTAACACCAGAATTGGGCTCAAATCATACTTGGATCTGGACTGGGAGGGAAGTGTAAAAATGAGAGAAATAAACCCAACCCTGCAGCTTCCCTCTTTTAAGCTGTTCCCCTTGTCTTTTGTCCTCATTGCTCCTATGCAGCTTCATTTCCTCCCTCTTCTCTCGTGCTTTTAAAGTCTTGTTCTCACTCTCTCGTTTTCTGCAAAAAAGTCACTTTGTGTATTTTTTTTTTCACTACTCTCTCTGATCTCATGCTGACCTAGATGCTCTGATGAAGCATGTCAGTCCAACAAGGAGTGATGTTCTTCAAAACCCCTGTGCACACATGAACCCACAGCCACACAAACAGTCTCACACACGCACACACACACATATGCCATGTCTTGGAAGATTAAGAGAACGCCAACCATGTATTTGAGTTTGTGACATGCTCCAATCTAGGGTAACATGATTGCATTTCTGAGGAAATGACGCGTTTTAAATGAGGTTGGATTTATTTCCGCTCTATCCATTTTTTTTTATCTATCTCTCTATCCCTCTATCTATCCATCCATCCTTTCATGCATGCCTACAACTCTCACTCTCTTTCTGCTCTGCCTTCTCTGCTGCTTTCTCTCTCCTTCAATGTGTAGCTGAGGTAGCCTGTTTCCCATTATACATAGCACTTAGTTCCATATACATTTTCTCCCTGATTGAATTGCTCCTAAAAAGAAGCCTACATCCCCCCCGTCTCTTGGTTTCCCCTTCACCATCATCGTCCTCTCTCCCCTTCTTGCTCTTGCAGTGTCTCTCCCTCATCAGTGGATAATTGAAATCTGAGCGTCAACACACCAAATGATTTCGATTCAATTTATTCTGCCTGCTCCAGTCAACATCTTCTGCCCCTTTCCATTCTGCCAACTTCCACTGCTTTACTCTCACTTTGTAATTTCTACTTTTGGATTGTAGTGTATCGTGTGTATGTGTGCATGTGACATGTGTGCATGTCACATGTGTGTGTGTTTGTGTGAGAGAGTGTGTTTGTGTGCATTAGAGACTGGCTGTATGTGTTGACAAGCTGCCAATGCCTTCAGTAGCAATCAGCAGGATTCTGGATAAAGGGAAGAAAGGAGTGGAAATGAGACAAAAAGATTCACATGTGTGACAGTCCTCCTGAATAACTTGTTAAAATAGGCAGAAAGAGTTGGAGGAGAGGTGAGAGGCGTGCGGGTGAGTACTGGGTAAAACAGAAGGCTAGGAGGAAGGGAAATTGTGCTGATATGGCTAATAAGCTTAGTGGCAGAGCTGAGCGTTAAATGTCAGCCCTGAAATATGTCTACAGCTCTGCTTATGTCAGCTATACACTCATTTTGTACAAAAATACACATGCACACAGATGCACGCAGATATTTGGACACACAAACATACGGGTGTGTGTTTGTGGCTGTATGTGCATCACTTCCTCCTTGTATGTGTCTGGATTCTCAAGTGACACGAGATGCCGTGACCTGAAAATTAAATCTCAGTCTGTCTGCCACCTTCTCACCCTTCTCTCCCTGACTCTCCCCCCCTCCATGTCTTCTTGTCCTCCCTCTCTCCTCTCTCCTCTCTCAGCCCTCTCTCACCATCTCTCCGGCCATTTATCGGGGAATGACTTGTGCCCTATTGGCTGTTTTGCAGAGTCTAGGTCGTCCAATCGATTGTCGAGCTTATGTGAGACGGGGAGCTCAATGATCGCTGATACAGCCCGGAATGATGCAAAAGTATCCTAACGCACATGGACACATGCACAAACGCGCGCACACAGATACAGTTAATGCACTTGTACACGCACGCATTCAATATGTTGGCTGTTGTCAGTGGTGAACTGCCACCACAGGCCAAATGTGATTTAAATCGCTGAATGGGAAGTGACAATGTTACCAATGTGCAGATCATCAAACAATAGGAAACCCCTGGGGACTAAAGCAGTGAGCTACCGAACACCATTGATTATACACACAAAGTGCACACACTAATGAAAGCGGATGCGTCTGCAAATGGAAACATAGCAGGGAGAAGCAAAAATAAATCATCAGTCTTTACGTATGTGGGAGCATGTGTGCATGTGTGGGTGGACGTACGTCATGGCAGAATAGTTCTCCTCATTAAGAGACAAAACAAGAGGAGAGTTTCATCTCTTATTACACTGATTAAAAAAGAAGGAAGTGAAAGAGAAGGACAAAAGATTATGGAAACAGAGGAAAAAATGTAATTAGCCTCTGTCTTTCAGTAAGAATGTCAAACCCTGTGTGTGTGTGTGTGTGTGTGTGTGTGTGTGCGCAAAAGACAGAGAAGGACAGGGAGTTGCAGTGAGCGTGCAGAGAAATCCCTCTTGGTTTGTGAGCTCATCTTGAGATGACATCACCGGTGATGTGAGCAAAAAGCGTTTGTATCAGAATTACTGCAATGTGTTGGACTTCCTCAATAACCTTTCAATATAATGTATAACAATTCTCTCTCCATAGAGTTTGAACTTTTCAGTGTTTAACTCACAATTTATTTTCCTATAGCAATGTCTCTTTACAAGGCAATCCAGGAAGTATCTCATTCTGTTATCTTCAATCCAAAGCTATACTACTGGTCTTCCTCAACAACGCAGTTTGTTTACTTGTGCTGCTCAGTCTAACTACTGCAGAGTTTTAAAGGTCACATATTTATTAGTCCCTCTAACAATTCATGCAATGTTTAAATTGGTCATGAAAAGACTTTTATAGGCACAGGTGGCTGCACGTTCCCTTCTTATGTTCATACAAATCCCTTGAATATAAAAAGGTGAATTACGCTACCTCTAGTTTTTAAGCCGATGCAAACCATCTTGTTCTTTGTCTCTTTTTTTCAAAAATTATGGACCCTTAAAACACTTCCCTTCATTCTTACCAAAGACCTTTCTTTCCTAAAAGTGCTACCTGATACAGAGAAGTTTAGAGCAGCAAAATAAAGCAATTATGAGTGTTTTTGTTTTAATGTATACAACCTGATAACAAGCTTATACTGTATATTTGTCACGTATCATTATCATTTTAAGACAATGAAAACTGAGGATGGAACAGGGATGCACTGACTTGCAGAGACACGAGAAGACAGACAGCACAAACGACAATAAACATCCAAATGAATAAAACAGTAAAGATTGGCAGACACAAAGTAGAAGGTGAAAGGGAAGAAAGAACTAGATTGAGTTGTTGTGCGTAGCTGCACTTGACTCTGTGATGTTCACGGAGTTCTGACAGCTCCTCTAGTCCAGCAACCCCCACCTGACACTTCAATACAGCCTGCTAGTCTCTCTCTGTGTATGTTTCAGCATGTGCATGGTATGAGTCAAAGGAAGTTGTTTGGAGATAATTCCTGGGTATTTCTCTGCCTACAGTTAACCGTGTGCATGCATGTGCTTACAAGCATGTGTGCGAACATCTTGGATGCCACCAAAACCTAATTTTATTACTTAATTCAAAACTGACATGAGCTGACATACACAGCGGGGGTAAGTAAGAGGACTAGGATGTGTGTGTGTGTGTGTGTGTGTGTGTGTGTGTGTGTGTGTGTGTGTGTGTGTTCGTCTGTGTCTGTCTGTGAATGTGTGACAGCAACTCCCCCTGTGGTGTGACCTAATTTAAAGTGGGGAGATGAACACAGCTCCACAGTAAGAAGCAGCCCCTGACAGGAAAAGAGAGAGAGACACACACACACACACACACACACACACACACACACACACATACACTGCACACGCACACAAGGCAAAAATGAAAAAGAGTGAGCCAGACAGAGGAAGTTACCTTTACAGAGTGAGCGGAAAACCCAGCTGGGCCTCTTTAAGGTGCAAAAATCAAAACAGAAAGTAACAGACCTCGCTGCTTCTCACTCTGTATATCTGTTTGTGTTTAAATGTGTGTATGGTTTTGTGACTCACTGGGTTGAGAAGCACAGTGAGAAATAGCTCTCCTCCATGGATGCTTTTGTCCAGTTCTTTAGGTCCACCAGGGTATTCCTTATAGTAGATGGTGTGAGTAAACAAGCCACACGTCTGGCGGGGCAGCACCTACAAATACACAGAAAAGGAGGAGTTTTGAATAGCTTTCATTTCATTTCTGCAAAATGAACAAATAGTTTATGAGAACAGTCAACCAAGAAAAGTACGATCAGTAGGAAGTCATTTATATGGCAAAAAGTAATAAAGCAAGGAAACGCAGTCTGTCTGTGTGTCTTTTGCATATTGAGAGAACAGTTCATTCTCTCTACTTTACTCTTGGCGGGTTTTCTTGATGTGCCGTGTTGAATTTAGAGCAAACCTGACATGTGACACAATCAATATTAAGAAACTTTGAAAAAGCAAGCGAACAGCGTTTTGTGCAGCAGTTGGTGCAGGGCATCAGGGCTCTGTGGACTGAGTCGAGCATGTCGTCCACAGCAGGCTTTTATACAGGCGGAGATTTTGCTGTGTTATGCTAGTAGCGGCTGTTGTAGCCTTGAGCCTTAACTCCACACACACACACACATTTTCATTTTCAAGCTTGTAGTAGAAGAGCTCACATTTATCAGGTTTGACTTAGGTCCCCCTGGAGCCACAAATGGCTTTCTACTATTTTTTTCACATATACAGTCCCCAAGATCTGTAAACACACTTTAATGTTCCCCTTTAAGTGGCATATGAAACTACTGTGATACAATGATTTGAGATTAAACAGCCAGCTCTGTTTGAGGTCTTTGAGAGTGCTCACTCACCTATTTCAAGGCCAAAGTACAAACTAGGTACCAACATGACTTAAAATAGCACAAATAATTCAGCTAGCAGCATAAAATATGACAGATGTAAGGGTGAAATGTACAGCTATAGAGCCAAGGTTGTCCACACGAGAAATATGGGAGCAGACAGCAGAGCATGTCAGGGATATTTCGATGTGTTGTGTCATCCAACATATGGCAATGCTACCTGTTAAGAAGCACTGGTGCTAATTCCACAGATGGTTCAAGTCACATCACAACTCTTGCAGTGTAAGAGACACTTTTTTCACAGCTGGCATTTTGACTTGTGATGAAATAAAAAGCACAGGTGTAATTAATAACATAAAAGATGACTCTGCTCCATTGAGTTGCAGGACTCTGGTATTGTGCATGCTGGTTCACAGTTACAGCTTACTGGGATACTTAAATAAAATAGAACCATCATTAAATGTTACCAGCTCCACCTGTGCCTTTCCTGTAATGACAAGTCAACATGTCTGCTGTGAAAAAGATCTATGAGAGTCAAATTAGGGTTGTCCAAGGACACACCATTTACTGCTGTGCATGGAGCTACGAGTGCCAAGGAGTGGTCCAGCTGAGATTACTTCCCTACAGTAGTAGAGACCCTTCATTTTCATGCAGGTGTATGAAATGCACGGGTGAAGTTAAGTCTTCCCGGGGCACCGTTCATGTGGTATTTTGGGGACTCGTTGTTGTGGAAGGAGAAGATAATGGATTACTTTTAATCCCTTGTCGAGCAGGTGCCCCGTGCATCCTTGATCACGAAACCCAGCCACGCCGTGCGTGAGTTACATGCCTTGATTGATGAAAGCAGCGTCCCACATGTCAACTTCTCAGATTCTCACATAATCTAAGAATGTTGTGGTTGGACAAGGTTTTAAGAGTGACAACACCAATTGATTTCACAGCAATGCCATGTTGAAATTACAGGTTTTTGGCTTCATATTTTAATATCTGAATCATCAAGTCTTTACAGCTTACCCCAACTGTAATACTTACATTTTTCCAAGATGAGACAAAGTATCCACTGAGAGTTAGTGAGTAAAAAAGTATTTTGGCTGATTTAAAATATATACATTTAAATGAATCTATGCTACAATAAAGCAAAATAATGTTCCCAACACAAGCATACAAGACTAAAAGAGTGCAGGATCAAGTGTTTAACAGCGGATTAATTCATCTCCTTTTCATTAGGTCATTAAATGAAGAGAAGAGAAGAAGGTCTTTATTGTGAACTCCTTGTGGAGCACTTCTGTGTGAAATAGAGAGTAAAGGCTGGAAGCGCAGATATTGGTTTATCTATAAAACACTGCAGTCGTTCACACTTACACACACATGAAAGAGACAGAGAGAGAGAGAGAGAGAGAGAGAGAGAGAGAGAGAGAGAGAGAGAGAGAGAGAGAGAGAGAAGCCATCAGAGCCACAGACACTCAGCACTATTTCACCAAACCAATTATCCACAGAGCTATAGCTCAAACTGATATAGTATATTTTAAAAAGAAATACGTATACACACACACACACACACACACACACACACACACACACACATACACACAGCACAATCCCATATTTCAGTCTGATTTGTTCGGATACTGTGGGTCCACTGGGTGGCTCTCAATCTGCTGACAGAGACACACAAACACCAATTTTACAGCCTTAATACAACTTCCTGTCCTCCTCGGAGCAAACAAAGATGGAGCAAGGGGCAGAGGGGAAGGTTGTGAGTGATGTGCCAGAGTAACTTTATGAGGTTAGGTCCGGAGTCTAGATGAATTATCAGAATCTAAAAGCTAACCAGCCAATTTATGGCAAAATTATTTCACGTTTAAATTCTGCATGCATGTGCATATATGCACACACACAAACCATCACAAAAAAAAAAGTTCTGCAGCCATGAGCTACCTGTCAAATTCATCATCTTTTTCCAAGCCTCCCTTTGCTATTTAGTCAGTGCAGCATACAATGTCTTGAAGCAAGAGATGGGGCTCTTAGACCTGCTCTTAAAATATGTTTTACATTTTAATTTAATTTTAATTTAATTTTAATTGTATTCTTTAACATTTTTTATTCACTCTGTGTAGATAATTTATTGACCCTAGGGTCACATTGTGTTTTTTATGCTTTTAAATGTCTGCTCTGTTAAGCACTTTGTGATAGTACTGTCTGTGAAAAGCGCTATATAAATAAAATTCATTCATTCATTCATTCATTCACTCTTCACTATTTCCTACACTGCTTACCTTGCTCCACATTCTAAATATATCCAACAATTGCTATTAATTCATTCAAGTTTTTTCAGAGCACTTTTCGGTCATGTTGGCGTAAAAGTTGAGTTTCGAAGAAAATTAATTCCGGTCTCAAGGTCCATTTAGTAGCTGTTCTGGAACTTTCGATCATATCCCATGAGCTTCATCTGCTCCTGATGAGGATGAAGATTGTTTTTGTAATGTGGAAAAGTCTTCAAAGCAAACATATGGAGAATTAAAAACGAGAACATACAAACTTCCTGCGCAACTCTGTTGCATTGTTTCGAGGGACACTGTTGGAGGTGGGAGTGAATTTGATGCAGACACCTCTGAGACCACCAGTGTTGGCTACTTCTAATTCATAGAGCCGAGGTCCAGCTGTGCTTTCTGGAGGTCATTTTATCATAACACTTTCCTCAGAGAATAATTGACGTCTGACTGGACTGAACAGAGTTACATGTGGTCTCTTTGCCAAATATCTATAGCTTGCCCCAGAGCAGGGCAAAGTTGAGAGACCAGGAAAGCTCAGCTGATGGAAGCTCACTTTATATGTGATCACCGGTGTTCAACAATGGAGATATCTGATTTGGTGTCCTTATTCTGCTACCAATGTGATTTTGGTGCATTGGCAACATTTCCAATTTATTCCAGCCAATAAAAACTATTATCCGACGTTTTATTTGAAAGACAAAAAGAACAAAAGTGTCAAAAACAATGTTCGGAGAACAGCTGCATCCCTCATTGGGGTTGACTGTAAGCTTGAGAGAATTTAATTGTATTTCAACCTACTTCCTCTTCAGCTTTTCTTCAAAAAAACTTTTCTTGTATACAACTAAAAGGAGATTTTCTTTTTTCTGGCAGTTTGCTTGTCCTGTTTTCTGTGCGATGTATCATGTTGAATATGTAGTTTTGTTCGATGGCTTATTATCTAATTCAGTGATTCACTGATGCGTCTCAATACCTTACTATTGGTAATGTATAATAACACATTACAGTCTGTCAAAGTGTCAGCTTGCTATTGTATTGAAAGGATGTAGGATTAAGTGGCTGTCTTTTACGACTCTGTGACAAGATGTCAAGAAATAAAAGCAGACGTCTAGGACTGATTAGGAAATTGAAATAGCTGTCGGTTCAAATTGTCTGCTCAAGACCCAAATACAGCAGAACAACATGGACTGGTAATTATGGTGTCAGATGTGATTGGGTCTTTTGTCAATAAGGGAGCAGTTATGCACACTGACAAAGAGCCTGACTGACAAGTGAATGAAGAGGAGGGGAGACAGAGAGAGGGACGAGGACAATTTGCTTAGGTGGAATGGGCGACGGCAGTTTTATTCTATTGCTCAAACAGTGACTGATAAATGATTTATTTATTCCTAGATATACACCCTGCACATACACAAATATAGAAATGCACACAGAGTTACACACGCACACAAAAAAGCCAACATCTTTAGCCACCTTGTGACGCCAATAAAATTGAATCAACACAGAAATGTGGTGAGACGTGGTCAAAGAATACATATCACACAAACAAACACAGACACACACCAGGGTTACACACCACGCAAAGCATCATTGATTTTCCGTTTAAGACCGCAAAAAACAATCAGCACACAATTTGCTATTCAGCAAACACTTACTTGAACAAAGAGACAGTAGATAAAAAACTGTTTTTCAAAGTAAGATAAGATAGAATCTAAAGAGACAATGATTCTGCTCTTAAGCTTTGATTTAGAGACCCATGGTTTTGATTTCATTTATTTGATTTAAGAAAGTCGTTTTCCGGCAAGCAAGGGCACAACATACCACACTTTGAGTGTTGGTATGATTGATGACCTCTGTATGACCAAATGTGTTGTGTTAAGAGTCGCGCATATAGGATTTCTTTAAATATTGTGATATTCATCGTGTTTATCTGACTAACCAACCTGACTCACCTTTTTCTGTCAGATAACACACACATCTAAGATTTGTCTGCCAGGCCAACATATGTTAGAAAATGTGTCTAGACACCGCACCAGCACTGACTTGTATCAAAGGATACCCACGAAAACCAGCTGTGGAAACACTAGCTAAACTATTACTATCTCTAGCCCTTCAGAAGAAAAAACAAGATGGGAAAAATCAAAACAACTAAATAGTAAAAAAACATATTCAATAATAATAGAGGTGTTTGCTGTAGAATGTATTTTAAAATGAAAGCTTTAGCCATTCAGCTAAACAAAAAAAAATAGATCTTCAACAATGAATGCCCAGTTTTGAAGGTGTAAATCTATTTTTCTGCTTGTGCAGAAGCACGTCAACTGATCAAAGTGCAGTTATGGATGTGCTTGCGGCGATTCTTTGTCTTTTTACAGACATGTGATTAGCAGTGTTGTCTCCTCACCATGATGCTGTCGTGGATGAAGCCCTTGCGGTAGCGCGCTGGTTTAAGGTGGGGGTACTCTTCAGTGCTGGTCACCTGAATGTTCCACACATGCCTCCAAGCCTTGTACAGCTGCAGGTGAACCGGGTAGACACCCGAGTGGTGAGGGGCCACGGCATAGCCCATGTCCACTGGGATGCTGTGCTCCTGGAAATGGAGAACATGCATACGCAGAGTCAGACAGGTATGTGAGGGTTATATACATAAACAGAAGTTATAGCGCATTTACAACTCTGACAAAGGACATGGTGGGACATAAACACACAGAGCCCAGCAGGCTGACCTTGTAGAAGAAGCGCATGGTTTGTGTTGTGTTTGTTACGACGCTGGCCTTCAGGTTGAAAATAGTTTGTGTGAGCATGTGTATGTGTGGGAGAGTGAGGGTGGACGGTTGCTTGGTGCATCTTGCAGACGGATGGTGTTGTCCTTCACTCTGACACACACCTACACACACTGCCAAAGCTAAGCATCAGCGGTCAGGGGATGAGGGAGTGGAGTGTGTGTGTGTGTGTGTGTACACAATAGAGGTGAGGGATCACACTTTATGATCATATTCACCTTCAACAACATGAATCAGCCCCCCCCCCTCACTGTACTGTATGCATGACATGGCGCTCCAGCACCAGCAGGGTCATACAAATCATTTCAACTCACTCACACACACATACTAACGTAGCAAAACAAAACAAGGCAGAGTAGGGCAACAAAAGCGCTCGACCTTTATGGACGTCGGATGAAACCGGGCTCAGGTGTGCCCATCGAAAATAAGTGCATCACTTCCCAGGAAAATGACATTCATTTGTTCTTCTGTAGAAAATGAGTTCATGATGGTTATTGCTTTTGCTGACAGAAAAACAACAATTTTCCGAACCCAGCCTCTTAGAAATATGTTCATGAGCAAATATGTTCTGCAGGAAGTGTCATTCTACCCTGATTATGTTTTTAATCAACATAACAAAGACACAATGTATATTGTACTCTGCAAAACTGTCACTATTGTAATGTGCTATATTATTGGCTTGTAGAAACAAAAACACATTTTAAAGCTACACCTGTAATACACAGAACATATAATCTGGTTCACAGTGTCTATGCCTTGTGGTATAGGAATGTCGCCGGGGACAGAAAAAAAAAAATAACAAATGAATGGAAACAAGGCATTCATTATTTTGGTTTCCTGTAAATAATGTAGTGTATGTAACGAAAAGTGTATTCTTTGTGTTAGAACAGTTACAGCGCTTTGACCTGCAAACATCATTTCTGCAATCTGCTGTGACAAAACACAACAATTACTTCCAAAGACGTCCTTGAAGAAAATGCAATCATGGGAAGCGAGCATGATTAAAAGGACACACAAGAAGAACAATGCAACAACGAAATAAACAGCTGCAATAAATGTGTGTACGTGCATGTGTGCGTGCGCGTGTGCATGTGTGCGTGCATCCATCTCACCAGAGCAAACTCCTTGTTGAGGACCATCTGCTCCAGCAGTGAGGACTCGTTGTGGAAGAGGTGAGGCTGCATGTGGCTCCACATGTGGGGGAACCACCAGAACTCATCCACATACTTCAATTGTAAATCATCTCCTTCGTCCTCCTCCACCGTGCCTGCACACACAAACACACACACAAACACACACACACAATGACAAAAGGACAATAATAAAATGTATGAATGCATGTTTCATTGAAAATAGTTGCGATATACAAATTGTCGCCGAGTTGTTTTAAGGTTGTGTTGCTAAATAAGGTGGCGGTCTGATACTATGGTGATAAAAAAAATCATGCCATGGCAATAATAGACGCTATAGCAATATGTTCCATTTGGCATCAGATTTGTTCAAATTATAATTATGTTCAGTCCCACCTCTATTTTTCGTTTCGTTACTCCTTTGTTCTCTTGCTGCAGATTTAGACACTTAACTAGAAAATCAATCAAATCTGTCCTTGGAAACAAAACAGAGCTTAGAATGCACAGCAGTGTGTCAGCACATCACATATATGATACGATATGAAACCTTTTAAAGATGAATAGGATAACATAGCACTTATACGCACTACAAGCCCTGGCAACCGTGTGGGATTGATTACTCCATCTGGACTGCAAGTTCATCCTTTATTCAGGACATTTTATTTGGTAGTTCATCTACTGATGACTTTAGGTGGAACAGACTTCATGGAGTTCATTGAAACTTTTCCTGTAAATATAAATATTAGATTTACTGAGAACACATCACTAAATTAAATTATTTCTGCCTTTGCTTTCGTCTTAACAAAACAATTATTTTACGCCAATACACAACCTTACTAATAAAGTCTTTCTTGTTTATCTAATATCAAGGTGTTAGTTTGCAGATGCATTCCTACAATGTAGTATACGTCTCTAGATGTACAACAGAAATCAACATAAAAAGCTGGTTCTCTGAAAAATGTTGTATATTTTATCAACATTTTGTACGGCATGGTATAACTTGTCATCGTTCAAATAAATGCGGCAATGATTTTCACTTTGTGTTCGAACAATCATAACTGCAACTTATAGAACCAGACTAACGCTGAGCATCTACATGATGTATCATGATGTAATTGATCATGTTGCATCATGTTAATTGATTGGAATGACCATTGTGTGTTCAGGTCATGGATTGTGCTTAGTGCCATCAAATAAAATAAATGAGTTTGAACCTTATACTTTATCAATAAACCAAACATGTTAAGCCCCACAATATCTGATCATGTCCTTTGAAAAAATATATATTTTACAGTAGTGTCAAAAGTCAAAAAAGTGAAATAAAAAAATGAAAACAGCTTTTTACATAAAACTACTGTGTGTGCTCTTCTTAGTTTGAGACATATGGATAGCTCTTAACAAAGGCAAACAATTGAACCACTCATTTTGACAAGTAAAATATAGAGCGTCCACATAAAAACCCACTCAAATGAATCGAGTAATCTATGAATCATTGACACAAAGCATCAGCCTATAAAAAACAGCTAAAGACATTTTAGAGTCATATTTATATTTGTTAAAACTAGTAAGCCTGGCCCTGGTGTGTATGTTTATATGGAAAGCATACAAACAGAACTCACCTGTGTGGTAGAACTTTCCTGAGAAGCCCAGGTTGAAGGTGAAGTTGGAGATTTGAGAACGCAGCTGTTTCTGAGTATCAAGGAGAGCCTGTAGACAGACAGAGATACACAGATAGAGAAATAGACAGATACATTAAATTGATATGAATGACAGAATCATATTTAACCCCACAGACTCCAGTATATCAGGTTCAGGTGGCAGTCACTAACATACAGTGTGTTTTTTTGTGTTCTGTTTTCGATGTGTACTTAGTGGTCCAGTGGCCGTGCCTGTCCTTAAAGTTACCCAAGTCTCTGGTTTCAATACTTGAATCAGGAATTTCTCCACTTATTTAATGACTTCATTAGTTTACTGGCCTTTAAACAAAGACTCTGTAATGAGTGTTAACTAAAGAGAGTTGCACACACACAGTCACACACACTGACAGTAATGCGAGTTAATGAAGGTCAGTGCATTAGTAGCCTCTGGAGGGTGGACGAATAACCCCCGCACACACTCCTCCCCTCACATCATTCTCTCCATCCATCCCTAACACTACCAAGTGGAATCATTCTCTCTTTCTCTCTCTCTCTTAATTTGAAGGGTTACACAAACGCAGGGCATACTGTAGTTTTCTTTAAACATTAGGCTTTTTATAACAACCAGAAAGATACATTTTCAACATTTACATTTATAATTTAATTAGATTTTAGTAAAATGATGCAGCTTCCAGCATTTAATATGCATTTCTTTGGGACTAATAGGCATAAGAAACGGTTTGCTGAGGTTCTCTGCACAACTCGGCTCCAATTACTTTGTGCATAGTTCTGCTGAATGCCACATTTTTGATATCGGGAATTTCTAAGTGGCGGCAGTGATACTTGTGGCCAACTCTATGATTAATTGATCAATTTCAGCTGTTCATTTATCTAATGACTTTAAGCATAGAGCTCATCAAGAGAGAGGAAGGTGGAAGCAACAAGTTATGACTGCAAGATGTTTCTGTATCCAGCTAAATGTCTGCGTAGCTTTATGCTTTTGCAAATTACCAAGAAAATATTTAGCTAATTAAGTACTGCTGCGTTAAACAGTTTATGTAGTACTTCCTGTCTATCACACACTGCATCAAGAAAATTAACTAGAGATGAGGAGGAGGCTGAAAGCAATCAACATTTGAAACATATAAGATTATGTGAAAATAAAATGAAGATATGAAACAATGATTTCACCAGAAAGCGTGATGACGTCTGCCTGTAATATGTTTAGCACCCTCAGCCTCAGACAAGGTAAAAAAGGGACGAAGAGGGAAGAGGAAAAACCAGACGATTTAAAAAGAATTACCTGCATATTTAAAGGCATGTGTGCTTGAAATTTGTAGCTGTCTAACAACTGTAGAATATTTAAATGTCAAGAGACATGGGTCTGAATTTTTAAAGACGAGGAATAGCGAACCAGCTTTGTGGATTCATGTTTAAAATCTCTATTGATATTCAATTATAATGCACAAAAAGGAAAACCCTTTTGATGTTAAAAGTGAGGTTTGTTACTGTTGGTGACAACAAAGATGAGTCTTAACTTCCTTTTTTTTTGGTTCATTTTTTTTTGGTACTTGACTTGTCGGTATAAGACATGTCTGGGTGAATAATGGTATTTGGATTTTTTCGATTGCTGAGAAACACAATTTCATTTCACATTCCCACACCCCCAAAGGCCAAGTAGTATGAAACGTTAATTAGTTTACAGTTTAGTTCATAGGACAAAATGCCCTGCTAACAGACAAACAATGGAAAGTAAATAAGCTCCCTTCCACGTAATTATGAAACATCAAACATTGTGTTTCACTGAAATATCAATCTTTTCACATTCAAACACATTTGGATTCCAATCTTTGCCTGATTGGTACTTAAGTATGAAGTCGTTTCTGATTGTTGTTGTTTATTACCAGTTCTTTATAGAAATGTAAGCTATGATGTAAAACATATATATACATATATATATATGTATATAAGCATAGAACGTATGAGAAACCCTTGATCTGTACTGTAGAGAACAATACTTTCAGTCAGGTGGGCTCCTGATGTGGTGCTTTTGCACAGATGTACAGTATAAGTGCATCGGTTCATAACCACAATGATAGTGTAAGGCTATTGCGTGCGCATGTGTCTGTGTTGTATGTTGACTAACGGATACAAATAGTGATTGTAATGATGACGTGTGAAGTCGTATACATGATGTGCTTGTCGTTCAAGTGGTTAAGTGTGAGAACACCACTGCAGCATGGACACTACTGTCGGTGTCCAGAAGCCACCGAGAGGCCAATTCAGTAAGTCAGCGAGGTGGGAGCGCAATTCAGGAAATGCAAAGGCATAATTACAGATGAAAAAGATGAGGCCATTCGAAATATCAACATTTTTCTTGGACATGTTATAAAACTATGAAGAAAAACTCAACTGCTAAAATGTCAATATATTGGTATGCATGTTTAACTGTGTTTAGTCCAATAAAAAGCTGTATGCGTGTGTGTGTGTGTGTGTGTGTGTGTGTGTGTGTGTGGGTGCGTGCGTGTTTGTGTATGTGTGTTTCATATAGAGAATAGTCATGTGATTAACAGGCCACCAGTATTTCTGCACTTCTTTTTTCCTGCTTGTCACAACTTCTCACACTCAGTGATAAGTGGTTTTCACACACAAATGCTCACAAATACCCCCCCCCCCCCCCCCTCCAACACACACACACAAATAAACACTAAGGCATGCCAGTGCACACAAACACAGCCTGTAAAGCTTATAACACACACTGCATTTGCGCTCTGACAGCCCAAACATGTTTTAGATGAAAGAATTGACAGTTCAAGGTGACGGCTCCAATCAATCCAGTGTTGCGCTGTGTGCTCTGTATACAAGATGTGTGTGTGTGTGCATGATTGTGTGTGTAAGCACTCATGTGTATGTCTCCTCTTTTGTAATGTTGGTCTCAGTAGGGGGTAGCTGACAGGTGTCCCGTCTTTTTAGGCATGCAATTTATCATCCCACTGGTGGTAGCGACCTTTTCTTGAGTCCAAATGCCCATTGAACAAAATCTCTCTCTCTCTCTCTCTCTCTCAATAACTAAACAAGTAAAACAAGCAGCGATCAAATCATTTCAAACCAAAGCCTTACTGATATGATAATATTACTCTGTTATAACATGACCTCACCATTAAATTCCTCTGTCTGTCTGCCTTCCTTCCCATCTCCCTCTTTCGCTCTGTAATTTTCGTTCTGTCGTGCCCTGACAATGGCAGCGAATATATTCAAACCAGGAAAAAGTCAAGGCATGCTGTGCAACCATGGAGTTTTCTTTCTGGCTTGATTATAACAAGGGTGTTAAGGCTGTAAACCAGCTGTCAGAAATAAAACATGGCTATCAATATAGCTCCCCAGATATCATTATTTTAGTTCTTTTCAATTAATTATGAGAGCGTGGTGAGACGGTACTTTAGATCTCATTTCAGGGCCTAAATTGGTTTGTGAGCATAAAAATCTTTGTGTATGCCCTGTGGCACACACATGCACACACAAAATAGCGTGGAGAGTGAGTTTGGATATGGAAGTTAAATGTATAATTTTGGAGCTGAGGATCAGAACTTTTTTCTGGATATCGACCAGCTCATCATCAAGCTTTTATTGGAAGTAGAAATCTCTGTCTTCATAGTTTGTTCCACTTGATGTTTTTTTTCTATTGAAATGCACATTCCTTCACTCTCTCCTTGGTAACACTAGCTTTCTCTGTTGGGGGCCCGTTACCACTCTTCCACCCATACCACCCTCAACACCCTTCCTATTCATCCACTGCTGTAACAAATCAGCTGGGGGTGAGGGCTTTAGGGAAAGCAGGGGGTGGGCGTCAGGGTTATGAAGGAAGCATGAACCATGGTGAACAACACAAGCATAAAGATGGGCCTTAAAGCTCTATTCTTCCATCTCTCCGCTTCTGAGAACCTGCAGTCGCCTCTGCCCCCCCTTCCCCATTTGTCTTCCACCCCCCCTTCTCTGAACCTCCATCTCTCTCGCTCGCTTCCTCCGTGAAAATGTCACAGTCTCAGGAGACGGGTCTGTTCTAATTTGAAAGGAAGGCTGGAGCGGCATGGAGGAAAGATCGCTCTCTCTCCCTTTCTATAACGCTCTTTCCCTTGCACTCTCCCACCCCGTCTTCTTGCTATCGTTGCACTTCTCCCTTCCACAAATGTTTTGTTTATTTATGAAACTCTCATAATTCCCTGGATATTTCAGTCTGCTGTGTCTTTCTGTTGGGCTGTGCGCCACATCTCTATTACCAATCTTTGTCACGTTGCTTTTAAATCGATCCCCAGGAACACTGCCTGATTTAAGAGACCTGAGCAGCTGATGTCAGAGCAAGGAATTGGTTCCAGGCAATCTCTCTGTGTCTCTTTTCAGCCACTCTTCTCCTCGGTATGTGAGTGTGTGTACGTCCCAAACTAACAAATATACAAACACATGCACACAGTGTCTTCATTAGCTCTAATCTAATGGTGTTGAAGAAGGCCTCATGCTGACAGATGTGCACTGCTCCCTAATCTGATCCCCTGTCTCCTCTGTTGTGACATCCTCTACATCTTATCCACACACACACACACACACACACACACACACGCACATACACACGCACACAAAGACCTAAGACTTCAGCTCCAAATTAAGTTTTAGGTGAATGCTTTGCATTGTAACTCAATATACACTCCCCGATGCACTTGGTCGAAATGCATTATTAACATGTGCTGGTATCTGTGAGAGTCAGCATAGGTGTGTGTCCAAGTGTGCAGTGTATTAGTTTAAACACCTCATTTGTATTCTGTTTCCTTACATCCAGAAAACAGAACAGTCGCGTAAATTACCAATTTTTGTGATCTGTCAGTTAAGACCTTTATTTCTTTTTGGAAAAGTTACGTTTTAATTGTGCAGTCATGCCATTGTGAGCAAAGAAACATTTCTAGAGCTTGTTTTGCAAATCCAGCAAACTTAAAAAAGGGGTAATGTGAACTTTGCCAGTTCTGGCATCAAGGAAGTTGTTGTTCAGCCGCCAATTCTCAAAACACTCTCTGTTACCAACCGCAACACTGATTATGAAACTTTCACAGGCAACAAATTGCTCACGGTGATGGATCAGCCTTTACAATCAAGTTTCAGGTCCCTACAGAGAAGATTCCAAAGATGTGTAATGCAGTGGGCTACATTTAATAAATACATATTACTGAGTCCATTGAAGTGTAAGGTAATATTGTTCAAATATGAGAACAATGACACACATTTCCTGTTGCTGTACAACAAGTGCTGCACTCCAGTGTTTGTGTGAAAAGTGAAACAAAAAAACAGTTTTGTAAAGAATAACAAAAACAAGAGCAAAGACAGAACTTCCACACATCTGGCCAATCACTGTGTGAAGTATGAATTGTCAGAAAGATGTCGGGGGAGGTGGGTTCTCGAAGCTTTTTAACCATCTCACGAGCATCTCTGTAGTATACTGGCTTTGTGATTTGAATAACATTTCATTTTGTCAACTCAGTGTGTGTGTGTCCTATCCAGAGGTTCTCCAGACAACAGGGATAAAGTGCACATTATTGGCAAAATATTCATAGCACAATCATATCAGGATACCATAACCACAACAATGGTAATGCAATGGTTTAACACCGGAGTCAACAAAAAAAGAAAAACTGGGCAAATTGTGGTAGTTTACTGCCCTTAAACTAAAGACTGGGATGTTGTTCTCAGAAACCCTACTTTCTAGAATTGAGAGCAACGGTAGCACTGCTATTGATCATCATGGTGAGGCAGAACTGCTGGTCCAAATTATGCCCAGCAATAAAGAGGAGCGCACTTCTTGGACAGAGTCACTCGCACTGAGTGTATGACAAAACCCTACCTTTGGCTCTGAGGGACAATGAAGTCCCCTCCTGCTGTTTTTCTGAGGGTAACGGCAGCAGATCCGGGAGAATGGAGGGCTTTGAGCAATATGGAGCCAATCTGTCCAGTGGATGCTGAGCTCAAAGCTGGACATGGTTTTAAAATGGGCCATAAGAGATACTTTATAAGAGAGAAGAGGGATTTAGATTAGCAGGAGGTGGGACTAGTAGCATGTGAGAGATCTTGACAATCCTAGTGATGAAGGTAAACACACAAATGGATTAGCGGTTAGCGATAGCCCTCATTGCTGTGCCAAATCCCACAGCTGCCTAAACACTGCTAGTGTCAGAAGTAATGCCAGTTTGTTTCTGCATGCGTGAGAGCGACAGTGCGTGTTTCTGTGTTCTTGAATGCGTGTGTGGTAAGCACTAGAAGAGGTGCCAGCTAGATGTTGGGGTTCAAACAGATGGGAGACAGGCATCTGGACAGCTGGCATTCACTGCCTTTCACAAACCCTTCCCAACCAACCACCTCCCCACCATATCCCCATTCTGTCATTCTCGCCTTTGCACCAGTTCTTCTCTTTTCTTTTCACAACCTTAACCCTGGCTGGGAGATCTAAAAGAACAAAAGTAATTATACATGTTTGTGAGGGGGATTTTAATGCGCAAACGGATTTGAAGGCGTGATGAGAGGAACAATAAAAAAAATGAAGGAGACGAAAGAGTTTCATTTTTCTGCAAAAGAAGGTCAAAGTTCTTGATTCATCGACATGAGTGCAGTGTTTGTATCTGTGCATGTAATGTGAACACCAGACCAGCACATTTAACTGGGTCAGGCATCTCTATTTGATGAGCAGGCAGAGTACTTTACCAGTTAATGCCAGTCTCTCTTTTGCTTACTCTTCCCCTCTCTGTCTCACTTTCAGTCTCGCTTGTCAGATTTAAGTCAGTGTAGCTTTTTGCATTTGAGAATTTTACAAAATCATCTACTGCCTTGCATTTACAGATCCAAGGTACTTGTGATTGCTTTGGCATCGCTTTATTTACACTAAATTCTACTTGGCAGACCCTCAAGGATTTTGAGTTTCAGTGATTGCTGTGACCGGAAAACCTGCCTCATTTTGAGGAAGAAGATACGTGGCAAACTGCCACATTCTCACAGTTAATTTGACTAAAATCAAGGACACTGACTAATTTCACAAAACAAAAGAAAGTTATTAAGATGCTTGCTTTAGAGTATTCATCACAAATGAGCCCTTTTGCTCTTTCTTGTGTAACGAAAATGTGTCCTTCCCTGCAGGGCTGACTGTGATCAGATTAATTTGACTAGTTCAGATCAGGGGAGGCGGGGGGGGTGAAAGCAGGTGTCAGGAAGCATCATGCTGGAAACAATATTCTGTTCCTTTCTGCCATCTTATATGCCATCTCCTTTTCTCCCTTTCCCCAACTTTGTCACTTTAAAAGCCATTAAGACCACCTAAGATTCCCTCTCAAGGGTGACAATTTTGGTCACGTATTAAATCAATGACGGTTGCATGACATACAATATATATACGTATATACATACATATGCATACATATACATATGTATATGCATACATATACGTATACATATGTATATGCATACATATACATATATGCATACATATACATATGTATATGCATACATATACGTATACATATGTATATGCATACATATACATATGTATATGTATGCATATACATATACATATGTATATGTATATGCATACATATACATATGTATGCATATACATATGTATGCATATACATATGTATATGCCTGCATATACATATGTATATGCATACATACATATACATATGTATACGCATACATACATATACATATGCATACGCATACATATACATATACATACGCATACATATACATATGCATACGCATACATATACATATGCATACGCATACATATACATATGCATACGCATACATATACATATGCATACGCATACATATACATATGCATACGCATACATATACATATGCATACGCATACATATACATACGCATACGCATACATATACATACGCATACGCATACGCAGACGCATACGCATACATATACATACGCATACGCATACGCATACATATACATACGCATACGCATACATATACATATACATACGCATACGCATACATATACATACGCATACGCATACATATACATACGCATATGCATACATATACATACACATATGTATATGCATACATATACATACACATATGTATATGCATACATATACATACACATGTATACATACACATACACATGTATACATATACATATGTATGCGTATACATATGTATATGCATACGTATACATATGTATATGCATACATATACATATGCATATGCATACATATACATATGCATACATATACATATGCATACATATACATATGCATATGCATACATATACATATACATATGCATACATATACATATACATATACATATGCATACATATACATATAAATATGTATATGCATACATATACATACACATGTATACATATACATATGTATGCATATACATACGTATACGTATACATATGTATGCATATACATACGTATACGTATACATATGTATATGCATACGTATACATATGTATATGCATACGTATACATATACATATGTATACATATGTATATGCGGACAGACATATATATGTATATGTATGCATATACATATATATGTATACGTATACATATATGTATATATGTATACATATACATATATATGTATATGCATACATATGCATACGTGCATACATATGTATACGTATACATATATATGTATATGCATACATATGCATACGTGCATACATATGTATACGTATACATATATATGTATATGCATACATATGCATACGTGCATACATATGTATACGTACACACATATGTATACGTATACACATATGTATACGTATACATATGTATACGTATACACATATGTATACGTATACATATGTATATGTATACATATGTATACGTATACATATGTATATGTATACATATGTATACGTATACATATGTATATGTATACATATGTATACATATGTATATGTATATACATATGTATATATACACATATGTATATGTATATACATATGTATATATACACATATGTATATGTATGTATATACATATGTATATATACACATATGTATATGTATGTATATACATATGTATATATACACATATGTATATGTATGTAGACAGACAGACAGACAGACAGAGATATATATATATATATATATATATATATATATATATATATATATATATATATATATATATATATATATATATATATATATATATATATATATATATATATATATATATATATATATATATATATTGTATGCCGAATGTAACAAAAAGACCAAAAGCATCTCACTGTCTCACATTTCTTTGTCTGCCTCCAGTCGCTTATATCTCTTCTCCAGTGTTTGCCTTTTATTCATTACTTGGCAAAGTAATGGTTGGATATAGAATGAGCTCAGTTCCATTAAATCAATGGCATCATACTTAATTACTCTAAAGATTAACTCTAAGTAGGATTGCACAATAAATTACAGTATGCCAAAAACCTTCCTTGAATAATGCCCATTTTGTGAAATTCCTTTTTTGTTTTCTTTTCAAGTTGATGCCAGATTTTATTGCCTGACCAAAGTGATCATGTCAACATGAAAAAACACTTTAGCCTTTACACTCTTCATTTCAAACGTCCCAAACTCAGTGCAATGCAATACTATGTAAAATAACAACCTCCTAGAAATGATTTGACTTGCAAAATAAAACAAATGAATGAAAGTGGAGCACCTGTCCCACTGTGTTTTTGGAAATGCAAAGAGACTGCAGCAACATAAAATGTGCAAAATACAGGGGATTTCCTTTGCCATGATAACAATCCATCCAACAGAAAACCACACAAACATGAGGATAATTTGCAAATAGTAAAGCTACACAGAATGGTTCCCAGTATGAGGTAACTGTGCATATCACCTTCCTTTAGATACATAAAGGCTATATAATTAATGCTAAATATATGCAGCTCAAGTAAATGTAGCCTAAAAGCGAGTGTGTCTTGGCTTCATCATGTGTGTTCACATGTGGGTGTCCCCCTCAGCTGAGATGACACCACTACAGAACACACTTTGTGGAGGGAAAGAGTGCCAACGAGTTGAGAGGGAGGCTTAGGGAGGAATACAAATCGGCCGGAGATGGTGATCAATGACTCGGGTAAAGGAGGGGGTGAGGAAGGTGAGTGGAGGAAGAGGAAGGGGAGAAAGGACGAGGTGATGAAGAGGAATCTGAAGATGAGAACCGGACACCTCCCTAACAACCACTCCGAGGCAGAGAAGAGGGGAAAACCTTCAGACATGAATTAAAAAAAACACAAGCACTGGCACGCGCAAATCAGTGATGGGAGTTTTTGACTGGCATCATCCCTCATTTTGAGAAATGTCATCCGTGAGGTGCCTCACTGTGAATCATTTTTAATAGAGGGAATACAGCTGTGTGTGTGTGAGTGTGCGTGTGCGCGCAGATAGGAGGGGGTGTAGGTGTTGTTTGTCACCAGATGAACTCGTGGGGTGAGACTAATGAAGAGTGCAGAGAGAAGGAGGGAGGCATTTTAATTGGCCTCTCTCTCTCTCTCTCTGTCTGTCTCACTCCAGGAGAGACAGGAGATTGAATGTTGGCTTTACAGAGGTAAGAGGGGATTTGTAACATTGGCACTGCAAACGCCTTGTCCTACTAATTGGTCAATAACACATCCTGTTACATACTTATGTTTTAGACATAAGTTGTTTTTGAAGCACCTGGAACGAGCGAGGGTTTACATCTGTGTCATTCCTAATGATTCACCGCGATATACGTTTGTGCCGTGGTGTCTTGTAACGGATGTTTGCTTATTCTAAAATCGAATTTTTTGCAGTGTTCGAATATAAAGAATGGTATTAGATGTCTTGATAAAGCAAGTATGACATCACAGCAGAGGTATCGCGCTTAAATGTAGATTTTTGGAAGAAACCTGTTTTTGTAATGTCATCATGGCCATCAGTCAGTTTGTTCTGACCCAAATTTAACCGAAGACAGATTTTACACAACCTCAACTTAACTTGGTGCAAGCGTCTTGCTTTCATGATTTAATAATTCCCCGGATTCCACATGCATTAATCATTTTCATTAAAATGAAGAACCCTCTTTTCAGCTGTCACCTTCACCCAAAGCTAGATGTGTATTTGACACTTGCTCATCTATTACGAGTCATCCTTTCAACAGCTTTTCAATGGCACTCTGCTGGAGGGGAAAGAGTTCCATTGAAGGGCCAATCTGAAAACGAACCATGGATGTACTAATCAAACAACCCCTGCCTCACGACAAAGACAAAAGACATTTAGACAACAGTGAGATAAATGAGTTGATGCACATAATTGTGGACCTACAAGATTTACACATGTCACTGTAAATAAGCCTTGTTCAAACAGTAATCCGACAACTCTACCTGGGGGCTGCTACAAATCACTATATTCCTGCTCCCCTCCTCTGCTTCCCAATTTCCCCTCAGCATTTTGTTTCTCTGAAATTAGCTGCTAGCTCTTCCCATAGGTGCCATACTCCACCTTCCCCTCCCTCCATTTCTCCCTCCAGTCTTTCTAGCTGTGATTGCAAAGAGAAGAGAAAGGAGAAATGTGGAAGGAGTGTGTGTGTGTTTCAAATGACATCACGTCTTCGTCTTTCGTCTTTTTTGCTCTCCCTCTCTCTCTCTCTATCTCCACCTCCCTCTCCCTTCTTCCTCCATCCCCATCTCCCTGTCCTTCTGTTGAGGCACTGGTTCATCCTCATGTATATTTATGCTACAAAGCTGAAGAGTCAGGCAGACTTAAAATGAAAACTCCAACTAGAGAGCACTTGTGTGCTCATTTTGTGTGTGTGTGTGTGTGTGCGCATTCCTTTATCCTTTTTGGATTCAAGAGGCTTTTTTATATTCAAAGGTGGAATTCCTCTCCACTTCACCACACACTGCCCCCCTGTTTTCTCAGCCTCCCCATTCCTCTCATCTTCTCCCCAAGTTTCAGCCACGGACAGGTGTCAACCATTGACGGGGAGTGACATTCTAATCTAAAGTAGTGATTCAGAAAACACCCGAACACACGCGCGCGCGCGCACACACACACACACACACACACACACACACACACACACACACACACACACACACACACACACACACACACACACACACACACACACACACACACACACACACACACACACACACACACACACACACACACACACAGTTCCCCATCATGTATATTGGGCGGACAGGATTAGCTCATGCACATCAGCGCAGAGCAGCATAAATCTCAGTCCCACACACACACAGACTCCCACACATTAAAAAACCCACCAAACACAATTTGTTTCTCTTGAATGGCCAAGAGTGAGGACACAGTGGGAGAATACCACCACCGATTTCAAACAAAATTATTTTTGCGGAACTGTTTTATCCACTTCTGTTTGTTTGCCCCAGTAAACCTGAAGTTTATTTGCCCCTATATTGAAATATATTATATTTTTAAATTCCTACAGAAATTTGAACGTAAGCAAATTTAATTATTTGTGGAGGTGCGCGTCTGAGTATATGTCTATGCATTGTGTGTGTGTGTGTTTGCTCATGCAAGCGTGTGTGTTGAAACAATAGGTGTCTTGAGAGGCGGGCTGCATGGCTGACTCTCCTTTAGTTTCCATAAGAGGAGGAACGTGGGAAAAGAGGAATAAGTGCCATTCATCGTTTCACTGGCTCATTCACCACCTCGCCTTCTCTCTTTCACGTCTTTGTTCCCTTAAATGGCCTCTTTACTTCTGGCTAAACCTCCATTTGAGATAAATAGCCTCTCGCTGTACCCCAACACAAAACACGCACAGACACACACAAGTTTACCCAAATACCCTCTCGGCGCACCTGTGCCCAAGCTAAAATCCTCAAAAATACACTCCAGGTAAAATGTTTTGCTGAGGTGTCTGCAGACTTACACAGCAATAAGTGAACATTCCATATTTTCACCACTGCACTGCCATCAATTACTGTTTTTAGAAGTTGATAGCGGAATTGAAAACATAATCCAACATCACTGACCCCACAATAATTAATTATCTATATTACACTCCGTCTTGCTCTAATGCACGTTATCACACACCCATCACCCTCAATACCTTCACATCCTTGGCGTTCATACGTGTCCCTTCCTTTCCCACGAAAATGTCGTCTATATCCACCAGTATGTGCCGGTCCAGACCCAAAGTAAGCTTCCTGTCTGTGAGGTAGGAGATGGCATCCACCAGGATGAGTCTGTGGAGCCAGTAGCCTAGTCCCTGGCCAAATAGCACTCTCCTCACGCCATCATAGAGTCCCATGTCCTGCACCACAGTGGCTTGGAGGCCTAAACTAAAGCCAGGCCCTGGATTATCGCCACTACCTGCCCCTGCTCCCTCCTTGGCCCGTGCATGCAGCACAGCCTGGTAGGTGGAGTGATTGGAGGAGAAGGAGGTCCAGTCGTCCCCAGGTAAAGCCCCTCGATCTGTGCCGGGCTTGGTCAGGTGGAGGAGAGGTGAACTAGACATCACACAGCAGTCCCAAAGTGCCTGGTTGGTCCGAAGGACCACCGGGAGGCCTCTGAGTTTGAGGAGAGGTGGGGAGTTCTCGGTGGACCGATAGAAACCTATGATGCCCACTCTGTACTCAGTGCAGTATTGATGCAACAGCTGTCTGTTCCATGTGTCTGCATGTGCATACTTTAATAGATTTTCATAAATGATGAGTGAATATCGGCCACGACCTTTCTCTGTCAGCGGCGGAAGGTCGCCCTTTCCTGAGGCAATCTCCATTCGAAACTGGAAGTGTGCAGACTCCAATATAGCCACAATGTCCTGACCCAGCTGGGAGTACTGGGACTCCACAAGCACCAGCACAACTGGATCAGTGTGGATATGGGTGTGAGGTGGGCTAGGGGGGTACGGGTATGGAAGTTGATGGTAGGGGGAGAGCGGCTGGGAGCAGGCAGGTTCGGGGGATTGTCCAAGCTGCATGGAAGGGGAGGAGTTTGTAAACAGAAAGTAAGCAGACAGGAGGAGGGAGAGGAGACAGCAGGAGGCCAGCAGGAGCAGGAGCCTACGCAAGTGGCGACGGAATCGCACGGCCACAGTCATCGCGAAGTGGGGAGGTGTTGTGCGTAGGAGGGGGAGATGTCTTTTTCAGTATGATGGAGCCTAGAGAGCGCGTGCACGAGTTTGGGGGTTTGAGGAGCCCAAGAGATTGTCTGGGTGTTCGACAAAGGAGCAAAGCCACTCAGGGGTGTGTCATGTCACCATGGCAGGTGGAGAAGGGAGCTGTGCCGGATGCTGGGGAACAAAGGTCTTCATTGAGGAAATGCAGTCGAGGTACTCTCCTTCCAATCATCACGGAGGAATCACATGCAGAGAAGGAGGGAGTGATGATTAATGCCTGCAGAAAACGGGGACAAGGAGAAAAGAAGAAAGTGAATTTGTTGGGCAAGGTTGAATAGTATGCATTAGTTGCCTGTGAACGTGCTCGCGGGTGTGCGTGTACCTAGGTTGTGCAACTCTAGGGAATGCGAGGGCACAGCTGGTAACTACAGAGCTGATTGAACAACAACTTGTATCCTCAGGGCTTATATAACCTCTGGCGCGCACACACGCACACACACAAAGTGACATCACATTTAAAAGCATAAACATAAGACAAAAGTCAACCCTCACAAATAAACAACAGCTGGTTCTGTGTTAATGTGGTAGTGTGGGGAGGTGGATGGGAGCTCAACTAATCAGTCCCATAAAGCTCTACAGACAATTCCTATAATTGCGCGAAACTCTGTGCACTTCTGTCCTATTTCTGAACCTAATCATCTGAAATACCACAAAATTAGAGTTGGAATCCTTTTGCTAGGAGCACTAATCTGGGGGGAGCGCATGACAGTACAGAGGAAATGGAGAGCAAGAGAAAAGTGCACGAAAAAGAGAGACCGATCAGAGAGGAACAAAATGCAATGAATTATAGAAAGAGACAAAAAAGACCAGGATTAGCATTTTAATGTATGTGCCCGGAGCCAGGGAGAAGAAAAGATCCCACAGCATCTCTTTCTCTCTGTTTTCGCTCTTCGCCTCACTCTCCCCCTCTCTCTATCTTGTCTACACCCCCTCTTCCTCTCCTTCTGTCTGTTTGAATATCAATAGTCTTCCCTCACGTTCCCCACGCTTCTCTCCTTGTTCCTTGCCTTTAGATAACAAATGCAAAGAGAAGGTCAGAGAGGAGGGACAGCTATATTCCTTAAATATGACACCGAAAGACATAAGAACTCTTCGTATTTTCCTTTATAGCCAACAGAGAGGAGAAAATAATCATTTTTTTGATAAATAAGTTGTTACTTCAATGACTGCACGACTTCTCTTAAATAGCTTCTGTGGTGTTACGAGTTGTACAAGTGTGGAGGAAACTGTCTCCTGGAGTCTACCAAGAAAAAGAGCGTGCACTTATTCGTAGGTTAATTCAAACAGGTGTTTTGAGATTTTAAATGAGGAAAAGCATAATTTGACTTACAGCTGAGCGTCTCAACTATAAGTGAGTGCCCATTTAACTTGTTACTGGAGGTATGCATGTGTCTCACTATTAGGACCCACAGGAGGGCGCTGGAATTGGATTAACACATGAATTTGCGTGGAAGTTTTCATCTTGGCATTTTAATAACTAAAATGGTATTCTAAATCATGCAAAATTAATAAAAGCTAAATATAGGCCTACTAGTGTTGGTGCTTTTTGTTAAATGGCTCATGGGGGAAAAAAAGTTTGGGACCATTTTAAAATTACAAATTGAATTCAAAATGAATAGTGTCTCTTGTATTTCAGTGAGTGGTCAGGTCATAATAACACAAATTACTGTTATTTATAACTGCAATCATTTTTGAAAGCCATGGGAAAATCATCCAACGATAATTTAATTCGATTAATAACAGTGAATGAAGGGTCGTGGTGTTAAGTGTCGTGTACACTAAACAACGGGAGGAACACACAATCATGGTAATCAATCAGTCTAATCTGCTATTTGTGCGGTTAAATCTGTGACGAAAAAGAAAGCAACCCGTAGCATAAATACCACTGGCTATTGTCAGGCTGAGAGATGAACTCAAACTAACAGCAGATCATTCCAGAGAGTTTACATCCCGCTTTCTGCCGTAGAAGTTGATGTTGAGAAGGAGCACCGACTCGCCCACTTACCTCTTGCCGAGGCTGAGGCGCTGCCGTGCGGAGAAGAAGCGTGAAGGGAAAGCGGCGAGTGTGGTGCTGCTTCGGGTGGGTCCGGGGCTCCGGTCTCGGTGGCGAACCACTCCCGTGTGTTTTGGATGCTTAAGCGATGTGCCATCTCTCCCCCTCTCTCTCTCTCTCTCTTTCTCTCTCACTCACTACCCTCCGCTAGAGCAGCAGATGCGGGCAGCCGGAATGATCGGCTCTCCTCCCCCCTGTCATCATTCTTCTCTTTCTCTCGTCTCCCCCGCTGTCTTCTCCTCTCTCTCCCGCTCTGCTCACTTCACCCTTAATCTCCGCTCTTTCAGGTGGAGAGCAGCCAGCGAGTGTAGACGGCGGAGCACCGATATCAGCCAGCCCGTCAACGACTGACTGCTGTGCGTAAAGTAGAGGCGATCGAGGGAGAGAGAGCCAGAGGAGGGTGTGTGTGTGTGTCTGTGTATGTGTTAGGGGGGGGGGGGGGGGCTCGGTTGACACAAACAGCCGTTTTCTCGGGCATCACCGACCACTGGCCCCGGTAAAAGCTCACAGCCCGTTCGTTGTTTGTCGGATGAGGGATGTCACGCGCGGATACTCACCGGTGCAAGTTAATGGCGCGCCTGGCTGATTCTCTCTTCGCTTCTTGCACAAGTTGTAGTACTCAAGGATAAAAGGAAGTGGAACACTTAGACTACAGCGGTCGTGAAAACAAAATGCATTTTCACATAATCTGGAACGGTAACAAGCATGGGAAAGAATACAGGAATACATTTCTGATCTTCACTATGACCTACATAGAGCATGTTCACCCGCGCGTGAATCAGCCCCATTAAGCAGAATGTCAATCAACCAACCACAGCATGTCAATCACACTGTGTTTTTAACTTGATTAGGTGTTCCCTTCTCCCTTTACACTAGTCCATCAATCTCTCTAACCTATTTGCACTGACACACACTTACTTACACTCATCTCAGTGGAGCTGGTGGGCCCCTCATTCACATTGTAATGGCCTTACAATAGAGTTTATTTCGTGTGTGTGGGTGTGTTTGAGAGTGAGAACACTAGTCCGAAGCGTGAAGAAAGTGTATGAACCTGAAGCAAGACAGACATACAGTTGTGCCGTCACCTCTCAGACGGTGATGTTGGGACACACACACACACACACACACACACACACACACACACACACACACACACACACGTGCACATAATGAACACATATGAACACAGAGCGTTGAGAAACCCATTTTCATACTTGTATCATGTTCCTTTTAGTCACCCTTAGTTTGAAAAAGAGTACCATCTCACTGGAAACCCTATTTGTAGCTCTCGGTTCGTGTAATGACTAAGCAGTGGTGTTGAGAACCAGTGCTTGAATGAAACATAACAGCCAGAATATCATGCCCTACACAGAATGGAAACCAGAGACAATGAAGGTTTGGATTGGAGTGCGATTGTGTTTGTATGTAAATTAGTGTCAGTGGGTGAAGTGTAATTCGAAAGGCTGTTCACCCATTTCCTCCACATTGAAAGCGAAGAACCAATTCTGCAATGGTGCTAGTTGGAGACAATAAGCCAGAAATGAAAACTATACAGCTGTGCATGGCTACAATGTGTTTTCACATGTTTGTATTCAACCTAAAAATAATTACGGAGACATTCACTGTTGCTAACAAAAGAGCTGCTGAGAAAGCGAAGGAAGACAATGCAAACAAACACATAATAAGCATATGGTCACTCTACTGGAAAGCTTTATTCTGACCCACAGGCCAAGGTACAAGTTTACAAAGCACAAACATTGGCAAGCAAGTGTAGAGACACAGGCAAGCTTGTGCTTTACACAACAAAACACGCAAGGATGCAGCCGCTCGCACACACACACAACAAAGGACTAGAGATGTGAAAAATGTCGGAGCTGCCATGTTCAACTAGCACTCTGACAGTTAAACAGAGGAGAGCAAGAGACAAATGGGAGAGAGCATAAGAGAGACAGAGCGGGAGAATGCTTGTTGTCTTCATCACAGGCTTTTGTTAAGTGAGAGATAAGAGAGGAGGAGCGACTGGTTCCCCCTCTTCTCTCTCCCCGCTGAGAGCTAAATGGTGGCTCTGTTCGTCCCGTTCGAGGCCTGAAGACAGCAAATTGAGCTTGGGTGTAAAAACAGGGAAAGACATTATCATCACGATGCATCGCATCATCCCAGGAGTCAGGCATCCAGACAGGGCAACAGTCACGCTTTACCCCCCTAATTAAAAACAAAACAAAGCATTGGACAGATTGTTGCATGCTCGCACTGAACACATACTAGACCCTGAGCCCTTGCACTAATAATGATACTCTTCTCTCCTGGCGGTTTCCACAAAGAGCCGGATCTATGGCTCAAACTAGCAGCTCTCTGAGACGCATCAGCTCTTCGCCTCCCACAGTGTAAACAACAACAAGCTCGAGCTTTGCTTCGGTGTGCTGACTGCTTGATGCTGTTACCATTTTAATGATTCCTGCTACGTCTACTCTCTGTGAACCACCTACCTGCTCCTGCTTCCAGATTGATAAGGCAAAGATAGACATGTACGACAGCACACCAAACTATACTCTGCTAAGAATAATATCAAAAATCAATTATTTATTTTGCAGTTCCAGATAAACTTCTAATTTCAATCTCATCCATCCCTTAGTATAATATGATATGCATATATGTAAGAATAATAGGAGCAAAAACTATTATAAGAATGAGAAAACTATAAGAAACAAATAGTTTTATTTTCTATGGTTGCACTTTTTTGCATTTTCTTTTCAGTTAGTTTGAAAAGTTATTGATGATACTTTATGGATGTACTTTATTCTTTGTGTTCATTGTGTGTGTTTTTTTTCTGTGTATATCTATGTAGAACTCCAATACAAACAATTTTAGTTTCACTGAAATCTTCACTGAAATCTTCACTGTCACAGACATTATGCTTGTGTGCAATGATGAAAGCAAAGTAAGAAATGAAAAATCAATGTCTCTTGATTTTTAGTTGTGGTAATGCAACAAAATCAACAATATTTAGGCTGGAAAGCAAAACAGTAAGTGGTCAGGACAACACAACTAAACATTTACGTGATCGTAGTAGAGTGTTTTGGTACGGGTGTACATTTCTGTGTGTCTCATTGAAAGACAGGATGCGGTAGGCCAATAAGAACATTGCTTTTTTGATCTATTCAGGAACAATATTGCCTCCACACAAACAGAAACACACATAAATGCGCACACATACCCACAACAACATGCCTAACGCCCACACATCTCTGTAAACAACCCAACTCTCCCACACTTTTATAAACCACAAACACGAGCAGGCTTGCTGTTAGAGTGACAGAGAGCACCTCCATTTCATATCATATCAGCACTTCATCCCCGAGTGATGCTTCTGACAGACACCGCGGAAAAGATAAATGTATGCAAGAGTGTTTGCAAATGAGTCTGCACGTGTTAACAAAGAAGTGCTCACGGTATCATGTGGTTGTATGAGGATTCAAAAAATAGGAAATAGAAGTGAGTGAAGAGAGAAAGGACGGACAGGATGTCAGAAAGCACAACAGTGATCAGATCGCACAGCACTCAAGGGAGGGAGAGGTAAAGTGATCTATCTCTGTGTCTCTCTGACCTTGTTCACTCTCGCCAAAAACCTGACTTACAACCCCAAACTAAATATGATACCTTCTCTCTCCGTCTCCCCCTCTCCCCCCCCCCCCCTCTCTGGTAATAAATCGCACTGTAATTACCAGGCAGGATCGATAACAGTCACATCACTCCTCTCCTCTGCTCATCTCCCTCGTCTGCAACTGACACTAACGTGTTCATCCCTCGCTGTGTGCCACCGTTATAGATCCGCGAGTGCTGGATCGCATCCTGTTTCGTCTGTACACACACAACGACACATGCAAAACACAGGTACACACTTAAAGGCCGCACACACAGGGGGACGAGGCCATGCAAACACACTCACAGGCCGACATGGACACTCACAAGCGAAAGTATGAGAGCTAGATGCCGCAGGGGGTAGGCCATAGGTCTCAGTTGCTATTGGAGACGTCTCTTCAGCAGAGCAACCAACAAAGAGGTACTGCTCTCTCCCAGAATAGCTCACTCGGCCCCCCTGTCGAATGAAATGGATGAGAAGGATGAGCATCACATGGGCAGTCACGCAGTGTGAACTTGGTGAGTTTGTCTTTGACAGAGAGACACGGTGCATACATGTGTGCGCGTGTGTGTGCAGATTTGTACGTGTGCATGAGTGTGGTTTTAATGCATAGTCATACGAGTGTAATGATATTTAATAGGAAATAAAAAAATATCCTGGAGAGCAAGAGCAACTTTCACACCTTAAAATGGCTGAGTTGTAATATTCTTTCGCACCCACACCTCCATGCGAACTTGATGGTGGTGTGAGTGTGTGCGAGAGAGAAAGGGAGAGTATGTGTCCATCAGCACGAGGGACAATCAAGATGGTCTGACATAAACATTCATTTATATGCAGCTTTCATTGAAAATGTGTAACAGAAGAATATGAGCAGAAGACGTTTTGCAAGTTTGCGTTGCGATCCTCTATTCCATGTTATATGCACCAACGTAATTATTCATGTTATGACCAAAAGCCGCTCATAACTTCAAGGGGAAAATAATTCTGATAACCGACTAAACAAAGACCCTGTACAACCAGAGCAGCTCTTTAATTGGAGACGGACTGGATGTTTGAGTCTTTTTCAGTTGAGATTTCGGTATTGCCAATGCAATGTGCAATCAAATTGTTGGCCCCCCAGTGTTTAATTTCATAAGAAAGAAATAAACTAAATTTCAATGTTTGACTTTTTAAGAAAACTTTTTCCGAAATAAAAAAATATGGTGTATCTTCCAATCTTGTGCATATAAATATGTGCAGGTAGATAGTAGGTATATACATGTAATACAATAACAAACTGTTGTGAAGTGACGACAGACAAACACCACCGCTTTGGTATATTTACTTAAGTACTTACTTGAATCCAGCACTGTATGCGTGGGTTGTACTGAGCCTTGACTGTTAGTCTGGCTGGGTGGCAAATGTGGTGAGAGAGTTAGCTGAGGTGGGCAGTGTTCAGACAAGTGATGGTCCAGGGACAAAACTGTGCCTGAATCGCAATCTGCAAACAAAGATGAGGTGGCAGAGTGGGTTGGGTCTGTAGAAATGTTTATGGCCTCCAAAATGTTGTAAATGTCCTTGATGTCTGAAGGCTGTGATCTCATGATACTCTGGGCAATTTATATCTCGTATTTCATCTGCAACAGGCGAAATATATGCACCCAGTCAAAGCAACATAATAAAAAGGCAATTTCCACTATAAACTGCAGTATCCTAGAAATGATGTTCACATTGGATGCTTCCGCACCACATGATTTACCATCATTGCCAATGCAGAGAAAAGAGCTGGATTTGTGCAAAGAGTAGTAAATACGTGTTTGGAGGTCAAGGTGGAGAGTGGTCATGTATCATTCATTGACTGCTGGGAGCATTTACCTCATATTTACCTGAGGTAACCTCAGACTGGACTGGGTTTCTTCATTTTCAATGTAAGAGGAATGATACAGGTCATCCTCATCATTATCACCAACATTACCATTACTTAACAGAACAATAACACAACACTTTCTGAAGTCACACTTTTGCTTGCTTCAGGAAACAGAGAGTTGCATACTTTGCTCTTAACGTTTGGTTTCTTCTCTGGAAACTTCTCTTTGGTTCCACTTTCTTGAAATGGTTTGTTGCAGCTGTGCATACATCTGGAATAGGCCACTTGTGCCTTAAGTAAGTAGTGTTGAACCTTGTAATTTAAAATGCAATTAATTCATAGTTTTTACAATCTACCAGTCTCTAAAAAACAGATTTCCATGATACTTTTAAAATAATAATCTGTTGACATATTAATTTTGTATGGTCGGTTATAAAACACACAAGTTTAAAAATGAACTGGAGGGAGACTGTAGTCTGCTAGTGAGCTGATCAGATAGTTGTGACTTGTCAGGTTGCTCCTGTCCTGTATGGTTGCGGCAATGAAGTCCACTTAAAACTGAGCCAGCGCACTGAACGAGACACATTTCTCACCACACTTGTGGTTTCACGCATCAAAATCAAGCATAAGCCCAGTAGGTTCACACTTCACTAGCTGAGATATTCTCCAAGTCTTGCAATGGCTGATTCCACAAAACCTTCCATAACAACTCGGTCATCATTGCTGAAGACCGCAAAGGCGACAACGTGCGGAGAGTTACAGATTCAAGCTTTCAACAGAAATTCTTTCTGGGCGAACAAAAGTCAAGATGGAGAACTCCACCATAGCAGACACAGAATTACCAGCTCCTTCCAACAGCAGCCTCAACGGACCAGAGTTCAAGACATTTTACCTCTGATTAAAGAGCCGCTCCACCAATTTTACATATTTGAACCAATTTACTCGCCATGGGGTGTAATATTCAGTCTGTGAAAACCAGCTGTGTAATGTCCTCTGTGGCATATCTCAGTTTTGAAATTGGAGAGTACAAATTAATTTCCAAAACTGTGTTGCAAAATCTTTGCAGGAGCTTGAAGGATGTTGGAGTTTCAAGGATCTGCTTTTTCGTCTCCTTAACTCGTCTTTGATTTTACTGCTAAAGCCTCATATTAACTTGAGATAAACTTCAGTGTGTTTTACACAGCACAAGAACTGTGGATTTTGTCCCTTATCACTTCTATTTTGAAGGAGTTATGAGGGATATTTAAATGGTCAGTAGGTCGAGGAGGAATTATTACAGCGAACAAAACTTGTTTCAATGTTTAAATGGGCGCCAGGATTATTGTTTTAAGAATTGTAAACCTATCCTTTAAATTGCTGGAGTATTTCTTGAAGGGTTGTCACTTCTATCATAGACCTTTTGTACCAGCCTCATCTCTTAAAAATTGCGTTCCCCTCCAATAAAACTGCATTGTTAATTATGCTTTGAAAGAAACGTGTTTGCTCCCGCATCACATTTGTTTTTTACGTATCACAAATACGTTTCTAATATTTTTCCACGGAATTTCACATACAGAGGAGTGGATTGGTGGGAAGAAACACTGGACTTTCACCCAGGACACTGCTGTTTGTGTTCTGTGTGAAACCAAAAAAAATCAATGTTCACATATTTGGAATTATCTCAGCAACTTAAATAACATATTAACGAACTTATTTCAAGCCAAACCATGATGTTTTACAAACATGTTTTGGTGATTGAACTATGTATTGTTCTTTGTTGTATGTTGTATTGTCTGTATTTGTTTGTGTTTTTAATACTCACATGGGCAAGATATGAGATGAAGGGCAGGCGAAGAGTCGGAAAAAATGAAATGAGTGAAAAATGGAGGTGAGATCGATCGATCCTCTGGCTCGTTGAAAATGAAGGTGTACATCTGGACACACGTGCACATACAGACACATGCGTGCACACACACACACACACACACACACACCTAGGATGATACCTGCAGAGAGTGTATGATTAACTGTTCTGTCAGAACTGAGAACTCTCTGGGGCGGGAAGGGCAGAGGAGGGGGAGGAACAGAATAGTGGATAGGATGATTTGGAAAGGGATGGAGAAGCATTAGGAGGGAGGTGGAGGTCTCTGGGGTCTCTGAAGGGAGGTCTCGTGGGTTTGGGGAGCAAAGCTAGAGCCAACTGTTGCTGTTGCGGCACTTGTGTGCGATGTCTTTCAGAGTGCACGTGCAAGAGAGAGTAGTTGTGAGTGTCCTACTCCCATGATACTTTTGCAGAACCTTCCTTGCAGACAATCTTTGTTGTAATATATATGCAGAGCAGAATGGGCACTGCAGTATGGAATGCAGTTGCTGATTGTGTGTGTCCGTATGCGTGTGTGGCCCTTATCACAATTCTGCAGTGCAATGCACTCAGAATGGTCAACTGAATCTCCCGCTTTCTCAATAAATCAGAATGGCAAACGTGTAGCTGGGGACACACACACACACACACACACACACACACACACACACACACACAGCGTGACTCCTCTATTTTCTCCAATTCGTCACAGGGCTTGTTGTTCTAATACCATGGATAGGTCTGCGTTCAGGGTCCCCATGCTGGGCGGCTCAGCCCATAATGACTGGCGTCTCAACATTTCTCACCGACTGTGGGGGATAAGGCGTCAAAAAAAGTGAGAGGTTGACAGAGAAACTGGTTGAAAACATACTTAGCAAATACAAATGTCCACATTTGTAGTTGATGCAGCTTCTTGTTATCAAAGTCTATCGTGTGTCTATACATTTGGAGTGGTGGGGAAGTCCTTTAAGGTGCTGAACCAAGTTTTAAAACTCTACAACGGGAGAAGGGAAACTAATCTCTGGAAACCTGCAACCACCAGAGAGTGTGGAGATTATACCAACCCCCAAACACATCCACACTCACAAACGTCACAAAAAAAACACAGCTTTGTGATTAATTGAAATAAACTGGAAGATGCCATCCTCCGTTTTTAACTGAGACAATACAAGACTTTAGTTAAAGCTAAAATGAGACAAATAGCATTTCTCCACTTGTTCAATTTTCACTCTCTTTCTTGCTGCCCATCATAAGCTTTTCCTCCATCTCCCTTGTTCCTCTCTGCTGAAGTGTCGTCTTGCTCGCAACCACAGACTGCTAAAACACTTCACCCCACTTTAGATCCAGAATAGCACAGTTCTACATGGTTCTTCTCGTTTCTGAATGTTGCTTATGAAAGGGTATTGTTTGCCCACTTCAGCTGATATGGCCTCGGAGCTGTAAATCACCAGTTACTACTTAGCTTACTAACACTCCATTCAGGAGCTGGACACAATAGATCCACAACACATTCATTCACCCCACTCTCCCACTACCACCCTCCTCCTATTCAACTTTATTCTCCTCTCGCGCTCTCCCTCTTTCTCTCTCCTCCCTCCTGCTACGCTAAGCTGTTTTCTCTCCTTCCCCTTCTTTCTTCTGTATTCCTCCCTCCCCCCCGATCAATTCTGCCATTCTAGTTCCTGATGCGGTTTTGTCTGTTGTAGGGGCCAACAGTTTCCCATGCACCTGCCAGGTCTTAGATATGTTAGAATGCGCACACACACACGCACACACACACACACACACACACACACACACACACACACACACACAATTTATTCTCTAAAAGTTCAAAGAATTTGCTTGTTTAATGAATTCATTTCAGCCAGTAGATTCCATCTGTTACTAGCGTGACTGTGAGCCTTTGTTGTCTTTGCGGAAAGACAGAGACACAGAGAGAGAGATCAAAACTGCACCACAGAGAGGAGCATCACTTCTGATTGGTCTTGACATTTCAACAATCTGTTCTTATTGGCTGTGGCACTTCAAGAGTATGCAGTTTCACTCCCTATCTGTTGGGTGTTAAAAAAGTGAGAACCACACACAAACACGCACGCAAAGAACACCAGCATTGACTGTCAGACGCAATCACCTCAAAGTATGCGCTACATCCATGCAGCAGGTAAGAGCAAGGAGGGGAGAGAGAGGAACACAATAGAGAGAGAGAGAGAGAGAGAGAGAGAGAGAGAGAGAGAGAGAGAGAGAGAGAGAGAGAGAGAGAGAGAGAGAGAGAGGCCAAGCAGTGATTTATGACCTGAAAAGGCAGATTAACTCCACTGGCTGCCTAACTGGCCCTGAAACAAGCTGAATTACACTCCAGACCAGGAGGAGAGGAGAGGTAGAGAAATGGAGGAAGAATGAAAATGAAAGGTCACTGGCATGGCAGGACTGAGAGAGAGTGTAGACGACAAGATGGAGGAGCAGATTGGTATGGAGGAACTCAAAAATGAAAGGTCAGCGGTAAAGAGGAAAAGATAGATTGAAGACTGCAGGGGGACATACAGATTGAGAGATGTGAGTATTGTCGAAAAGGAGACACTGGAAGGTGTGGATTTTGTATTGGGCCCTCAAGTTTGTGTGATCTGATGAACCCTATCAAGCCATGTGAATCATATCAGATTCCATTTCCTTTGCATGCTGTGAAAAAGCATGGGTTAGGGTCAACTCTATTTCACCTGCTTCGTGGCATGAGGTTAAAGGCCAACATACGATGTGTGAGCAATTCACACAAATCATTTAAAGCTAAAACCTCCCTGATCCCACCCCCACCCCCCCCAGTGAGCTGCTATAAGGCAATTTCCTGTTCAGAGGACAGAGGAAAGAAAACCGATTTCAGATCTCAGTAAAGAGACTAGATTTGGAGCTTAATCTAACTCATATTAGGGTCTGAGGCTAAGCTTTAGCTCTGGGGAGTTCAATAATGTCACTTTGGTCTAAAGGGGTCCAGTCTTGTATCATTCATGGTCTTATTGTCCGGTCACACCAGCATTTTAAATGGCACAAATAATTCCAATGGAATTACCACAATTTGTGGATTTGCTTATAAAGGCCAACATGAAGAAAGCCATCATGTGCCGTTTCCCTATTCACTTTTATTCAACCTGTGTCGTAGAATAAACTGCTCCACACAGCAGAGGAATGGTTTGCAGAAAGTTATGAGACTTCATAAAAGAGGTTGATGTTTGATGTTGCAATCCGTGTTTTGAAGAGACTCTGTGAACTCATTGTCCCAAATTTAACTAAGTTAACAAGCTTGCTAACTGACAGTGAGCAAGCAATGAGAAAAAAAGGTCAGACCGATTTCCCCCTGGTCATTGAATCTCTATTTTGTGAAATGACTAAAGATCCTGAGCTCTCTTTCACTTGTAAAAAAGTGGCTCAGGGAATGACAAGGAGAGAGTTTACACAAGGTTATACTTAAAACTGGCAATTAATTAAACTATATTTAACACAGAACCAACAAAGTCAAGAAATGATAGTAGCATGTGCCGGTGCACAACCAAAAGAAGGTGCCGCAGGGTAGATGTGAACTTTAGGAAGAGGGGGAGGCAGTGAGCACATGGACCAGCTTTTATAGCCTGAAAGATCCAGGTGAGCTCAATCAAGCTAATGACCATGTCAGTCAACTTGCCTGCAAAGGTTGGCCAGGACTGCCTCCAAGACAGTGGGAGGGGCGTCACACACCGATTTCTCAAACTGTTTCGAGTGACCACATCTGCTCAGTAATCTGCATTGCTAAATACACAAGTCTGCAGCTCTTGGGTTGTTATGGCACAGGTCTGTCAGCAGAGACAACCACAGGCAATCATGTTAAAGATTAAGAAGAGTACAAACTTAAACTCAGACAGCAAGTAATCCGGTGATTCACGGGGAATTCAATTAGACAGAAGGAAAGACATATGAGAGCAGCTTCTTAGCCCCTGAGAAAGAACCTGAGGAGATTTCCGTAGTCCTGCTACACTCTCAGCATTGACATTGGGTGCCACGCTCATGATTTCAAAACTTACTCAACTGTACAAATGTGTAGTATGTTAAAAAACTAATTCTACAATATATCTTGACAATATAGTTTGTAGTTACTATTATGCTAACCATTAGGCCGGATTTGTTTTTAAAATTTGGGATGTAAACAGCCTACAAAAAATGCGACACCACAATAATCTGTAACTACTGTGTTGGTTACTGCACACTGCTATAAGGTTGGGCAATATTGTAATTCCCATGCTGACGATATTGGTTTCAGAAAAACAACAATATTTGCAATTGTCATAAAGTACACATACTGTATATATGTATATACATTTATAAAAATTACATCATATAACCACAACAACACAAAATCAGACACATGGCATCAACTTTTTACAAGCTAGAATGCGGTGAAGCGATAATCTCATCACATCGTTAAAGCCTTCTTCTATATCACTTTACATGATGTGACGAAAGCAATGAAAAGGAAGTCACAAAAGGACACAATGTCCATTTTAAGGAAAATTAAGATGGAGGGCAGGGGTTTCATTTATAATACACCAAATGAGGCGACGCAAAAGTTGTGATCTATAAAAACAAGAAAGAATGTTCACACCTGTATGGACACTTTGACCCACATACGCTCTTGACAGAGGAAATTGGCAAAGCAGATGGTGAGGTGGTGAATGATGCCTCTGACACATTTCATTTCCCTTCATATCACACATTACTTATAGATCTACGTTATAATAATTCAACACAGTAATGTTAGTTGTACTTTTGCTTTTAAATAATCTTCTAATAGGCCTTTGTGCATATATCACCAAGTATGATTTTAGTTTTCACATAGTTTTTGTTTAAAGTCATTGCAGTGAACATAACTTTATTTATTGTGGTCAATTTAAAAAGGGACAGATACCGTATACATAGACAAACTGAAAACAGCTATCTGATGCACACAAGTATCAGACTGCATCTCCAGAGCACACTGGAGACACTGGAACGAGTGTTCTGGGACCAACTCACCCACAAGCACCTCGATTTCTGTGTCAGATTTCTTGTCCTCTTGCCAAGTTGCTGTGAGTCACCTTCAAGAACAATTGATCAGCAGGCAAATTTGTATGCAAACATTCACAAGGTTCTTTCATTGAGCGTTTATGGTTGAACGTGTGCGTGTAGAGATCCGGATAAGAGGGTGATCCACGCGCGGACAATTACAAGTTGATTTGGGATTTTAAATGGAAAATTGCGCAGTGTTAGATGTACGCAAGGTTTTATAAATCTGAATATTTTCTGGTGTATCTACATTTCCTAATTTTTACGTACGCAAACATTTAGTGTAGATCCTTTTGAATTGTTTTAAAAATGAGGGAGAGACGACCTGATTTAGCTTCTCGCTGGTGGTATGTAACAATTGACCTACACTTGTGACTACACCAATAAACTTTAAATACCATGTCGACAAAAAATGATCTGTTCTCCTCCTTGGCCTTTCACTCCCACCTTTCTCAAACTAAACTACCATAAACAGAGACAAGGCTATAAATACAAGCAGCTACCTCTCAGAAAACGTTCAATAAGAGCTGTTGACAAATGAAGTAGCCGTTCACCATCCGCCCTAGGTCCCGTTAATGTCTCTCAAGTTTATTAACTTACTGTTAATGGTTATCGTGTGCCGTATTTCTGCAAACACGCACAAATACACATCCAGTGAAACGTCTTGTTCCATTAAGCACGAGTGTGTTTATGTGTGCCTTGGTGTGAGTTATGTGACCGGTCACTAATTGCAGACAAATCGCTTTGCCGCACACAATCATTCCTGTTTTTTTAATGTTTAATTTCACCAGTTGATTACCGGCAGAGTTTAGCTCCGCCATTCCTCTTCCTCCGCCACCGGGACGACTCATCCGTCTTCCCACACTCTCGCTGCTGCGCATACATATGAGCTCGCTCTGACGAACAGAGGGGTGGATTTCATAAATCATGCTCTTGTTTGTAGCAGCTTTCCTCTCTCTTTCACTTTCAATTAAAGTAGCAGAGCCCATTCTAAATGCTGAGTGCCTAGAGACATACAGTCCAAGTAAATTATTTCCTGCACAGATTTTCGATTTGAGGCAATTTTGCTGCCCTTCTCCCAATATCCTCCCCACTACACCTGCCAAATGACACTCCACAACATTGGCTGGGTTTTTCTACTCACACTGAGTATTTTATGTTTGTTGACTTTCCAACAATAAGTGCCATAAAGAGAGAAAGTATAGACACAGCATAAGGACAGCAGTGGGCCAGGGATGAGGCTATAACATTGTTTATATCTGCGCACATACCATATTTGATATTTCTGCGTTGTTAAATGGAACCCAGTGGGCTTTTACTGTGTATTGGTTATGACATTGTGCAGCTGTTCGGTGAATAGGAACTTGCATCTCTGTCTCAAGCACACACAAAAGTGCAGTTGTCACTGACGAAGACAACTGTCTTGCACAAATATATTCACACACGCACACAAAGGCTATGCACGTAAAGGAAAATGCAAGCAAAGCTTAACAGTGATGTAATACAGTGTTCCCCAGATCTGTGATCGGGAAATAAACCCAGCAACTAAATTGATTTATTTATTTTCATCACTTGCTCTGTTGCTCATCCCTTCCTTGTTGCAGATTGGATTCTCGTATAAACCCGAGAGATACACATTTTTACAACCTAATTTAAAGACATGTTCAGAAAAATGGCTGGGGGTGTAGGATGGGTCTGTTTCCTAGCGTGTTCCATTTAGGTTAAATTGTCTTTTGTAGCATGCTGTCTTTGCTCTTTACCCTCTGTGACCTCTTTAAAAGAGCCTTCCCTGGGTTAAGGAAAGAGCCAGTTCTCACAAGATGTTAGCGCCTCACCCTCAGACCCTCCACTAACAGGTTCACTCTCATCAGTTAAATAAATAGCACCTTTCACTGTTCCTATTCAACTCACCCCCTGGCCACTTAGGTTCAGTAATACAATGTGTTTGTGTGCATGTGTGCATGACACTCTGTGTTGTGGCAGGAAATATAGAGAACGAGCACCTGCGTTTGTGTGAAGGCATCCACACATTTTGTCTTGTGTTCCAAATGATGTGAGAAGCTCGCCCTTGGCACGGAGGAAATTGGTGTTCGATCCTTAGCAAGGACGCTGGGCCTCCAGGCTAGCTATTAGCCACGTGCTAAGCTAAAAACAATGCAAATACAGGCCCGTGGCTAAGCAGCGGATCATTTAGCCTCTTCAATTATACAACAGGTGATGCATGGTAGCATTGAGGGGATGCTTACACCAATTGTTCCTCAATAAAGCTCCAGTGACACACTCACTTACCTAGCAAGGGGTCAAGGGAAGTGCACTGCACTGAAAATGTTCTGAGAGGGAAAACTGATTCTGCAGGCTTTGTTTTTATGAACTTGAATGCAGTGTATTATGTGTTGCTCCCATTTAAGATATACTGAAAAGATCTGGATAGGTGTCTGTTTCAGGAGATTTTGGAAACGGATGAAGGAGCTTTGCTCTATTGCGAGCTCTCATAGGCTCAAATATATGGTTCTGCTTGAGACACAGGCATTTACTTTGATAATGGTTTTCTGGGAGGACACATATCACCAGAGGGTAGGAGGAATAAAGCTACATTCAGCCTTAACTCCAGGCCCCCAATCCATCATGACTGAGGTAGGTATTGACCACCTTCTCCTGCTATGGCTTCCTTCTCCTCTTTCTTTCTTCCTCTCCTTCTTTCTTTTCTTGAATTGGGATTTTTATCCAAGCACATAATCCAAACAACCACCCACACACTGCAGTAAGTAGGGAGAAAGTGCCTGTGATAAATGTGTGTGCAGTGTCGATGTTGGTGACCACTGATGTTAATTCATCCAGACTGTGTGCATTGTGAACACTAATAGACTTTGGCTGTGAGTGTGTTTGTGCATGTACTGTAAGCCCGGTGAGCCTGGTTGCTTGTGAATCTCAGAGTGCATTTGAAGCTCGAACATCCCACCATTTTTATCAACCCTACGATGTTCTCTCTAGTGATGTAAATGTATGTGTGGGTCTATCTGAGCGTGTGTGAAGTGCAAAAGTGTGTATGTGTGTGTGTGTGTGTTTTTTTGCACATGTGCACCGTAGATCTGGTTGTTCCAGTGATTCTCATTTTGCTGACAGGAATGAACACGCTCTTGGGCTCGGAGTGCGGTGAGCCGAGACCGGGTAGGAGGAGAGTGGAAGAGAAGGAAAGAAAGACGGACAGGAGAGGAGAAGCACATCGGACACCACCTATTTATCACCCTGACTCCTTCCGTCCACTGCCAAGGAGAGAGAGAGACACAGAGAGACAGAGAGAGAGAGAGAGAGAGAGAGAGAGAGAAAGAGAAAATAAGACAGATAAGACTGTATCACAGCTTTAAGGCCCGTCTTCATGCTTGTGTTGTTCACCATGGTTCATGCTTCCTTCATAACCCTGATGCCCACCCCCTGCTTTCCCTAAAGCCCTCACCCCCAGCTGATTTGTTACAGCAGTGGATGAATAGGAAGGGTGTTGAGGGTGGTATGGGTGGAAGAGTGGTAACGGGCCCCCAACAGAGAAAGCTAGTGTTACCAAGGAGAGAGTGAAGGAATGTGCATTTCAATAGAAAAAAAAACATCAAGTGGAACAAACTATGAAGACAGAGATTTCTACTTCCAATAGAAGCTTGATGATGAGCTGGTCGATATCCAGAAAAAAGTTCTGATCCTCAGCTCCAAAATTATACATTTAACTTCCATATCCAAACTCACTCTCCACGCTATTTTGTGTGTGCATGTGTGTGCCACAGGGCATACACAAAGATTTTTATGCTCACAAACCAATTTAGGCCCTGAAATGAGATCTAAAGTACCGTCTCGCCATGCTCTCATAATTAATTGAAAATAACTAAAATAATGATATCTGGGGAGCTATATTGATAGCCATGTTTTATTTCTGACAGCTGGTTTACAGCCTTAACACCCTTGTTATAATCAAGCCAGAAAGAAAACTCCATGGTTGCACAGCATGCCTTGACTTTTTCCTGGTTTGAATATATTCGCTGCCATTGTCAGGGCACGACAGAGCGAAAATTACAGAGCGAAAGAGGGAGATGGGAAGGAAGGCAGACAGACAGAGGAATTTAATGGTGAGGTCATGTTATAACAGAGTAATATTATCATATCAGTAAGGCTTTGGTTTGAAATGATTTGATCGCTGCTTGTTTTACTTGTTGTTTAGTTATTTAGGGCGAGAGAGAGAGAGAGAGCGAGAGCGAGAGCGAGAGCGAGAGCGAGAGATTTTGTTCAATGGGCATTTGGACTCAAGAAAAGGTTGCTACCACCAGTGGGATGATAAATTGCATGCCTATTGCACACACAAATTGCACACACACACACACATCTTGCACACAGAGCACACAGCGCAACACTGGATTGATTGGAGCCGTCACCTTGAACTGTCAATTCTTTCATCTAAAACATGTTTGGGCTGTCAGAGCGCAAATGCAGTGTGTGTTATAAGCTTTACAGGCTGTGTTTGTGTGCACTGGCATGCCTTAGTGTTTATTTGTGTGTGTGTTGGAGGGGGGGGGGGGGTATTTGTGAGCATTTGTGTGTGAAAACCACTTATCACTGAGTGTGAGAAGTTGTGACAAGCAGGATGCAAGACGTGCAGAAATACTGGTGGCCTGTTAATCACATGACTATTCTCTGTATGAAACACACATACACAAACACGCACGCACACACACGCATACAGCTTTTTATTGGACTAAACACAGTTAAACATGCATACCAAAATATTGACATTTTAGCAGTTGAGTTTTTCTTCATAGTTTTATAACATGTCCAAGAAAAATGTTGATATTTCTAATGGCCTCATCTTTTTCATCTGTAATTATGCCTTTGCATTTCCTGAATTGCGCTCCCACCTCGCTGACTTACTGAATTAGCCTCTCGGTGGCTTCTGGACACCGACAGTAGTGTCCATGCTGCAGTGGTGTTCTCACACTTAACCACTTGAACGACAAGCACATCATGTATACGACTTCACACGTCATCATTACAATCACTATTTGTATCCGTTAGTCAACATACAACACAGACACATGCGCACGCAATAGCCTTACACTATCATTGTGGTTATGAACCGAGGCACTTATACTGTACATCTGTGCAAAAGCACCACATCAGGAGCCCACCTGACTGAAAGTATTGTTCTCTACAGTACAGATCGAGGGTTTCTCATACGTTCTATGTTTAGAGAACCTGAAGCTGCATCTGCATAGAATCTACTAGTCCACTCTGTTTTTCCTTAAATGGGAACAGAGGTCTGATTCATTGATCGATTCTTCAAAACAAAGCACAGAACAGGTGTATTTAAATGAAATGAATATATGTAGTGGCATGTAAATTAAATTAGTTTTACCGTCAACTGAGAACATTTTAAATGGCACATGGAACCCAAATGTGCCCAAACGGCCAATTTGAAGATTCCGCCTTAACGTGCCTCGACTAAAACTTCTCCAACTTTGCTCTGCTTCACTTTATTAGCATCAATCTGTAGTGTTTAGATGTTGTGATATGGTTTGTTAAGAGGTTCTGGGCTGCAACTGCATCATTCCAAAGGGATATTCCCTCTATTGTACAGTTTTGTTAGATGCAAATTAAATATTTTATCAATGTAGTGCTCCATCTTCATGTAATCTGACCTATTTAGATATATACTGATGTGTACACACCTTTGTAATGATACCAAGCTTATTCAAATAGACCCTGTAGTTGCAGAGATAGTCTATTCATTTTGGGCATCCCAATTTCAAGCAGTGGCCTGAGCCAGAGGACTATAAGGTTGAAGAGGCCAATTGTTCCTTCTCTCTTTGAAAGTGCTCAAATATATTGAAATAATATCTGATATATAACATATAATAACATATTGCAATCATTTTGTAAAGGGTATGAACAAAACCAAGATGAATCTGACCCAATTCATTACTTAAAATATTGCACAAACATATGTTGAGAGATCATCATAACAGATTTCGAATTGAATTAGCCAGAGCCAGCCTATGTATTTTATATTTTAGTAAAAAAAATGTGAACATAACTGTTAGTGTTTTTGCTGTAATTATGAATCAGGCTATACTTTTGTGAGCTTTAGAATCATTCAGAAGTAAATAAATATTTCCTGAATGTGTGTGTATATATATATATATATGTAGTCTCAATGTAAAAAGCATTCCAATAATTCAACACTACAGCTTATGATGCATGAGCTGATTTCTATTCATTTACATACGGTCAAGGAATCCAAAAGTAGGCCTTTCTTATTAAACATTTCCACATGGTCCGCTCCGTTTTATCCTGCAAATCCATGCTACAGGATTACTATGGGTGAAGGGCTAAAAATAATGAATCTGAAACAATTCAAGCACATTTAAAGGAAAATGCCAAAAGGCATACAAAGAAAGGAACATGATAACTTTCATTAGAAGAATATTTCAGCACAAGTACAGACTTGAGAGATTTAAGAAAAAAATAGCTAGGTATAGGTCTATTACATAGGTGTTACATTGTTATTTAGCCGCAACATGACAAGAATCATGATTACAATTACACTTTCATAGCTAATAATCATCACCTCTTGCTTTGACTGGTGAGACAATGTTGGAATAATAACTTCAAATCCACAAATATGAACAAAACAAGTTAGGAAATGCATTCCCCTTTGGTGTTTAAAATGTCCCAGCAACTGGGTTTCAAAGTGGTTGTTGGAAGACTACACATGTTTAATGTCATTATCAGCGAGAGTTGGTTGGCAAATGAAGTGCCTTCTGACTGACTTACACAGACTGCTGTGTGATATTGCCAGCACAGAGGAGAACAATTAAATGAAATGTGCTTGAACCGCAAATTAATCATGCATCACAAATTTCACATATGTTGAAGTGCTGTTATTGTGATCATTCAGCTAATTTATACAACGCAGCTCACTTCAAAGAATCTGTTCCTCTCCTCTCTCTGTTTCCCTTTCTTCCTCGTCCTCTATCCTAGGCAAGTGGGCATAGTGGGCCCCTGCTGTGTAGGGGGAACTCTGAGCCGACAAGGCATCAACCAGCCCCAGCCCCAGAAATGACCTCCTTACTCGATGATTCTGCTCCTCGCCGTTTATGTCTAGTGGCAAGGTTCAGCGCTATTACAGAAAATAGCCCAACCATAGTAGGGCAGGGTCGTCCTTCCGCTAGTCCATGTCGATGCGTCCTTGGGCAAAACACTTAACCCAAAATTGCTCCCACAGGCTGTTCCTGAATGGATATGAATGATTAGATAGTCCTGGTGGGCATGTGGCACCTTGTATGGGAGCCCTTGTCATCAGTGTATGAATGGGTGTGAATGGGGGAATGATGACATGTAGTGTTTAAACACTTTGGGTGCCCGGAAGACTAAAGCGCTATACAAGTACAGTCCACTTACCATATTTATTTCCTATTACCACAATCTTTCCCTGACCGTAACAATATAGTTCCCATAGATATTGCAGAAAGAGATCATTTTTTTTTCGTAAAACCTAACATATCTACATTCTTGTGTGGGTTGGTATATTATATTGGGTGGGAGGTGTGTGGAGTGGCGGTAAAAAGAGGCTACTCTGTACATTTTGCCATACAGCCCACTAACAGGTCATTCGGAACAGCCGCACTCGAAGGCTGAGTAAAAAAACGGTCGTCACACAGAGGGAGCGTGATAAACATGTTTAAAAATGGGGATAAACGCCTACATTTTCAGACCGTCTCTCCTGGAAGTGCTGGAACGCCAAAAAAACTCCTGAACTGAACTGCAAAATAAAGTGCACATAAAGTGCACAAGGCGATCTCACTGAAGCATCTCACTAGGTGTCCTTACTGTATGTGTGTATTTGTGTCAAACCTACAGTATGCATATGTGGCTGTGCACCGGTGTCCTAAATATTCTATAAATATATAATGAAGGACGGCAAAGGTTAAAAGTAGAGCAGAAGTGCATCAAAATATAAAAAATGGTGTCACTATTATTGAAATATGAAAGTCTGTTCCTCGTGCTGTAGCTCATTTATAGTTATGACGTTCTGCATTGTATTACTGAGCGTGAACTCTATATACATATTCTGGTGGATCTGTTTAAAATAGCTGGCAATCTGTGCTTAATGTTCTCCTACATCACTGGTTCTGTTATCCTTCAGCTGGCAGTCAGGCCTGACAGTGTGATGAAACATGTAGATAATATAGGCGCACCATAGGACTTATAAACTATACATGATACATCAGACACGTTTCATAGGCAGTGGTAAAAATAGCCCGCTACGGGGAAACCAAGCAGACACAGGAAGACTCAAAAAGCATGCTGGAAGACAGATTGTATGAAAGGCACAGCTTTCACACACTTTATCAAAGCAACATTGTTATACTTTTGGTCCTAAATTACCTTCATCTGCTCTGTCTTACAAACTAAAAGCCTGACAATTTCATAAAATAATTGCTTCGATATAGTGAGCAGAAGCTGTTTGCCTTCTAAAGTTCAATATAGTCAAATTTTGATACAGTGTCATGGTTTGCCAGTTTTCATTTTGCGGTAGTTATGTCAACCTGATTCCATTTAAATAAAAATAAAAAAAACACTAATTATAAAGCCGACAGCAATAAGGAAGGAAAAAAAGCACAGACAAGACGCACGCACTGCAACAAATAAAGACAGCATGGTAAATGAGTGAATGGCTTTGAAGCATATTTGTATGACGCCTGGATAAATGTTAATAGCTGTGTTAACATACAGCAGGTTCACAGCTTGTGATTATTAAACATTGATAAACATTGATTATTAAACATTGAAACATTTTCATTGCCAGAAAAGAAAATGACATGCAAATACAGCAAATGTTTATTAGATCATATCGTCACCATGATCTGTCTCGCATTTGTCTCCGTGGGTGTTAGCCGCGATGCTCTGACATCCTCCTCTGCTTCCTCTCATCGTCAGGCACACTGTTTGTCTATCTCCCTCCGTGTTGTCTGGGTACACTTCTGCTTTTTCCCTTCGCTAACTCTATAAGAGAAACAGTGTTTAGGATTTTAAAAACTTGCTGTATCATTAGCCATATAATAATATTACACTGGATGCTTTCAGACCTTTTGACCTAGGAGAAGAAAAAAGCCAGGGGTAAATTGAAGCTGAACAAAACCTTAGTTCTATATGTTGGTTGTCTTAGTAACAGACAGGAAAAAGAAGCCAATCCACAAAACACCAGTTAGACTAGTGAGTGGCACTTTTTAAATTGTGTAGTTTTGGGAAGAGTTCATTGTTTCTCTGCAAAACACACACAAGATTGCACCCACAAACATAGTGCCACCCACACTGTGTCAAACAACTGTGAAATTTACACTGAATCTACAAACATGAGGTGACTTCCCTTTGCAATCTTGTGAGTTTTGAAGGGAACTTTTCTTATCAAACAACTCTCCCTCCCTCCCTCCAACCTATCTCTCTTCCTTCCCCTGTGTATCAGTCTCTCCCCTTGTCCATCTCTTTCACGCAATGTGAAGTTTCTCCATTTTCATTTTGTCTTGACCCATTTTAAAGAGATAACAGTCGAGTAGGCTAGATAAAAGTGTCTTGTGCATATGCGAGAACAAATGTGTGTGTGTGTGTGTGTTTGTGTATGCGTGCTTATGTGTTAGTGGATGTGCAAATGTGTATGCGCAATGCAGTGCAGGGATAGATATTCTTGTCATTGGGAGTTCAATTATCATGTTTAATAATTCAGGTAATATCCACAGTTTCTCTTCCTCCTCTCTTTAACACTGTATATTCATTTTAATTTATGATTTCATCTAATTTTTTTCAGAAAACAGACGCATATACTGTATCATAAACAATTATATCTGCCTTCTTTTATTATCCCTGGGTAAATGCAAAATACGACAGACAGTGGAAATGATGTGGTCGTTTTTTTGCTTCTACTCTTAGATCATTTGTAATGTGAAACATCAATACTGCTACATACAAAAGATACAGCAGCGTTCAATTTCCCAAAGTTTCAGCAAAGAGCTCAAATAAGCAGTAAAGGCACACCACCGTGTCTAAGTGTATTCGCTGGTATCTGTGGTTATGGAGGAATGAAGTACGGTGCCTCCTCATGAATATTATATGAGCGAATGACAGATAGACAGGATCAATATGTGAGCAGTATTCAATGACTTGAATGTCTCGTACTGACCGCTGATCTTGGCTTAGCCTCACACAAACGAGGAGCCAGACAATGCATGAAGCTAATTTGTAGATTTACATCGGAAAATAAATCTCCACACAAACTCATTCATTGTCACAAAGACATGGACTCCCTTAAGTGAGGTACAGTGTGCTAGTTGCAGTACCAATATATACTATATATGCACTATAGGGTAGCACTTTATAATAACTACGCACTATGAAGCATTCGTTAAGTATGAGTAAACACTTAATTCATTAGTATGCAGTTCATAACAGTTATAAATGTTTTATTCTTGATTAATAAGCCCGTCTATTATGTGCGTCATTATTGTGTTTTCATACTTTATAAATGATGCATTCCCCATTTGTAAATGAAGTATTATATATTTTACAAACCAATTATTAAAGTTGTAGATGAGTAATAAGATCATTTATAAAGTGTTAGTAAATTATGAATAACTTATTTAGATGTACATTAGTCATGCATTTATATATATATATATATATAATGGTTATGGGCTATGTTAATATATGCTTTATAAACGCATATTAATACTGCAATTCATGATTAATTCATGATTTATTAAGGTAGTTACTACTCGTTAGTAAAGTGTTTTATGTGACCTCATCTAAAGTGAGGACTATTTATGCCTTACAAAGCATTTATAAATTACATTGAAAGGCCAGCAGTGCCTCAAAACTGTTTTTGAACAGAACAGGCAAATAGACACAACAATGGTATAGTTTAATTATTTGTTTTATGTTAATATAGTATTGTTGTAGTTGCTTCTAACATGCTTTTTCCCACTTTTTCAGAGATACTTTTAGGTTGAGTTGCAAGTTGAGATCTGAAGTACATTCCGTCTCAAAGCTGGCATGAAACCTCCAGTTGTCTATTTATGGGAGTAAGAGAGAGCACTGTTTTCCTCTTTTCCCTGCATTACTACCCTTCAACTCTTCCCAAGTGTCATGTTGTCATGCCAACATCTTTTCTAAACCAGGAGACAGGAAATGATTCCACCCCTACAGCACTTGTTACACACACACACGCACACACATTTGAAATGCAACATCATAAAAACAACACATATCTTATTATTTGGGCTTGAAGATGTATTCTAGTCTTTGGAAACAAAAACCAACAAAAACACACAAGGTACAACCTCCTTGTTGTTTCTCAAGCACTTCCACGACACAAGAGAAGTCCCGCCATTGAGGATGGCGATGATTTCTGGTTGAAAGCTTTGGAAACACAGCAAGTAAAGTAGTTTAGCATTTTATTTGCTTCAAATTGCTGTAAAAAATAAAATGTGTTGACCTACAACATACAAAATTAATAAAAAACTAAATTCAAGCAAACACAAAAACATGATCATCTCAACATATCTAAAATAATAATGTTTGATCAATGAATAATGTTGCAGCTGCCACCTTTTTACTATTGCACCTCTCCTACAAATGCAGACAATTCCTGAGTTCATGAAATCAAACCATCTATTCATTTATTTATTTATTGCACACCGTGGTAAGTTGAGATGGTTATTATCCAGGTTTCAGACCTCTGAATCACCATCCACATTTCAGTTGGTGTGGCATTGCTCTTGTGAATGGCTGTTGCCCCTGTTGGACAAGCAAGTAAGTCATTGAAACGCACCATAATACAGCTAAGATGATAAATAATAAATGTCAATGGAGTGGTAACGAAATGGTCATTCAGTCTGAGTATCCGATATACGGCAGTTGCTTGTCTTGCCTCCTGCAGTGGTTCTGTCATACATTGAATGTGTTGTAATTCTGTTATGCTGTTCATTCCTTACACATGACATCGATTGCACTTCTGTCCATCATGGGAGAGGGATCCCTCCTCTGTTGCGCTCCCACAGGTCTCTCCTTATTTTTTCCCCGGGTTTTTTTGGGGGAGTTTTTCCTGTTCCGATGTAAAGGTTCTGGGACAAGAGGATGTCAAATGTGTACATATTGTAAAGCCCTTTGTAATTTGTAATTTTGGGCGATACAAAAATGAATTGATTTGTCAATAAAAAGGTGGGATAGCCTTGAAGCATTATCTGCATTTATATAGGACTTCATTTTCTTTTGCTTCTCATTCACGCATCACTAACACACATGGCAGCAAAACTATCGTGCAAGGTGCTAGCTTAACCATCAGGGAAAGTTTAGCATGTAGTGTATCGAGGACAATGATTGGACAACCTACTCTTACCACTGAGTCATAGCTGACCTTTAGACATTGAGACATTGGGTACTAAACCACAATTTTAACACAAACTTCACTCTACTGCTGCACGACCTCACACATCCATATCACTGAATTCATCCATTAGAATCCAGCGCCACTCACACCTGAAACCTGGAGAATCATATACCTACACTAACGAGCCACACTGACAATGGTGCAGCCAAGCTAGAAACCTAGCAGGGATTGAGACTGAACAGCCTTACATTAAAACAGCACGGAGTTTTAGGGTTTTAATTCAACATTGACAACTGATTACAGGTGTTGCTGACCTTGTTGTCTTTACTAGCAGCTGGTATGAAGTAAAAGTCTGCATTTTTGCAGAGGAAGCAGCTGTTATTGGAGCGATTAGCGAACGGCGTGTCCAGCGGCGTTATCACCCCTTCGGAACAGACGTCGAAAGTCATGGTTAGCAGCTTTGAGGAGAACGACGGACACAAAGCTTATTTTGTTCTACACAACTATTGTGATGTTCACAAACAGAAACTATAAGGAGTATAGGATAGATAGGAACAAAACATTAATTGCTCTCCAGTACGACACAGACTGCAGCCACCAGCAGAGCTATGAGTGAGAACAGACAACAAAACTGAGGAAACGAGTGAGAGACGTGTGTTGACCACATTTATAGACCCATAATCTAGTGAACGTTTATGTCTAAGTGTTCATTTTGAAGTAAATTATATGTGTGAGAGAGAGAGCAAGACCCGCAGCGTTGTAACTCAGTCTGAAAAATAAAACTTTCCACGAAATGTGTTTGAGTTCATAGAGGAAGATTTTAGAGGAAGATCTTAAATATCAAGCACGATCATTTAAAAAAAAATGTTTTACTAAGCAACCAATCTACTTCCTGTTTACACCGGCACCCACCCGCATGCAGTGTACGTGAATAATCACATGATATTTGTTTTCAGGCTTGCTAGTGGACGCAGATCATTTTGAAAACGATGCTGAAACGCTGTGTGGACGGAGATCGTTTTCGTTTTTGGTTGGTGTAGGAAAGCAAGCGTTGTTGACAACTTACCTCACTATTAAGTGACTAATGACAAACAAGACCAGCAAGTGACAAACGACAACATTTCAACGTTTACTTTTAGTTTCGCAAGGGACACAGACAGCAGCCTCCTGGACAAAGGCCCTCTGTTTGCTTGATCGATCCGCCTGTCATCCCACCTACCCTGTGTGGACCATCTCGCTCTTTATACTACGCGAGTTGCTCCGACCAACCGTCAGTATTTGACGAGTTGGGAGTGAGACCGGGTTTTTTTTTTTCTTTCATCACAACGATGGCGAGGTAAGCGGTAGAAGTACAGCAGACATTCTCTTTATTAATGAATCCAAAAGGAATGCGCTCTTACAAGTATTTCAGCTGGTTAGACTTTTTTCCACTACGCCGACAGATGGGCTCCAAATGTGACACTCACAGTAAATACACTTAAATGTTTAACATTACAACTGACAAGTAGCACAGAGGGAGAACTGAGTCACATAATCTTAAAAAAGAGATACAGATTTGAAGGGAAAGTTAGACAAAGTTTGATATTATGAGGTGAGGTACAGTGAAATGCAATGCTTGTGTAACATGATGAGACAGACAAGTGAAGTGAGCTTTCAATGGCAGATCAAGGTTGTGCTGAAAAACCCTCACTGGACTTTATTTGACATAATAAGTAAGTGGGAATGTGATATTGATGTGACTTTGGAGAAGAATAGGACATGGTGGCACACAAGAGGCTGACTGATGTGGGCAGATGCTTGTCCTATGGAAGCACACCGATGATTGGATGATTGGACATGGCAGATTTTTGAAGTTTGCATGTGTAAAAAGCTTTGAAGATAAGTGTAAAGATGTGCGCAAACATAAGTCCCCTGACCTCCACAAAGTTATTTCTTGTTACAACGAAGGAGGATAAATTGAACAAGGGGAGTCTTAACTGGATATTGTTTAACCAAAAAATTTACTTTTACTGTGAGATTGGCCGTTGTACAAACGAATGCTAACCTTTTATTCCTGGTGACTGGGCTGCCTTAAACAAGGCAGTCCTCCTGAACGTTTTTCACTTTTCAGTTCCAATGCTGTTCATTGAGTTGGAATTTAACTGGAATTAATTCATTAGGCTCAATGTTCTGAGGGAAATTGAAATGATATAATCATCAAACCCGACACTCCCACAATCCCCCAAATCAATAAAGCTAAAATATGGAAGGGGATGTAGGGCGGGGCTGTGTGTCTGTGTGTCTGTGTGTGTGTGTGTGTGTGTGTGTGTGCGCGTGTTGGATGGTGTGTTTTCATGACTTGTGGGGACAAATCTGTTTACGCATTCATATTGTGGGGACTTTCCTTCCCTCTGGGGTAAAAATGCATCACTCCATATTGTAATTCAATACATTATAGGATATATAAACCTGATTGAAGGTTTGGGTGAGGTTAATGTTGGAGTAAGGGTTAGTATTCGGCCAGTCGCCGTAATTGTTAGGCTTAGGGCAAGTCAAAGTGATGTCCTAAAAAATCATAAAAGCACCACTGTGTGTGTGTGTGTGTGTGTGTGTGTAGTACTTTTGTAAAATGTCCAAACTCTTTATCTTTCTTGACTTAAAGTGAATCAGGCTGAGATCCACTTGGTAATTTCCCAATAGTTGACTCATCACAAAATCCGCACTACTACCGCTCTCTCTCTCTCTCTCTCTCTCGCTCACACACATCACTGTCATGAATCAGCTGATGGTTAAAAGTAAGAATTATATTTATGACCGTATACACATCATTCCAAAACTCATTATTCTAAGGCCTGTCTTGGCAAGATTAATATAAGGCCTTGCTGTGTTTGTGTGTGTGGAGATTGTGGACTGATGGAGGCCTGATTGATTTGATAAAAATGAAAGCCATTGATTCTGTCATGAATTTACAGCACCTTATTTACATAATTCAGAAAGCTGAGTTGCATCTTAGTACAGACATTAATGGAAACAGTGCTCCCTGCAGTGCCCCCCCAAGCACACAAACACACACGCACACAGTTTTATCAACCCGGCTGTCGAAATGCACATGAAATAAATGCTTACCAAGCAGTCAGATGCTAACATACACAAATCACAAGAGACGCAATTGTAACGTGTGATTTCAGTACAATAGTTGTTTATGTGTTGTGGAAAGTCATAGAAAAAATGGTAACCGTAGCCTTTCTATATTTTAGAGAAATGCATGTCGACAATGGAAAATAAGTAATCATGACTGCATGATTGTAATAAAAACAGAGCACATAAATAGAAAAGGCCAACGCGTAAATTGATCACAACATTGTCAGCCTTTAGTTGGAAACAAAAAAGTGGGATTTTCACAGAAGATTCGTCTCCAGCTTGTTCATCCTGGTGGCGCAACGTACCGAACCCTAATGGATGGTGTGATTGTGGCCCATAATAATTCCAAGACATGTGGGCTGGGAGGTGACATTTGGCAGCAGGACGCTCTTCTGTTTTGAGGTCATAGTGTAGCAGTCCTTGAAAGGAGCGGTTCATAGTCTGTCTGCCAAAAGAGACACCCTGTCAGTGCCACATTACCATTTTTGTTTTGAGAGCGGTAAATCCTGGATGTGAAGCTGGGTCTTCGCTATAACAAAAATAGCAACATGGATGATACACCATCAAACATGCTGTCAACTGCTTCCAATTGACTAATGATTTATGAATAACCAATTATAATAATATATGTGTATATTGATTTGCTTGTGGGGATTCTACAGTGTGTTAAAACTTCAACTATTTTTATACAATATAAATGTATGTATGAGTTTGTGGTAGTTTTGAACTGAGAAAATGCACTATGAGAGCCTTTAGTTAATATCTTTTGTCAAAGTGTTTCTAAATGTAGTTTAAACTAAAGTGTGTGCTGTCTGATGGGGTGGTCAGTGGTACTGGAGGGAACTGTTCCGTCTCCCTTCCTGTTCAACTTGTACACCACTGACTTCCAGTACAACCCAGGGTCATGCCATCTGCCGAAGTTCTCTGATGACTCTGCAGTGGTCGGGTGTATAAGGGACGGATGGGAGGAGGAGTACAAAGCAGTAGTGGATGACTTTGTGGAGTGTGCGGATAGAAGTCACCTGCTTCTGAATGTTGCCAAGACCAAAGAGATGGTGGTCGACTTCAGGAGGAAGACGACGGTGAATGCTAAGAGTTCTGGGAGAGGACGTGGACATGGTGGAGGAGTAAAAGTACCTGGGTGTCTCCATCGACAACAGACTGAACTGGAAGAACAACATCAACGCCGTGTACAAGAAGGGGATGAGTCGACTCTTTTTCTTGAGGAAACTTCGATCTTTCAATGTGTGCAGCAAGATGCTGGATATGTTCTACCAGTCTGTTGTGGCCAGTGCACTGTACTTCGCCGTAGTCTGCTGGGGAGCAGCATTGGAGCCGGAGACACCAACAGACTTAACAAACTGTTAAGAAGGCCGGCTCCATCATTGCCTGCAAACAAGACAATCTGGAAGAGGTGGTGGAGAGGACACTGAAGAAACTATTATCCATATTGGATAACCCGGATCACCCTCTCTACCACCGACTGCAGGGACAGCGGAGCACTTTCTCCAACAGACTGATCCAGCTCCGCTGTCACAAGCATAGATACCGGAGAACATTCCTGCCCACTGCAATAATAAGACTTGTTTGCTGTTGGTAATCTTTGCACTACTGTGATGGCTAATTTCCACTAGGACTTATCTGTTTTTATTGTCTGACCACTCAGTGTTTTGGCCCTTTTTGTATTACAAAGTTAATCAATGTCAGACATGGTCAGCGAGGGTCCTCTCAGGTTGAGTAATATTGGATGTGTGTCTTAATCAGGGGCATGATACTGTCAACTTAGATAGGGGGCTGAATGGGGACGCAATCAGTGGACCACTCAGTGATTAACCATTCAATGGTTGATCAGTGTATGATCGCTGTTGTCCAGATGTCCTAGTGATGAGCTCCTCCTATCCCACCATGTGCTCAAGGCCTTTATAAGTCGTACACAACCAACACTCTGGGTGCCTTCCTCCTTCAGACCGCATGATGATTGAACCTTCTCTACACAGAGAATAAAGACTTTCAGGACAAACTTCTTTTCTCAATGTTTCTTAAATTTCAGTATCAAAGGACTCACTCGGTACTATTGAATCATTTTTTTCCATCACACTACTGTTTAGTTTGTTAATTTAAACTTTGCACTGCTGTTTAGTTAGTTATGGAACAGGTGTTACATATTTTATTCCAGGCAGAAGACACAACAGGCAAACAGTCTCGGATCAGCTCACGTGGAGAAGTCCACTCGGTGGAATGCCAACAGAAACCAGAGGAAGCAGAGGCTATTCTCGTGGTCAGGGACAGAAGGCTATGGCGATTTACCGGGGCAGAGGCAAGGTGGAGAAGTCCAAACAGGCAGGGTCGGCAATGGGAAAACAGTCCGAAGGTAACCACTGGCATAATGCAGAGAGCGATCTGGCTGTGAATGTGTGTGAGACTGGGGTCTAAATATGAGGTGGCGCAGAGTGAGCAGGTGAGAGTGATTGAGATGATGGGTGTTGGGTCTGACTAACAGGTGCTCTGAATGAGCTGATTAGGTGAGTGAGAGATATGGAAGCTGAACCGTGACAAGTTAATTTAACTTTGCACTACTGTTTAGTTAGTTCATTTAGTACTATTCTATTTCATATACTGTGCATTTTTTACATTTAATATTTTTTACTCTGTTATTTTTGTTGTATATATTGTGCATTTTTATTCTTAATATATATTTTTTTACTCTGTTACTTTGATTGCCTGTGTATATTTATTGCTATGCAGCGAACAAATTTCCCCTTGCGGGACGAATAAAGCATCTATCTATCTATCTATCTAAAGACATTAAGATTTCAATATTGTGTGTCAAGCATGAATAAACAGTTTATATGCAAGTTAAAAATAATTAATCTAAGAAGAACTACATTATAGTGTGTTGTAGTGTATAACAAATCATTTATTAATTGTTGATATAGTGCTCACTAATGCTACAGTTAATAGGGAGCTCAAAAGGAAGTATAAACATAGAAGGACATACATTGTTTTCCAGTGAAATAAACATCTTGACTTCATGCCAAGACAAAAACATTTACCCCGAAGTGTCAGCTCACAACAGGAAGTATAAAGGAGAAGACAGAGAGAGAAGGAGGAAGTGATAGTTAGAGTGCTCCCACCCAGTTAGCACCCAGTCATCCACAGGCAGCAGAGAGAGAGAGAGAGAGAGAGCGAGAGAGAGAGAGAGAGAGAGAGAGAGAGAGAGAGAGATTTGATTTTTCAAAAGCACTTTATTCACATTTATCAATTTTTACAGTTAAAGCGCTAATGCATTAAAATTAAAACACCCACACATAACCCATCAAGTAAACACCTGCGCAAACACCAACTTATCTTTTATAATGGAACAAACAATATTTTTTGAACAAACAACATCGTTTAAAAGCGTCTAAATCTCCAATGTGTGTGTGTAAAACCTGAACTCTAGCCAGAGTCTGGCCCTGATATTACATAGCCAGACTGCCCCGGCCTCCTGCCCCTCCCCGGTCCCCACTCTTTCTACTCAAATAAATGGCCATTTTGGCTTCCCCCGAAAGATAGTTCAGTAGCTGCCACTTTTCCTTTTCTGCTTTCTTATAGGCAGCTCCCATGATAAAAACCCTTTCAGTAAAAACCATGTTAAAAATACTAAAAACCGATGCTAAAAGAGAGAAGAAGCTCGCGAGCCTCTTACACTCAGTAAAAACATGGTAGATAGTCTACCGGAGACCGCAGAAGGGGCAACAGCTCAAAACAGTGGGATTAAGAACCGAAATAAAAGCGTTGGAGGCGACAGCACCGTGTAAAATCCTCCACTGGAGGTCGGCAGTCCGTTTCTTCAGGGGAGGCTTGTATAAAATCCTCCACTGTGGGCCAGGCCCGCCTTGTCCCAGTCTGCCTGACCACACAGTGGGGCGCCGGTTGCACAGTCCAGACCTGTTTGTGCTCTTGACACAATTAAAATACAGCGTCCTCTTGTCTGCCTTGTGTAATGTCAGAGTCTCCGGGCACGTCGTAGCGAGCAGGGGGCCGGTGAGTTCCCCTAGCCCCGGGCTCAGGGAGATATCAGGGAACGGGTCTGCAGGGTCCGGGTCAACTCCTCGGCTGTAGTCCATGAGGAGGCTCCTCTCCTTCCAGTTCAGCCTCTGCCTCCACAGCTCCAGGAGCCTCCTCGCCACCCGGACAGACTGCAGACCCAGTAGAGAGCCCAGGGCCGGGGCATCGCTCAGCGTCCGCCCCACTGCATCCACCAGCTGCTGCAGGCACAGGGCTCGTGACCTCAGCAGCGCCCCGTCAGGCCAGGGGTGCTGCTGATGTCCAGCTTGGCCCTGTGAATCAAAGATTCTCTCAGCAACCAGTACAGAGAGTTAGACTGTGGGCACCTCTTCCGAGTAAAAAGGGCCCAAGACTTAAAAACACCCTGATAAAACGGAGGCAACCCACTTAACTTTAAAATACCAGAATCAATTAAAAACAGAGCAGTATCCAGCCCCAGGTTATTTGCACGCCTGAGGATGCAGCTGGCCACATCTCGCCACACTAAACCTTCCAGACTTGTGAGGTATTTCTGTAAAAACTGGAGTCTAAAAGTGGCCGTCCGGCTGGCTAGGTGGACGAGGCCCTGTCCCCCCTCCTCTCTGGCTAAAAACAGCACCCCCTGTGGCACCCAGTGTAGACCCTCCCAAAAAAAATCAACCATTTTCCTCTGTATGTCGGCTAAAAAACCTGAGGGAGGGTCTAGGCAGGTTAGTCGGTGCCACAGTTGGGATGCTATGAGATTATTTAACACCAGTACCCTACCTTTAAAAGACATCTGAGGGAGCAGCCACTTCCACCTGGAAAGTTTTCCCTCAATCTTCTCTGTGACGCCCTCCCAGTTCTTCTGGACTATGTTCTCTTGCCCAAGATGTATCCCCAGGTATTTAAAACCGTCCTTCCTCCACACAAGGCTCTGGGGGAGAACTGGGAGGCCGCCACGCCATTCACCGACAGCGAGGGCCTCGCTTTTCCTCCAGTTCACCCTCGCTGCCGATGTCCTGCTAAAAACCCCCACAATGTTCGTTAAAAGGTCTGCATCCCTCTGGTCCTTAATAAAAACAACAATATCATCAGCATACGCAGATAAAATCATGTTCTTACTAAAACCAGGTAAAACCAGCCCCTGCAAGCTAGAGCGTATCTTGATGAGGAGGGGCTCCAGGGAGAGTGCATAGAGCATCCCGGACAGGGCACAACCCTGCCGGACCCCTCTACCCACTCTAAAAGGAGCACACAGACTGCTATTTATCTTCAGCACACTCTCAACCTCATTGTACAACACCTTGATCTTAGCTGTGAAGCCAGCGCTGAACCCAAACTTCCCCATAACTGTCCAGAGGAAGCTGTGTTCAACGCGGTCAAAAGCCTTTTCCTGATCTAGAGAAATCAGACCAGTGTCGATACCCAAAGAGCTAGAGACCTCCAAAACGTCCCGAATGAGGTAGACATTGTCTACCATGGACCTGCCGGGCACACAGTAGGTCTGGTCCCGATAGATGACCTGCTCCATAGCTTCCCTCAGCCTGGAGGCAAAGAGCTTGGACAGGAGCTTGTAATCCACACACAGTAGAGACACAGGACGATGTCCTGCAGGTTCCCCTTTTTCGGCAGCAGTGTTATTACCGCTCTCCGGCAGGAAATCGGCATGGAACCAGAGGCCAGACTCTCATTAAAAACGTCCAGTATGTCACTGGCAAACACATCCCAGTACGCTTTAAAAAACTCTACGGAGAGGCCATCGATGCCGGGAGCACGCCGCCCCTGCATCCCCTGCAAGGCGGCACTGAGCTCCGGCAAGCTTATGGGCCTGTCAAGCTCCCTGTTTGTCAACCTCAGAGACCTGAGGTAGCCCCCCACAGAACTCCTCTATGAGGGGTTCCTCCTCCCTGTACTCACTTGTATACAGGGAGGAGTAAAAGCCCACAGCTTGGTTCCACAACCGGCTGTCCCGTGTCTGCCAACAGTGAGTGGATCACCCTCCCCTGCCCACTCTTCTTCTCCAGGCCGAAGAAGAAGCCAGAGGGAGTATCCATCTCCGTGATGCTCTGGAATCGGGACCTGACCAGTGCACCCTGAACTTTAACGTCCAACAGGTCGGCCAGAGCCATCTTTTTTCCTTTGAGGACTTCAATATGTCCTCGATCTCCTGTGGACTCGCTTAAACTTTCTAGGTCCACTATATCAGTCTCCAGGTCCTTCATAGATCGGGTGATGTCTCGGGTGACGTTGAAAGTGTGCTGCTGGCATAGGAGCCAAATCTCAACCTTACCACGGTCCCACCACTGCCCAAGACTGTTAAAATCACTCTTCCTCAGCCTAAAAACACCCAAGAAATAGATAAGGGCCTCTCTAAAACTCTTATCAAAGGTTAAAACTGAATTAAAATGCCAATACGCACTTCTGGGTAAAACATTCAGAATAAAAACATTACATAAAAGCAAAGACTGGTCAGTAAAACTGGCAGGAACAATACTGCACATTTTAAAAATATTAAAATGATGCTTAAAAACATAAAAACGGTCTAACTTGGCTGAGGAGATCCTACCCTCTCTAAAATGGGACCATGTGTACTGTCGGCAGTCAGGGTGCATCCTCCTCCACACGTCCACCAGGCCATGAGAGTGGACCAGCTGCCTCCGGACATGCTGGGAAGCTGGATGTGGCTCTGTGTGGTTACGGTCTTTAAGATCGTCCACCGTACAGTTAAAATCCCCACCCAAGAATAAAAAATCCTCCGAGGCACAGCCACTTAAAACATCATTAACTTTTTGTAAAAACAGCTTCCTCTCTGCACCGGTTGCCGGAGCATACACATTGATAAAAAACACTGTAAAAAGGTCGAACCGTGCTCTAACTAAAAACAACCGCCCCTCGATGATGTGTTTGACCTCCAGTGAATTCGGGGTAAAAGACCTGGAGAAGAGGAAGCCCACTCCTGCACTGAGGTTGGTGTTGTGACTCAGGAGGACTTCCCCCTCCCACTCCCTCCTCCAGTCGGCCTCATTGGTGCTGTCGCTGTGAGTCTCCTGTAGGAAGAGAACATCTATATGCTTCATTTTACTAAATTCATAGATAGATGTTCTCTTCCTCACATCCCTGGCTCCATTAACATTCAAACTCCCAACTCTAAAAGTGCTCATTGTGAGTAAGAAATTTAAAACAGAAATAAAAACCAATAAATTAATTAGAACACACATTGGAGCTTTCGCCATCCTCTTTGTTCATTGCCCTTCTGACTTTGGGCACAAGCTTCCTCAACCTCCACCCCTCTTGTCCGTGAGGCCGGACTCCTCCCTCCGGCTCATATGATGCCTGGCCGAGGTGTGAAACAGACTTAGATCTGGAAAAAATTCTCCCACCTGCACTCCCTTCCTGCCCTTCGTTCTTTGCAAGAAGGTCTTGATTTTTTCTGCAGTATATAGCCGCTGCTGCTGGCTGCCACTGAGGCTGACCGCCATCGCATCACTGCTGTCTGATAGTTCTCCATCGCTGCCGCTGCCCTCCGACTGCCTCGGCCCCAGCACCGCCCGCTGGTCCCCCCCCACCTTACTGGCCTTCGCCTCGCTGCCTACACCCCGCGCCTTTTGCTTCCTTCCTGAGGCAGCTCTTGGCTCCCCTGCTTCCTCCTCCTCCATCCCAGCCTCCTCCACCTGCTCTGCCCACCCGCCTATGCCTTCCTCTCCTACTTCAGCTCCCCCATCACCCTGCTCCGCCACTTCTACGGGCCCCTCACCAGCACCACCTCCACCAGCTTCCTTCCTTTTTCTCCCATCCCCACCACCTCCCACCTTACCCAAAGTCTCCCCCCTACTGCCCTGGACACCATCACCATCACCCACACCACTCACACCATCACCCTCACCACTCACACCATCACCCTCACCACTCACACTATCACCCCCCCTACTCACACTCACGCCATCACCCATACTACTCACACCATCACCCACACTATCCACACTCATACTCACCCCCTGTGGGTCAGGCACAGCAGCACCAACGCCGCGCCGCTGCCCAGAACGGCCCGCCGCCGCATCCCCAACCGGAGACGCGGCCACCGTAACCGTAGGCACAGCCGCCGCCGCGTCCCAATCCACGGGCGACCGCGGGGCAGCGACGGACGGCCCCGCCCCACCCGGGCCAGGCAGAGCCGGGTCCCCGCGCCTCGGACAGGCCCTCACGGTGTGTCCCTCCTCACCGCATCCGAAACACTTCATCGCCGACGAGGTCGCAAAAATCACGTATTCATAATCATCTACCTTAACATGGAAGCGAAGGTTGAGCTCCTCATTCCGGTTGTTAAGGATCATAAACAGGTGTCTGCGGTGGGACACCACGTGCTTCAGCAACTGAGACTTACACCCAGACAAGATCTTTTTCATCGGGGATACGATCTTCCCGTGTCTGGACAGCTCTCCGCTGAGGAACTCGTCGGTGATGAAGGGAGGGACATTGGAAAGGACAACCTTAGTTGCCGGCTGCGCCAGGGGCAACACCTGAACAAACAATCCGTTCACCGTGAGGCCTGCCTCCACGACACGGTTCACCTTTTCCACCTGGTCCAGGAAGAGGACCACGGCGCCGTTCATCCGCGGCCGACTTGATGCTGCTGTGCCCGACCATCTCCCCCACAGCCAGCCCCACGTCCTCCACGCTGCACGAGGAGCCGACGGCGATCTTGATGCCGTGCTTCCTCGTGAGGTGGGACAGCGTGTCTCCATTCACCATGGCGTCTAGAGACGCCGCCCGGCGAAACACCGGCAGGAGGAAAGAAAAACACCCAAAGAAAACCCAAACTCCCCCAACAAAAGCACAAAGAACAAAACTAAACTAAAGTGAACACCAACCACTAAACCACATTCAATTAATCATACATAACTAAGGGGAAACAAATACGCGACACGCTCACTCCCGACAGAGAGAGAGAGAGAGAGAGAGAGAGAGAGAGAGAGAGAGAGAGAGTGATGGATGAATAAATGATGCCGTGAAGCCCTCTGTGTTGCTTTAATTGGATTTGAATGGGACGTCATTGTGTGGAAAATACTGTAGAGAGAAGACACTGTTGCAGATGTGTGTGTGCACACATACACAAACACACACACAGACAACCACAAACTTGGCAAACCCCCATGTTCTTGGAGCAGGATCAAAATGTATCACTTCAAAAGGTTATGAACATATGTTAATACAGCTCATTCGCTGCAAATCATTGCAGACTGTCTGTCTGTTTCGTGCAGCAAAAGATAAATAAGATTTTGTGTGAAAGAAATAACACAAAAACAAATGAGGCTTCAGTTGGATTGTAATGACTCTTAAAGTTGATATACAAGAACAAACTGTATCTATCTGTTGGAATGTAAAATTATAATTAGCTTCTCCAGAGATATATTTGATATGTGAAAGCTATAATCCATTAATGAAAGTCCATTTAATTCACACTAATTTCATTCAATGTAAGCAGTAATTACACATCACAATCCATGATTTTATCTTTCACTTGAACCTTCAACAGGTAGCAACTCTTGGACTTCAGTCCATCATTTCTGTGACATGTTGGAACTTCATATGCACTGTCCTATTCAACTGTTGGGAGGGAAGGCAGCAAATACAATGAGTTGCATATAAATGAGGGATTACAAAGCAAGATGTTGATATTTGTGCATGAATTAAGTCATGGCAACAAGAGCCCCCAAAGACCACATCTATCCTCAGGGCATCGAGAGCTTATTCGTGCTCCCCCTAGTATGCTGAAACAGGATTCACTCATAACCAATCAACCCTTCATAATAGAGCCAAATAAAATGAACATAGAACAATTATGACAGTGATGTGACGAAAGAATAAAGAAATAACTCCTCTGTTTCAGCAGATAATGTTTGCAGGCCATTTGGTAAATGTTCCCTCTAGCTCACCATTCAAGCCGAACTATTGAGACAGAGAGTGCAATCAAAAACCCTTTTGAAACTAATTTAACACGGATGACTTCCCAAAATGCTTCTTGAACAAGACATTAAAACAACATGTGTACACACCCTGATAACAGTGGGTTAGGGGTAGCATTTTCCATCTGACTCATCTTTCTCTCCACTCAAAACCACTCAAAGTGATGGTTTCTCTTATCATTCTTTGGCAGATGATAGCCAATTACACAAAGAAATGGTGTGAACGTCTGAACATATTGAATAATACTATTTTTGACCCATTATTTGACCTATTATTTTTTAAGTTTTGAGTACTAAGGATTGATACTTTTTTTTATCAACTGAGAACTCAAAGAGACATTATTTCTCAGCCTTGTTAGATTTGGATAAAGTAATGCATGCTTACACAATAATTCCTTCTTTCCTTGAAGCAGTTGTAAAGCTGCCTGTCATACAGCTCATTCAAAAGGCAGACTAACGAATGTAGATCATATATCCAGTTTCCCATGGGATCACCCAGATTTAGGACGCCAGGGTGATTAGATGTCCCATTAACAAGGGACAGTCCCGATTTTCCAGCATTTGTCACTATGTCCTCTCAAGGGACACCCCTTATCCCCTGTATTTGACTAAATGTACGTTTTTATTAATCAGAAAACAAACATTTAAAAAGGATTGCTGTACGTATTCTTTAAGAGTAGATCACTGGAACTCTTTCTGTCTATGACTAACAACAAAACCCAAAAACTTAAGTGTTTCTTTTATGTGCAGACCGGAAAACTCCAATTGTATATTCTTTAAAAAGACATTTCGATAAAAATGACTGTCAGAGGATCACTTGTACGTTCATCTTTATTGGATTGCATATTGTAACTTTTTAAAACAAGCTCATAAGTCTGAGAATATTTACACTGTTTGTACACATTTTTATCAATGTATTTAGTATTTAGAAATGCGTGAAACTTTTAACACTTAAGAAATCCCGCCATGGTTTACAAAAGCTCACTATTAACAATTTCATTACTAATGGATTGTTCCATTAAAAAAGGAATGGTTAGATTAAGGATGGGAAACTTTGGCCACAGTCTCCTGTGCAGCACAGTCAATTTATCGAGGTGCAGACTTTCTGCGTCAGCAATTCTCAACATGCTCTGTTGTGTTCAACATGAGAGTAAGTAATATGATTGACTCAGATGTTTTTCATTGATCACCACACCCTCCTAATTGTATTCCACTTTAACAACCCCTTTTGCATTATTTTAACCCTGATTGCTCTGGTTATTGCAATTGCATGATGACATAATGTCCATGGATATTTTAGTAATTAGAGTGTATTTGTAAAATATCAATTGAAACACTTAGCTTAAAAAATAATGTATTCATGAAATATACTGGAAAATTAAATAACTTGTATACTGGGAAATGTAAGAATGGTACTTTAAACCTGGACACTGCCCATGAAAATGGGCATCCAAGGTCAGTTAGCTTGGTGATAGTAGAGTGAGAGGGTTGATGCTAATCACTCTAACATACCAAAATAAATGTTCTTCTCCATGTGTGAGAGAGAAAGGGAGAAAGAAGGAGACTCAGAAAGAGGAAAAACACAGAGAACACTGTGTGTGTGTGTGTGTTTTTGTGTCACATTACAATTATGTAGAAGCTGCTAGCTCAATCATCCCTCACTCAAGAGACGTATTTCCACAGCATCTGAGACAAAAAGACACAGAGTATCTGTAAAGCAGACAGAGTGAGCACCAGAATGGAAAAGAGAGAAACAGCAAGAGAAAAAAGGGAGTAATAGACAGGAAATAGCAAGAGCAGAAGTGATCCAAAAAAGGTAGAGAGGCGACACTGATACAGACACTAGTATACAGTAGACTGTAAGAGACAGAACAAATAAGAGAGAGGCAGTCTGGTGGAAATAAAGGAATGGGGAAGTATTGTCTTCTAGAGGATGAAGTCATTTTCTCCAGACACAATGTTCCTGTTGCTGTTAAGCATCATGGGAAAGAGCTGACAGAGTAATAGATCACCACTTGCAGAAAAAAAACTCACATGTTTACACTCAGACATACTTTCAAACACAAGAGACAATGGTAGAGAGAGGACAATTGTGAAAACTCACCCATTAGGTCTCCATCCACCGATGGAAATGTGTGTCGTTAGTAGTTACTGAGGAATGAGTGTGTAAAGGACTGGTAAGTGATGGTCAGAAAATCACTGAAGTAATGAGTAAACTTCACTTTAGGGGGCACAAAGGTGGAGATAGTGATCAGCATGTCAATTCACAAATATTTATGAACGAATCATTATTCATCAACATTGTGTCTCTCAGTCTGTTCTATCGGACCTCCTCATTATATAGTCCCCGATTCTGAGTCTGAATATTTAAACCACTTATTAACAATCATCAAGTTTCCGTACTCTTTCCTTGTAACTATGGCCCTTTGCATACCGTATTGTAAAGTGTAACCTATCTGCATCAGTGTTACATATAAGGTCATTTACTGCTAACGGTCCCAGGCTGGATTTCAAACTCTAACATCTGTTGAATTGGACGGATAAGCCAAACTGATTAAACACACTAACACATATACGTGCAGTTACACACTCGGGCAAGTGCAAACACACACACAAAGTACCGGTAATGTTACATTTTCGATTTTGTCAGCCAGGAAGAGTTATTGTGGATGTCACATTGAATTTGACTCTTACACTGTCTATCTATCTAGAGGAACTCACCCTGCCAACATCTCTAAACTCTGAACTGATAGAGCCTCAAGGCACCTTAAACCTATGTGTCGTACCCCTTAGGTGCACCCCAAGGTGTACCCGAAAGAGCAGACTTCTATCCCAGTGTACAATGACTCCTGCCACAGCAGACCTCGTCTACGTTGTCTTAAAGGTTGGGTTAACCGTTAATGTGTGACCTGAGTCTGCGGCTCAGTGGTCAATGATGTCAGCTCAAAGCAAGCTTTAAATCTCATCCCTGGTTTCTTTTTTGTGAAGTTCACATGTTTCTTCCTGTGTTTGTATTGGTTTCCACACCACCTTATCCAAGTCAGGCATATTGAAGATTCTGAATTTCCCTTTAGGTTTCAATGTGTTTGTCTGTTTATGCATTAGCCTGCGGTGCACAAGCAAACAGTCCAAGGTGTTTTTCTGCGTTCCCTGAGATCGGCTCAAGCACCCCCGTGACCCTGAAAATGAGTAAGCAGATATGGAAAATGAAGTAATGCTGCCTGGTTGTACTGCACAGTCTCAATAAACTGCTCTGGGCTATTACTGTTTCTGTTAGCTCTGTGCTGTTGCTGTGCTCGAATATGTCTGAACTGCATTCATGCACACAGGCAACACACAACAAGCTACAACTATATAAACTAAAGCAAATGCTTATGGGATATATGTTTGTACATCTCTGAGTTTCTGCTTCTTCCATCTGATAATGGTATCTGATAATAGCACCATGCACTGTGTTAAGGCTTCTTTCCTGTTTTAGAAGGTGCGTAGATCTGAGCACATGTAACTTGAACACTGTACTGCAAGATTGTCTTTTAATGTTTGAATGTTTTGCCTTAAGTTCTTAATAAAGTTTTATTTTTCTTTAAATTGTTTGATATTCATTTAACTGCTTTGGTATTTCTTTGCAAATAGAAAGATCCTTTTGTGATAACCATAATTCAGTAAATAGTAAGCCATCTTTTCTCCTTATGCAATGTTATACAGTGCTGAACAGAGATGTCTGCTGATCCTCAAAAAGTCTTTAAATTGTATTCAAGTTAAATCTACAGATATTATATTCTAAGTTAATAGACCCATTTTAAATCAATACTTTTTTTTAAATACATAAATTTTCCTCTATCGTGACTCATCTGGATTAAAAAGTTGTCAGTTGCCAGAGATGAACAGAATGAAAATGTGTCAAATATAGTGTTTGGAGATGGAGCATCTTTGCCATTGTGCATGTTGTAAAGTTTCAGAGTGTTTCCCATTTGTTTGGTTTTTTATTTTTATTTTTACGTTAACCAACACAAAGGGTAACTGACACACAATGAGAAACTGTCTCAAGGCAACCCAACTGGGCATCCTTGAATATAGTGTTGCCAACTTTGCAACTGTGGTGCGGGATTTTGTGACTTTAGCAACTTTATTTTGCAAACAAGCCAAGTGACAGTAAATATGCTCGCTGCGGCTGTGTCTCTGGGGTGACGGCTGCATTCACTGAGAGGGAGGGAGGATCAGCCAAGAACACTCGACCGCACAGCAGCCAGACTGAAACTGGTGTAACTGACAGCACAGTATCCACACCAATATGTGAAAACAGCCTGGTTTACTTGCTCTGGTCACTCAGTGTATCCGACCAGTGAGTGGCTATACACTAGGGATGTTTTCAATAAATATTCACATTACAAATTTATTTTGTTAGTATTTAGTTTTGATTTATGGACAGTGATCAAAACATATGTTTACACTATTTATATATCAATAATCAGCCTTTTCATATCTTTCATATCTACACATATTGGCTTATATCTGACAATGTTAATAGTGATTCATTCATCTACTTAGAACAACTATTAAAATGACACTGACATGCAGACCTCACATTGCTATCATCTCCAGTTATGTTAATGTTGATTCAGTTATTGGTATAATCAATATAATATTTTATTACAAATATTCCATATTATTCTGTAGATCATTTTGTCAACGGCGTCAGTAACCTAACATCTCCATGTCGATCTTATATCTTCATCTAATTTCAAAATGAATTACATTTTGTATAGTTTTTTTATGGATATTACTTTAACAAATCATCAATACATTCCAACCACATCAGCCATTTAGTCAGTGGCGGCTGGTGAATAGAGGGCAATGGGGCATGGCCCCACCTTGAGCAACACAAAAAAAACTAAAAATGATTCTACAAATTGTCAATATTTGTGTTATTGAACTATGGAATGTACCCAGTAATATGTCCAAAATATGATATCTGCGCAAAATATATGCTTTTCCTGCTTGTCCTCTCCGCCTGTGTGCACGACACGTCTCAGAACGCGCAGCTAGGGGGGCCTTATCGTTTTTGCCCAAAAGAGGCGGGTCTATGAAGCCAATTGCTGATTAAAGATATGACATACAATTTAGCCAATCAGCGCCCTCAAATAGATTCAGTGTGGGGCCAAAAAGATTCTGCGTGTTCTCGTCAGGAGAAGTCTCTACAGGCGAGCGCAAGCACCACTCCTCCAAGTCTCGTTTGAGAGGAGAACTTTGGCGGAGATTCTGCAGCCAAAGAGCTGATCCCAGATCAGGCTGACCTCACAATCAGACAGCAGACTAGCGGGAAAGGGAAGCAGTACATGCAAAGCTTCTGTACTAGCTGTACACCAGACAGGTTTGGCGAGATGACATCATGCTAATAACTTAGTTCACTTTTTAAAACAACGGGGACAGATCCAGCATGGACAGTTAGGGAGTGAGGGATGAGGAGGTAAGGAAACACGAGAACACCAGGACACACATGGAGAACTCTGTCAAGCTACATATTAGACAAAGTGAACATCTTTTCTTTTACATAGTTGTCCTCAGTCTCATCTGCTTAACTTGGTCATGGAGACATCAACATTTAGTTGAGATGGTAAATTAACAGTGAAAACTCATCATAGCTTAATTTAACATCAGTATTCATAATTACACTTCATGTTTACTTCTCCTGATCTTTACCTCCTTTAACAAGGTCCATAGGGGCATCTCAATAAATAAACATGTTATATTATATTATGTTATAAGTGTTATTTACTGCTTTTTTTCGTGTTGGAATAAATGTTAAATATTTAACTGCAAAGTAGTAGTGCGTGTTTGATACTGAATTTCTTTTGCATTAAATCATACTGGGATGTTTGCTGAAATTTATAGGATGGCCCTACCTAGAACATTTTCCACCAGCCGCCACTGCATTTAGTGTGTAATGACCTGTGAATTCACAGCATCTAAAGAGACATCATATCTACTAGATATCTAGTAAAGATGATGCTTTCTGGTCTGGGGGACACAAGGAATGCATTTTGGTACCTCTCACACAGAGACAGACAAACAGATGGACAGATTGATGACGGATAGACTATCTGATGAATTAACAACAAGATTGATAACAGGAGAGAAAGACTGAGTAAGCGAGGGCAAAGAGAGACTGCCATCCATATGCGTGGACAAACAGATGGACAGAGAGTTTGAACAGACAGACAGACAGACAGATGGTGCTTCTATTAGGAAAAGCGAGCTTTGATGAGATGGACAAACAGACAAGCTGACAGACAGAAACTCGACTGGGACGCACTAAATGGGCAAGCTGAAAAATGAACAGGCTTGACTTTCTGATGTAGAAATGGGGCTGTGGTGCCTGGGGCCAGGTGAAGAGAGGACGTCGTATCTCTGAAGACCATCGACATGAGGAAGGACTCAATATGCAGATGTGTGTGTCTTGGCTCATCCACCAGTGTGTGTGTAGGTGTGTGTGTGTGTGTGCGTGCGTGGGTGCACACGTGTTAATGTGTGTAGCAGTGGTTTGCATTAGTGTAGTCTGTATGTGTGTGTATGTGCATGCCTGATACTGCTCGGGCCATTATCGAGATACCAGATAAAAGTAGTGAACATGCTGCCAAAACAAGGTGCTAAAAGTAAAAAAAAACTAATGGCAAAGGATTTGTACAGTCACACACACACACACACACACACACACACACACACACACACACACACACACACACACACACACACAGAAGGGCAACAGGGACATCTGTTCCACAGTTTTATCTCCTTACTAGCAGAATGTTCCAAAGGCGCACAGTGATGTATGAAGAGAGAAACAACTAACTGACTTATTTTTTTTTTTAAAGTTCCACTTCCCTAGGCCCACTATGAATGACAAGTTGTATTCATTTAGTTCATCAAATCCACACATGAAAACAATATGAAATAGGTAAGGTAAGCAATAACAGGGGCAGTAAGGAGGAGGGAGTTTTTTTTGTTTTTTATCTTGCTGAATTTTAAAGCGTATAGTTTTGAGGCCTGTTCCTATTCAGCAAAAGCATAAGCATCCATTTGAAGGCTTAATAGGGAGTCGTGGAACTAGTACTTGTGTGATGTGTGTATGTGTGTACCAAGTCCCCCACAGGCCCTTAAGTGGTGTGTATTTATAGAGTTTGTGTCTCTCTGAGGCCCAGAGGCTGGTTATATGAGCCCCTTCTAATGGCTAGGAGGAAAGGAAACATCCACAGTCATGTTCCCACAAAACAGACACACATGCATGCACGCATACGGGCAAGCACACACATACACAGATATTAGATAAGGCAGTTAGACATGCTGCTGTTCTGTCCTCTCTTGGATAAACTCTGGCCTCTGACGGCAGAACTCTGACCTTTCTTACACGAGTCAAAGCGATGCAAAAAGAATAGGTCGATACTTCTAAAAAGTGCATCTACAGCCCACTGCAGTGCTGATAAGATGGAGAATTTAATTCTGTCTCATAATGTAATCTCATACAGTCTTCCTGTAGCTGGTGGTGGAGCTTAAGTGGCTTTGGACAGCAGGAGGGCAGGGACCTAGGCGTACATCGGACCAAACGGAAGGTCCCGTGTCCACCACTTTACTTCACCCCTCTTCCTGTGTTCAAAGACAGGTGTCTCTGGTTCCTCTTGTCCTTCAGCTGCATACAGGTTACATACAGTAAATGAGCTAAATGAAGAAAGAGAAGGGCCATATGGCTTTGTTTGGATCTGTACACATGCCAGCCAAAGTATGCGCATGTGTGTGTGTGTGTGTGCGTGTTTGTGTGTGTTTGATCTGTACGCAGGCCAGGCAGCGCTGAAACAGCAACAATTTAACTGATGCTCCCACCATATGGTGAGAGTGATAGCATTAGAGAATCTGTGCTGAACCTGAAAAAGAGACAGAGGGAGAGAGAGGGTGTAGGGTGGACCAGAGCTAGAGGCCAGGATTTTTAGAGCAGCCCCGATATGGTGCACTGGTGTGCAAATCATGCACACGTACAAACATGAACAATCACATATGCTACATAATGTCCCTACAAGTGTGCAGGCACGTAAATGCAAATGAATGTGTGTGATCATTACAATGACCAAAGTGTGCTTGTGGGGAAATACTCTCAGACTGGTGCACGCGTGTGTGTGTGTGTGCAGGTGCATGTGCGTGCACACACACAGATGCATAAACATAAGCGCAGAGTTTTTGTGTGTGTTTCAGCAGTCTGGATGATTTATGCGTTGAATACTGCAGTGTTTTAGGTGGGATCTCAGGGACTTCACAGCCATATGTCCTCATTTCCCTCCCTCTATCTTACACACACACACACACACACACATATCCATACACACACAAACTGTATCACACTCATGTTGCGCACAGTATTTTCAGCTTAAAGGGTAAGGGCAAGAGAAGAGTGTGTGCAGGTTTGAGAGTGCGAAGTCGGGGGATAAGGGCTATAAGGCAGACAGTCGAAATTTTCTGCTCCAGTTTCAGGGAAATTCTCGGCCCCTGCTTTGGGAGTAAATGGACAAGTGGGATGAAAGGACTGAAAGAGACAACACGCACGATGGTATAATGACGGTAAACTGGTGCCATTGTCGGATAATGCCCTATTGTTTTTGTTCTTGCAGCATGGCGTGTTGCTCGGTTCATAATGTGGGTGTGTCATGAAAATTGCACTGACAGTGTTGAATTCTGGCTATGCATCACCACCCATAACAGCCAAATGACAAATAGATTGCATTTACTTAAGGAACCTCTGTACAAAACTGAGCTGGGAAAATCAAGATGGATGAGGACAATTAAAACCGATCCTTTAATATCATACAAGAAATGAGAAAAATGCCATAAAGCCACTGTTGAGAGGCTACAACATAAATACAAACATACAATATAAGACTTCAAGAAATTAACTACTGGTAAATAAATATTGAGCTTCAAAAAATATTTTTTTGGACTTGTTAATGGTATTTTCTACCAGCATAATGTTCATCCCAAAACAAAGAGACTATCAGTATTTCTCAAATCCCTCTTCATTTTGTCCTATAATGTCTTTACATCCTGTATGGATAATGCTGCTAAAACAATAAACCTTTGTCTCGAAGCCTGATGGTGGGTAACATAGCAAGTCCTACTCAATATTAGCACCCATCTTCTGCTGCCTATAACAGACATATAATCAGTAATGTATTTTAGGCTTACTCATTATTTTTAATTTTTTAATGTAAGAGGAAATTAAATTCGTTAAATAAGAGATTAGCTACTGTAAATAAGGCAATATAAATGGTGTGCCTGCAGGTCATAATGAGTGGAGATCATGCGGCAAACATTTGGGAAATGGAAGTAGAATATAACTAATAACATTAATTTAAACTGAATGTATTATTATGTGAACTGTGTGACAAACGCATGTGGTTATTTCAGTATCACATGTGAACGATGTCAGTATGCATTATTAAGTAGCTAGCATGCAAAGTCCACATGTGCTCTTTTTTAACTTTTGCTAACATTCCTGGCGACACAGTGCAATGGAAGAAAGGGGCAACGGCAACTTAGCTTAACTACACAACTAGAACTATACACATTCATTGTGCTGGCAGGATGAAATAAATAATAGACCTGAAGAAACTAGAGTGTTTGTTTGGCCAGTGTGCAACAAATTCTCATAGGGCACAGGTTAGCGTCATGATGGTTCCAACACAACTTATTATTTTACATCAACCCCAGCTCTTAGCGCCAGCGTGCACCTGCAGATGAGGTTTTTAGCACAGCTGCCGAAAAACTAGACCTATGAATTAGACAGAGGAGAGACTGGGGGGAAACCATCAGTCAAAAGGAGAGAGGAATTCTGTCACTCAGAGATATGGAGAGCAGGAAGTGTAAATGAAAAGCAGTCTCACCACATTAGTCCCGCCACTTTTAAATTCACTGACCATCTTGGGACTACTCAGAAGAGAAGATGTAGGTTGAGTATGTTGTGCATCAAGGTGTTTCAGAAAGTGTCAAGTCACCTTGACTGTGTGTGCAACCCAACCGTGATTTGCATTACTTTGGAAGACTGTCAGGACCGGCTCTCGCAGGAGAGAGCCTCGACTTTCGAAGCTGTAGGCATCTTTATCTGAATTTTCAAGCATTCAAGAGGCTACATAATGTCAGATTATGTTGTTTGTGTGTCCTCAGCGGAGCAAGCTGGATTAGCCCCCTGTTTAACCCAACCAAGTGAAAAAACAACCTGACACAGAGGCTCCCTGAGAGAGAGGCAAAGAGAAAAATATCTGAGGTCGAATTCTATTATTGAAATTGTATCCCATATTAATATTGAAATATCTTTGAGAGCCATCATCTTCCATTTCCCTCTCTTGTTTTCTCTTTCCATCTGTCTCCCTCCCCCCCTTTTCACCTCCTGGTTTCTCAAAGGAGAACCGACAGACTTGGAGACTTGCTGCACAGACAGAGAAGCATTTAGTTAGAAGGGGGAAGGAAAGACAAAGAGTGAGGAAAAACAAGAAGAAACAGAGATGAAAAGGAGAAAAAAGAGGAGAGAGAGAGAGGAAGAAAGTAGAGGAAATCAAAAAATTGTTTCTGCTCATCTATCTCCTCAATTGCTTTCACTCCTCCCTGCCTCTGGCCCTTTCTTCTTCCCTTCCTTCTGAAGTCTGAAATCTCTAAGGAAGCTTGCTGGTAAGGCCTAATCTATTTACCACCACCCCAGCTTCATCACGTCGTCATTAATTTACCAATGTCACATTTGCGTGAACAGTTGGACACCAGCCCATACCACGCTGCAGCTACCAGGAACATGCATGCAGTGAATCTCATTTATAAACATGTACTTTATTATTACTCTTCCCCACGGAGTAAAGGCACTTGGTATGAACCACTAATGAGCCCCGATCTGACCTATATATTTTAAATACGTACTTCTGCTATTGGCCATTATCATGAATCTGCCTCATTTGCTGTTAAACACCACGACATGGTAGGCCACTAATGTGTTGTTTCCATTTGTTTTAACAAAGTGAGACCGAATTTAGACAAATGTATGCACAATAAACACAAACACAGCAATGAGGAGTATAAATTAAAATGATCACAGAGACAGTGCTTGATAATTGTACTGCATGGAAGACAGACCCTCTGTGTGTGTGTGTGTGTGTGTGTGTGTGTGTGTGTGTGTGTGTGTGTGTGTGTGTGTGTGTGTGTGTGTGTGTTTGAGAGTGCAGGGAGAGGGAGAAAAAGGAGATCAGATGTGTGTTTGAGTGTGGCATATCTTCACAGCTCACTTGCAATATTCTGACTAGTACATTGACTTTGCATCACTGGAATATTGAAGTACTTCCAATTCATTAAGACTCACATCAAGCACATACATTCATGATTAAAAAAGATATTGAAAACTTGACGGAAAGCTTTCAATAATACAATGGTGTAATGAAGCAATCATTCTCAAAGGTGGAAGGGTTTTGTACAACATGTCTAAAGAACTTACAGTAATTTATTAATCGATAACCATGCAATGTTCATTTTGGGCTCTTCGAAAAAATCATTTAATGTGCCAGCGGCGGAATATTCAGGCGATATGATTTTCAAGAACATCATAGATGGAGGTAGATGGTTTCATGTGGCAAGGATTGATGAGCTAAAACTGAAATAGCTCGATTCCAACCTTTCCACAATGTGCATAGCACGTCTGTAACATAAGATCTACCCTGTGGATATTTGAACGTAATCTCATCCTCAGTGTAGATGTTCAGGCGTCAGTGTTGAAAGTATGGCACTCTGCTAGCTGTGCAGCAGAGACTTCCTTATGTGGAAAGTAGATCTTTACATTAGTTTCAGCCAGCAGAGTGACAGGGGTTAAAGCTGCATTTGCACTTGATCTGACAGGGTCAACGCATGTTGTCCAACCAGGCTCCAAGTACCTCATCCTGACTGCGGATGAACGCGCGTCAAATGCTGCATGACTTTCAGGGATAGGGTTTTCTTTTTCTTGACGTTTTCGTATCTGACGGTCGAATAAAATAGCGAAAAAGAGAGAGAATATCACAAGTGTTGGAAGAGAAAATAAGATAAAGATGTTTCGTAATTCTGTGTAGTTATATGTAATTATATACGTAAGCAGCATGGAGATTGAGGGTGCAGTTGGAGACTCTCGTACGAATGGCTCACACAGAGGTTTCCTGAGTCGAAGGGATAAGAGATTAATTACACTGTGGCGGTTTTCTGTTGACGAAACTAACAAAGTACACAGTTGGCACCATCTCACCATTAAAAAGTATTTTGCAAAACCCTGGATTACGTTAAATGACAATGTTTTATAACATTTATCCCATTGTTATTTTGTTCCCATACAATTTCAGTGGACGGTAACTACGGTATGGTTAAAGTTGGGGAAACGTTGTGGTTATGGAAAATGGACGACAGTTAATGTAAAGTTAAGGTCAGCCAGCTAAAATATGAACACACGAGTGATTGCTCTTACTGATCCAAACATGAGTTAAACTCACAAAAATAAAAACACCTCTCTTTGAATGATTGATGGATTCATGGGGGGGTGGGACTCTGCTTTGTGTGGCAGCACACTTCACTTTAGCCTTGTCTGGTATTTACTTGTCAGTATACATCAAGCTATAATAGCACAGTATCACTTTGCTGATTAGAATATTTATACTGGGATGATTGGAATCTATGGCAGAAAAGCATCTTTCAGCAGACATTGTTTGAATTGTTTGAAACATAATGCACTCAGCAGAGTAATAGAGTTGGGCAGGGATGGCTTATTTTTGTAGGCCAATTATTATTATTGCAGAAAATAAGCTCTTTGGCAGACAATGATACTTTTGTTTAGCAATATAATATTCACAGACGAGCACCAATTGTATGTCTATTGCAGCATGAATGCAATCAACAGAAGTAAACAATGTTACATGAACTAGACCACGGTCGCATGGCTTCACGTCACCACCACCAACTAGAGGCGGACAAGCGGTGTGATGACGTTTAGTGGTCTCATTTAGCCACATGTTGCAACTGCCTATTTTAATACATGTAAAAGCTTCAAAATGTACAAGGATATTTATTGAAAAATATTATATTGTGGAACAAAACTTTAAAATATCTTAAGCATGTGTTAGTCACACACCTTATATCAGGCATCTAACCAAAAACCCATACAAAAAAGCATTGGCTTTGAGATGAACTGGAAATGCGAACTCATTTGTGGATTTTAGGACTGCACTCTATAGCGTCCAGGTTGAGATATTATGAATCCTGCTATGATGAAGGTATGACCCGCCCGACTCTGACTGGCATTGGCTTATCCTGATATTCTTACTCTTACCCAACTCAACCTAAACCTATCGGTGATGTCTGTTGCTTGGATAGTCACCCTGACTGAAATTGACTGAAACAATTGATTTTAACATTTTTTGTAGGTTTATTGAAGCGCTGCATCGCACTGCAATGGAAGGTTTTTGTTCTTCTCCTGTTCTGTATTGAAAACATACCGAGATGTCCGAACACAACTGTAATCATCCTTGTACTGTATTCATGTCATTTTGTATGCCTGTGATTGATTTCCCATGTCTTTATGAACACTGTTCAAAACTTCTCAGTCCAATTCCTTTTCATTTTGCACTGCTAATTAATTCATTATATCACTCTCCAAAGTAGACATTATGAATTGCCAGGGAGAATGTTTTGAGGTCCAACCCACTCAAGTGCCTCAGGCTTTCTAAGTAAGACACCAGTCAATACAGCCGAGTGAGCGTTTGCGTGTCACAGAGGTGAAAATCTACATTTATACCAGAGAACAGTTTTTAACTGACAGTGAAGAAGTGCCAAAAGCATTAATGTATACAGTCAGACATAAACAGAGAAGCAAGTGTACGAACGCACACACCAAAACATACTTTACAAGAAATAATGTATTTCCTTCAAATGCCAAATTCCTCACTTTCCCCTTAATAAAAATGTACACAGTGTTACTTCTGTTGGTTTTCTGTGTCTGAGTAATACTGTCTGCCTGCTGACTTGTGTGTGTGTGTGTGTGTGTGTGCGCGTGTGTGTGGGCATAGATGTCACAGCAGCAGGCGGGGAGGTTTTGATAACATATTTGGCATTTTGACAGTGATAAAGGACATTTGTTGCCCTTAGCGATGCAGAAAAACAAACAGGCACAGAAAAACACACTAAATCAATGTATGGCAGGCAGATTTTTATAAAATTACGGTATACATTCAAAACCATCTCTACAATAAGAAAACATAATTCTCTACTTTGCCCACATCATACTGAAATCATTCCAGTGGATGTTCTATTCCTTGACAGGAAGCAGCTGCAATATGGACAGCAAAGCAAAAGACCCCACCAGCAACATTTTCTCAGAATTTGTGGACCACACCAGCAAATCTCTCTCTCTCTCTCTCTCTCTCACACTCACACACACGCACACACACACACACACACACACACACACACACACACACACACACACAACTAAGCCCATTGTGTAGACACATTTTCACCCACACAAATATTGACATGCAGAAAGACAATCACTAAGGCATGTTGTAGCCTGCATAATCATTACATCCTCTGGGCAACCAAACAATTACACAGAAGGAAATGTTTCAGAGATCACAATTGTTCACAATTGTTCATGTCAGTGTCAATCTGGAATGTTTGGGTGTACTTGTGTTTTTGTACATACTTTGGTGTCAGTGTGAGCAAAAGAGGGAATTAAAGTCTCTTTGTATCTTCAAAGCATTAGATAGAGTGAAGAGTATAGCACGCCCAGATGAAAGTGACATGGGTGACGATTGCGCCACATGGCACACAAACGCACAAGCCCACAGGCTACATGAATTCTGTATGGGCAACCTGCGGCATGCTAGAGGAACGTAATGAGGGATATTTACAGGGAAGGAGGAAATGTTAATGAAAAAGTTGAAAAGAATATTAAAGAAAAGGCAGATACATATTTTTCCAAGGGCACACACAGCATGAGAAGACATAATATTTACCATCCTCTCCCTGTTTGCATGTTCCACCCAAGACCGCTGCAATTCATTTTTTTTTGTTTGTTTGTTTTAATCGGGGCAAGCTTTTCATATTTTTTGTCATTTTAGTGCGCTTGTTATCCGAATTGCTGAAGCACTTTCAGAAAATGATCACAACGGGTTTCTGCTGTCAGAAGCAGAACAACAGGAACCCACGCTGTCCTTATCTGATCATTCACAAGGGAAACTCCCACATGTTGAGTGCGTTTGAATACATAGTGGTTTATCCACTCATTATATGAAAAGCAACATCTGTGAGGGATAATTGTTTATCTTTTTGTGGAGACATTTTTGTGTGTGTTGGTCAATTTCCTTTCTGTCATTCTTTTGCTGGTTGTGTGTCCGTGTGGTTCCTTATCCACCTCCCCTGTTGATTCTGATCTGAGATGAACCTTTATCCGATTGGATCTTTCTCACTCCCGGGGGGAGGGTCTGGAAATAGGCTTATCCTCTGATTGGATCGTTTGCCCCTGAGGGAAGGGTACAAGGGAGGTCAAAAGGAAAACCAGCTATCTTTTGGCTAGCGCAAACAGGGGTGCTGCATTAACTATCACACACATACACACACACACACTAAATACATCAAGGTCTCCAGGGAATACAGTGAAGTGTTTGATGACTCCATAGAGAGAAAAGCAAAAGATATGCTTTATTCCAGTATATATGGTTTGCTTTTTATTTTTATACTTTCCAGATTTTTACTTTTGTGTATTGTAATAATCTGCAGCATCAAAATGGTTTGAACCACAGTAGGTTGTAAACATTGTACAAAACGTCTTTTAAAAGAAAAGAAAACAGGTTATTTTTGTGACTGAGGTGTTTAAAATGATAAACCATTTTCTAAATGGATATAACACAAAAAGGAAAAGCGAGTGAGGAAAAAAGATCAAAGATTAAGTCCTCAGTTGGCTGATAATGGCATATTCAAACACATCAAATATTGTAAATGAATAAACAGCCAGAACCCGGTTAACACACAAATTATTGAACTAAACTCAAATAAACCTGCAGTGTTTGGAACACTTGAGGCCTGTAAACAAATATATTAACACCTTCTATTCTCTTCAATTTTCTCTTTTCTGGCTTCCTTCTAAGACTCCTTTTATCTCTGTTTTGGTCTCCACCAAGTCCACTACAGGCTTCACCTTCCACATTATACTCTACATCAGCGGTTCCCAAACTTTTTAGGCCGCGCACCCCCTTCTACATCCCGACCGGGTTCGCGCACCCCCCCCCCCCCCCCCATTAATAAAAAAAAAAAAAAAAGACGCAACAGAGCCTTTTAAGCCTTCATAGCCGCATAAGAATCGGACCAATGAGAGAACAGTTTGCTCGCGCGCGGCATTTGTTTACAAGATTTAGTCCGCTGTTAAATGTTGCAGTGTGAACACAAACCGAACAAAGGAGCAACTGCAACATTGTATCATATTAATCCCTGAATCAGAACAAAGCAAACGAACTGAAGGTGTGAAAACGCCCTGAAACACTGCAACAAAGTTTCAATATCTTTCAGTGACACAAGGCGTCACTTTTAAAGAGCAATACGGATGTGAGGACACACGCACAGGCTCAGAGGCAGATTATCACATTTAATTTACAATTAATGAGCGACTAATGTAGCCAGGATGTCTTCGGACAAAGCATCGATGCGGCGCGACACAGTGTTGTTGGACACCGGGATCATGTCCAACTTTTTTGCTTCTTTCTTCCCAATCATACATTCCACCATCTCTCTGGCAGCTGGCAAGCACACATCTTCGGCGATTGTGTGCGGTAGCCCCTTTCTCGCTATTCTGTAACCAGATATGAAGCCCGTAGTGCGTCATTTATAGACCCAACACATGAATGAGACTGCAGTTGTTTTGGCTGTTTTGTAACTCCTCCAATTTCGATATAAACAATGTAAGGGGCTTTTGACTTGCACTGGCATGCTTGGTGTTCAGGTGGCGACGTAAATAAGAGCTTCAGACTGTTAGCCAGAACCTCACTGCACACCACGCACTGTGGCTTTGGGGAATCTGCGTTGCCAATACAAGTGAAGCCCAGACACAGATACTTTTCATCATATTTCCTCTTTTTTTCCCAGTCTGATGCTCACTCTCGTTTCCTCTTTTTCACCTCGACTCCGCGATGGGCCGATGTGCTCCCGATTTGTCTGTGCAATCCCTTCCTCCTTCCTCCGTCTCATCTTCCTCTGACTCGATTTCTTCTCCCGGTCTCTCCCCACGCACCTCTCCGTTCCCCTCGCCTCCGATTCCTCTCTCTCTCTCTGTCCCTCTCCTCTTTTACGACTGATAGCTTCAGATGTCCCACCTGACAGTTTTTAAATTAAAATTACATTTTTTTTTTATATTTAATATTATTACACCATCAGACCGCCATTACACTTTTCCTCTCGCGCACCCCCTAGAGGCAGCTCGCGCACCCCCAGGGGTGCGCGCACCCCACTTTGGGAATCCCTGCTCTACATACTTGATATATTGTTCATATAAAAATATTGATTACAGCAGCTTTAAATAAGTAGATCTACTGAACATAACAACAGTTTAGGATATTGTATCTTTGACTTTAGGATCAAGATGATTGCTCTGCTTGTTTTTGCTATAACACATTTTAACACAAATTGTTATCGAGATGGACAACAGCTGCATTGTTCAAACAAAAGTTGCAGGTTTCACAAGGCAAAGTCATCAAGGCTTTTGTTGGATTTGGGCTGAAGAATGCATGTAGGCAACAAATGCTTCCAACAGCTCGGATGGCTACTTGTAAAAGCTCGGACCTCCACATGAAGTGCAGAGTTTTCCCTTAAAAAGATTACGAGGCATGGGCCACTTCAGGGATCTAGTCAGAACACATGTAGTGTTAAAGTGCTTTTCTAGTCTTCCTGGCAAAGCGCTTTAACACTACATGTTCATTCAGAACTATTCATACACTGATGAACTATCTAACATGCATACCCATTCACACACCCTAGGCACAGCTACTAGAGCAATCTGGGGTTAAGTGTCTTGCCCAAGGACACAACGACATGGACTAGCGGAATCGGGGATCGAACCCCCGATCCTCTGATTGAAGGACAACCCTGCTCTACGACTGAGCTACAGTGAGCCACAGTCATGGCTAAACATGACCTCAACAACTCGACCAAAGTAAATAAGTCGGTTAGAGTAATAAGTACAGTTTTATTTCAAATAAGGTACTTGTGATGTTAGTTGTCTCCATAGCTATTTAATATGCATTTGTCAGCCAGTTGCTAGCTCACCATTGTCGCACCCCCCCCCCCCCCCCCCCAAAAAAAAAAAAGCACACACACAATCATGAACAGTTGGTGTATATGTAACACTTGTCAGAGAGGAGATAGAAATAGATCAAGCTGTGGCTTGTCATAGCAGGAGTTAGCCATAATGACAAGAGGTGTTAGAGACGGAGGAGATGGGAGGAAGGGAAGAGGAGAGCAGAAGCAGAGAGAAAGGTATAAAAAAACACAGAAGAAGGGTAGCGACAGAGCATGAGGGAGGGAGGTGAAGAGAGATGAAGTCCAGAAAAGTTGCTTGACTGTAACAGAGAGAATAATGTGTTTTTTGCCTGGATTGAGAAAAGGTAGCATGTTGAGGAAAGAGGATTTGAAAAGTAGAACATTGGACACATGTGAAATCTATTAGTCGATGAATCGATAGTTAATTGGCTACAATTTTGATAATCGGTTAATCTGTGATATTCTTATCATGAATTGTATGTGGGTTTTGAAGGGTTGGTTGGACAAGCTATTTATATACATCACCTTGGAAAACTGTGATTGGTTTCCACTATCATGTGGCATTTTATAGTCTCACAAAAAGATAACTAACAAGCAAAGGCTAAAGAGTAGATGTATTTTTAAATGCTGCTGCTGCTTTAATGAAGCATTGTGCAAGCAGTTCATCTCAATCTCAGAATCATCGACCCTTCAGGCAAACCAGTGAACCACATCTGTTGGCTGCTGTGATCGGGCTGGCCTGTTTTCTGATCGATCTGTTGATTATGGCACGCTTGTTTGACAAATGTGACAGCAAATATAGAATATATTACATGCTAACACATTTTCTTGATTTTGTTTCTCTTTGATGCACATGCCGCCAATGTAGTCCTGAATAGGTCACACTTGTTGGTCGTTGTCCAGCGACCGCGATACTCGTCGTCTCATTGGATAACTGGTTTCAACAGTGGGAGAAAAATCCAAACAGACCAAAACCCACTGATACTCTTATCATTATGTATTGGCCTTACAGGTTAAGAAAATGTCTTTCCAATGGTTTTAGTGAAACAAAGTAAATGTATTTACCTATATATAGCTCTGACAGAATGACCTCTTGTTTGAGGGAAAAAATAAACGTGCCTCTAGAACCAAGCAAGCAACTTTTCAAGCTGATTTGCACAGTCAGTTTGTTTACTCCAGAGCTCTCTGTTCTCCTCCAAATGTCTGCAGAGGATGTGTCAAGTTGGCCCCATGCAGGCTGCCAGCTTACCTGCAGAAAGTGTCTTATTTTCCATAGAAATAAATATAAATAGCCACGGTGTCCACGGAAATGTATTGGTTTCTGTGATGGATATCTTCCCCTCTCTACTCTGTTGACCTTCCTACTTAACCTTCTCTTCCTCTGCCGTTTAGCATCCCAGCAAGAGAACCGGCCCGCACTCTGCCATGCGTACCAGCCACATTACAAACACACACATAAGGTGCACACCTGCATGCACAAACAGACATGCAAAGACACAAACAAAGAAAGCCATGCATAACAGATGTGTTACGACAGGTCTGTTTTGATTGCACCTTCCAGGACATGACACTGAAAAAGAAACCGATATACGGATGTATTTAATAAGTGACGCAATCTCGTCTAACAACCTCACAGTGAGGTATAGACAAACCCAGCCACGTAATATTTACACAAAAAAAGTGTTGAAGTCGAGACAGATAAGCAGGTAAAGATTGGCATGACAGAGGAATCTTGTATTTTAGAAATAGAAGAGACATGTAAAATAGAGACAGAGAATAAGAGGGGAGAGCACACACTATTTGCTAACTTGGTGAAACAAAAGTCCACTTTTCAGCCTGATGACATGCTGTGGCTGGACAGAGACTGCCACACACACACACACACACACACACAGAATGTAAAGGTCATCAGCAAGTCTGACTACCCAGAAGACAGCTGACAATCAATAGAAGAAAGAAAAAGATGGAACAATAAGCAAGGAGGCTGTTTTTTGGGTGCTTCAAGTATTTTGTTACCTTAGAGATGAAAAACTTGGTTGTTGTGTGCACCTGACCTTCAAATGGCAACTGCGGTCCAAATAACATTGGAGAAAATGTCATTACATTTTTCTCTTCTCCGTGCAGCAATCAAAGCATTGTGAAAATTAGACTGAAAATACAGGCCACATGCCTCACCACCATTTCACTGAAAAACAAAATATTACGCCATAACAAAACACTCAGCCTGGGTGGCCGAGCTGTCTCTGTCTTAGCCAGAAAAAAATCTCTGAACTGGAACAAACAATATCCATCCTTTATTGGATTATTTAAGCTAAATCCCTTATTAGGATTGGCCCTGCTAATGCTATGGTGGCTGGAGGGGATCTCGACTCTACTCTACAGAACCAGCTCCTTCCCTGGCTGGAGATAACTTGGAGCAAAGTTGGTGCTAGACCAAAGGCTCAAGTTTGCTCTACAACGCAGCAAATGGAGCGCTGGACCACCGTTTGTAAGAGCAAACCAAGAAGAGTCCCTATTCCATATTGTCATCCCAGGACATCCAGCTGGCAAAGAGATTTAATGCAATGGATGAATAGGACTTTCCTCCGGAGGCCTCCGATCTCCCTCATCTATCGACACCGCAGCGTCTCCAGCTCCAGAGAAGGAACCCTTGGGTGTTGGTTACTCCTCTGCATTCTGCACTGCATCACACTCCTGCCACGCCTCCCACGCCATCTACTACACCTATCATCGGCTTGCAGCGATTACAATGTGGCTTTCATTACCAATAGTTACTTGTTTTGGGACTGTAGTCAGCTTTTATGCTAATAGCAAATGTATCCTACTGTTTACAGAACTCGGGTCAGATCCCTTGCCAGATCAGCTCGACTAATTTAATTACTGCATATAACAGACACGGACCCGCTAGTATAGATTCGCCTTCTATTTCCCCTTATGCCATTATTTTACTTGTGAAATTTGCACTTAGCAATCTTCAGAATGAAGATTGGGTTACTGATTTCTCTACACAGATGTAAGTTATTCTGGCACATTATACAGCAGAGCTTTCCAAAGAAAGGACTGCTCTACGATTTGTAAGCACAGGAGGGTTCCATCTGACCTACGGTAATCACCTCAGAGACTGAGTCTCATTGAGGCACGTCCCCACTCCCTGTATTCCTCGACTACTTTTGACCAAAACACAACATGTTTCTGGCCCTACCCATCAACATGGCCATACTCTCAATCTAATTATTACTTACGGCTTTAATCCGGTAAATCTCCAGATTCTCAACATGCAGGTTTCTGACCATACTGATGTCCTTTTCAATGTTCCTCTAGTGCCTACGGTCTCTAACCTGAGAGGCCCTCAACACTTTCAACCCATCACTTCACAGACCATTGACAATTTCTGTAAAGACTCTCAGGCCTCTCAGCAGTTTGATCCACTAGATTTGGGGTAAAGCCTTTTCTGCTTTGCATGAAACTACTGTGGGCTAATGACCTGTGTCCGGAGTATTAGAAGGGCGTGCAGATGTACTGAATGGAAATTGGAAGCTTCCAAATTAAGATGCAATTTCAACGCCATAAAAGAGCTTTTAAAAGAGTTTAACAACACTGTAAACCCCCAAGTTGCTATTTGGGACTCATTTCAACTCAACTTCATTGATATAGCACCTTTCATACAAGCATGCAGTCCAAAGTGCTTCACAGAGCAAGATTAAAACAGACAAAATAAAATGAAATAAATTAAGTTTTAAATTATTAGGATGAATTCAGACACTGGCTGTTGTGCTGTTTTGGTTTTGCTAGACCTCTGCGTTTGATACAGTTGATCATGGCATTTCAATTGATAGACCTGAAAGCTGGGTAGACATGACTGAGACTGCTCTAGCTATGCAAATAACACCTGCGGCATTCCTCAAGGGTCGATTCTTGGCCTTTTACTGTTCTGTATTTACATGTTACCAATGGGTCAAGTTATCCACAACTCTTGAAGCTTGAAAACTTAAAAACCCTGTTATCCTCATTAATTGTCAAAATTTTAATATAATATATATTTTCAAAGTTTATATTGAGGTTTTTGAATGAAGCTTTGACGGTTTGTCTTCGTATTCTGTAAAAGCATCACACCAAAAAAATAATATAATTCATTGTTATTGTGTGGGCCGGCAAGCGGGCGGGCAAATGTTTGGGTTAAATGCCAACGAATATAGATTGAAGCAGAATATCTCCCAAGATAAAAATGTTGTGAATTTTGGAAACGATTACATCCATCTTTTTTTCAATAAATTTTGACCTTTGGACTTTACAATGCTCTGGAGTTATTGGAAATGTTTGGATCACGCAAGTCAGAAACTAGGCAAATATTTTTTTTTGACACATTCAATATCTCAGAGGACACAACATTCACAGCTTTGCAGCTTTTTTGTGTTTTTGTTATTCAGGGTCCAAGCCGTTCTCTTTTACAACCACTTCATCTCCTTCGTGATAAACCTTTTGGCAAAGATATTTCCTTGTATTGAGAAATGGGGGCATGGCCGTATACTGGTTGCGAATAGCTGGCCCTCGCCTGTCAATTTAGATTCGGATCCACTAAGATGGTAAGGACAAACTTGTTGAATCCAATGGTGATTGTGTGTGTGTGTATTCATTTTGTGTGCAAAGTAAGAACATTTCTACATGCACATCAGTGAATGAAGCCCAAAGAGAATATATCACAAGATTTTGTAGTTGGCCTGATGTGTATTTGCGATATTAATCTTTAAACAATAATCTAGTTAGGAGTGGTTGACATGACAGAGCAGATATGCTGCAGACTGATGAACTGATGAGAAAGGGTGCATACTCAGAGGGCTGATTAACTGATTGAAGACAGGTGTGTATGATGAGCAGAGTTTGGAGCCAGGAGGAACAGCTATACCTGGGTGTCTAGTAACTTCCTAATGCTGAACAATGAGAAAACTATAGGAGACAGGGATTGTGTGAATCAGACTTTGCAGTGCATCCATGAGGCCATGACATAGGAAAGTATCTTTGATTGGACTGAACTTCTCTCAACATCTTTGCAACATCACCAAATCAGCTAACATTCAAATCATGAGTCTTGCCAAATTCGATCATTTTCTTTCATTCAGCGATGCACAAACTCTCATTCATGCTTTTGTCTGAAGCCATCTAAATGACTGTAACTCATTGTATGCCTGACTGCCCCAAATATTTATCAACCGCCTCGAACAAAATACTGCTCATTGCACTGATAACCATAGTGTTCTAAATTGATTTAAAAATGATATTTACTTTTTAAATCACTGAGCGCCATTGCCCCTTTTAACATGATCACTTCCTGCAGGAAGTATGATTGATTCATCATGTTGTATAATAGATAGATAGATAGATAGATAGATAGATCGATAGATAGAAACTGTATTCATCCCCAGGGGGAAATTAGTTTGTAGCAGCAGCAGTAAAAACGTATGGAAATGCACAATATATACAGAAGATGAACAATGTCAGATTAAGGGTATTGGAATTATCTGTTTGTAATGACTCATTCAATTATTTATATATTTATTTATTTAATAAAGGCTTCGTAAACTATTTTGGTGAATGTTAAGAATTATAAGACTCATCACACGTCTTATCACTATAGCCTGTAACATTCACCCAAATAGTTTAGATGTATTAGATAAATAAATTGAGAATTTTATAAATAATTACATACAGATAATTCAGCGTAAATCAGTTGTGGGAAAGTGGCAGAAATATGACTTGATAACAGTTATATATTATGTGCTATTTGTTTATATATTTTATTTAGCTTTCCTTAAATTGATCGCTGGAGCAAACAAGTTTGAAAATGTGCAACTTTGAAGGCGAGCCGCGTCTGTTTCCGTCTCTCGACTTCCTTGACTCAATTTGCATTATAAAAGTTGGATAATGTACGAAGTTGATGTTTTGGTTGCGTGGAATTGCATCGCTGGTGTTCATTCAATGCGATAATAACACAGGCCAAGCGTTAACCATGTTTAAGCAGCATCGGTTATCGAAGAACAAACTCACACATATCCGAATACATTTAAATGAGCGATTAGACCAATGAAATTACCGGTAAGCAACACCACTAATCTGACATATCAATTTGTTTATTATACAACGTGAACAATGGCAAATAAATGATACTTCATGCACGGACCATTGTCGACCGTCTCACTCCTTACACATCTTCTCATACTCCACCACAGGGACGTAATAACCTTTCAATGGGAATCAACCAAACTTCCTCAGTGACCTCTTTTAAAAACAGATTAGAATGTTGAATTAAACAGTTTTTTGGGTCTATACTTTCATCCATTTATTTATACTTAATGTTTTTAATCATTGTCTTTTATCTATGTTTCTATATCCTTACTGCATTGAACTTATTCTGATTTATACACTGTGTATTTTCAGTCTCTGTTTGTTAAGCACTTCAGAAACCTTTTATTGAAAGTGCTATACAGACAAAGTTTAGTATTATCATTATTATAGAAACAATAATTTGGGTTTAACATTATTTATACTATAAATTGCATTTGACATGATTTCTCTCTTTCTTTTGTCTGTAATATTTTATCATAACTCATGCAGCTGTTCTGACCTCTGAAAAGCATGAAATAGAAGTGTTTCAAATCACTCTGTAGCCCCAATAATCTCTGACAGACCGAGGAATATTTATATGAGGGTTGATGCATGTGTGGGCTTCCTTGTGAGAGCGTGTCAGTATGGGATTATGTGTTGCAAGGATCAGTTGGAGTCTGTGTCAGCCTATTATTGTCACTTAACCATTCACTAATATTGTTCCTTCCGAATTAATGTGATCTGCAGTTTGTAGCCGTTGATGTGGTAATTTCGCTCGGCTGAAAACACCTGAAACGTTTCCAAGATATAAAGAGACCGGGAGGTATCCCGGGGAGCCATGCAAGGACATCTTTCAAGGAAGCAAGGGAGAAATATTAGCAGCTGATATTTTACCTTGAGCGGCGAGGATAATATAGGTATCTCTGAGGGATTAAAGCCTTCTGCTGCAGCTGGTAGCAAACTCTTTTCTACCTCCGGCTGTGTAGAAGAAGCCTGTACAGGTGCTGTTAAAGTCTTGTTTGTTTGGAAAATAAATTTGGAGTACGCCAGCAAGCATAGTCTTAGCTAATTATACTGAAACAACGTACACACTTACACACACACAGACACACACAGAGAGAGAGAGAGAGAGCGAGAGAGAGCGAGAGAGAGAGAGAGAGAGAGAGAGAGAGAGAGAGAGTAATAAATGGAGTGTGCTTAACCTCTGTGTATCCAGAAACACACCCTCACCCTCCTTATTGGGGGCAGGTGACACGAATGATTGTGGCTCTAGTAGTCAAGCAGATAATCATGCAGTTTTTGGGGTATTTACTATAACAGACACACACACACAGAAACAAGGCATTCTCAAGGGACAGGCACGTCTCTCTGCTTGATAATCTATCTCCATTAGGCACAAGTGATAGGTTCTGATTAATAGGGGCACAGGCAATAAACACACACATACACAACCACACAAATACTGACAAACTCTTATTAGCCCAGCAACACCATCAACAACACAATCACAATGATGTATTATTATTGTGTCATAAATGAAAACACAATCAATACAATTTAGGTATGCACTTATTCTATTTTTTGCCTGTTTAATGTTTCGGTTGAGTTAAAAGCAAAGTGAATAAATTGTAAAAACACTGGCATCCCAGATGTTCATTCATTCATTTCTTTAATAACGTCATTGTGTTCTCTAAATAAAATCGATATAATTATTAATTATTTTATTTGTCACATATGTTTTAAGTGTTTTCCAATGTATGTGTCAACAATCATAACTCCTGTCATGACAAATCCGTATCTCATAACAAATTGTAGATATAATTAGAGCTACGTTATATTATGTTATGAATGATTCACTATACACCGGTTGTGAATTGTTGAGGCCAGCACACGTGGAATGATAGCTTTTCAGACACACGGCGCTAAAAACGTTACCGAAACTGATTTACAATTATAAGGAATTTAATTCCACTGATGCAAGTACGATTACAGTTAAACATTGGAGTACATACTCCTATGAAATATTAAAACAATAAAACCCCATTTGCAAAAACCTCAACTCAGCCCCTCAGGTGAAAAACACGTCCGTCGTCCGAGGGGCATGACACAGAGAGAGAGGAAAAAAGTCTTGAAATTAAACCTCCCACCTTTGTTCGAAACACCTCCTCTTCCATTTATCTCGATTCCTATTGGCTAACTTCCAGGAGTGTATTCGGCTGTCTGCCCCTGAGTCTACTAACACATTCACTGTCAGTTACGTTTTAACCCCTTCTATAATAATCCTTCAGTATGAAAGTTAAACTTCTGCAACTTGGCAGAAGCTTCATGTTTTTTTAGCTACTATTCCTACATCACTTTATGTTTATCTTAATTATGCATTCCCAAAACCCTTATGATTATGACTAATTATTAATTATTAATTATGAATTATTAAACACTTTTATTATATCTACTAACTACAGTTTTTTGCTCAAATTTCTTACAATTCCCCCCTAACTCACAGTTTACTGTGAGTTAGCTACTCAAATGTAGTTAGTTACTCAAATGTAGTTAGTTACTCAATGTCCCTGGAGACCTCCCCCCTACTCAATCCAGGGAGAGGCTCCCTATCTATCTAAACAGAGGCAAACAATTCATGCATACAGATATCATTTCAAGTATTTCTGTTCAGTCCGTTTCAAAATTGAGTCCGTAAAAAGGGAAAGATAGAATCCGTAAAAAAGGAAAAGATCGAATGCGTTGAAAATCACTGCCTTCCATGTCTTGGGGCTGGCAGGATCAGGATACAGCCTGTAGGCTAGAGAACACATACTGAGAAGCCTTGACTATTCTTTTACCCTTGACAAAATTGCATTTCTTAATCCTTACACCCTAAAATCCCCTTATAACCCAATTAAACAAAAAATTGAATCTCCAAATACTCATCCAAAACAATCCGTCTATTTCCCAAATTTCCAATATCTCACCGGATGTTTTAGAAGTCCATCTGGGCCTTTATCAGGTCCTTCAGGATCTCCGAGAGGATGGTCAGGAACCGCTCGTGAAGTTCCTCTGGTGGCCTCATCTAGACTGTGGCCATCAGAAGCTCCAATTCGTCCTCATCCTCGTCACATAACTGGTTGCCTGGTTGTCTGGCTCATCGGTGAAGCAATAAACCCCTGTAGAAGTCCACGGATGCAAGGGAACCCCCATCCACAGACAACTAGGAGGCCTACGACGACAGCACACAGAGTAATTACGATTGACAAAAATGTATGTTTCCACTGGCCAAACATACTTCCCAACCAGTCGGTGAACGGATTCGTGACACCAGAGTTGTCCGCTAGCTCTTGGCTGAGTGCTGTCAGTCCCTCCAGAGCCCTGGTCACCGATCCATCAGGAGCTGTGTTATTTGGAATGAAAGTACAGCACGCAGACCCAAACATCTGGCACACGCCACCTTTCTCTGCTAAATCATATCTAATGCCATTCTGTTCTGCAAGGTCATAAAACTAGTCTTCGCCAGCTGTGCATGCAGTCCTGATATGGCGTCCCTGGTGAAGTTTACAAAACGCTGTTGGTTATAGTAAATGTAGTTGATCCAATCGACATTTTTATTAATCAACTCCCTCTGAGAGAAAACAGATTCTAAATCTGCTGCTATTTGATTTCTGGCTTGAAAGTCATTAGACACCCCCCTTGGCAGTCTTATGACATCTTATGTACACTTGGTCATCAAAGGCTCCCTTCGGGCCACCGGCATCTCTTTTGGATCTTCTGTTAGCATGTGGGCGTGGAGAGATGAGTTCTCTATAAGTTGCATCAGTGACAGGCAAGATATAGAATGACAATATAAGTTGCACCAACGCACATCTACCTGTCCAATCTTTAGGCAGGATTGGATGTATGGTTCTTCCTCCACACCACCACCATAAATCAGCTCTAGGTGCTGTCTGTCTTAACACACTGTTATATAGATAGTCGCTAGCATTGTGACTGTTGCTACAATTTGCAATAATTTGCAATAATACTGCCTACATTGGGCCCCTTAGCTGTATCTGAGACTATACAATCAAATGGACCCTCTGAAACCTTGAACAGAGGTGGGGTAGTATATTCTACAGGTGGGTAATCCCAGTGTAGCCTCTGACAAGTGTGATGGAGGGGCAAAGTGTCATCAGTAAACAGAGTTAAAATACAACTAAATTCAGGACTTAGGAGTCTGAATCTTGAAGGAACTGGTGTTGCTAGGGGTCTCGGTCCTGAACACACAATACAATCTGTACTTCTGACTTGAAGCCGTATATTGTACCCACCATTAATTCCCATCTGCCATTCCAGTTTCCAACCCTTACCTCATTCTCTGCGTCAGTCGTATGTCGAACCTGGTCTTTTTTACAGGCTTAACAATAATCCTAATGAGCCCTTGTGGGGCAGGACTATCAGTAGTTGCCTTTCCCTGTACTACGTAAAGTCCTCAGTCAGTCTATTTTGGGTATGTTAAGGTAAGTCTTAAAGGATTACATCTACCCACCCCCTTTCTACACATGTGATAAGAAGCTGGGGCATTTAACATCTTCAGTCGGTCTTTAAGACCTGGGTTGGGGTCTTTTCCTAGACCCTCGCCCCCTGTGTTCATCGTTGCCCATCCCCAATCTTCACAATCACAGTTATAATACGATAACAGCTTCCCATACTTATGTGTGGCGGGCCCACACTCGTCAGTTATGATGCACAAGGTTTTGGTCATCCACCCGTAGGTGTGTTCATACCTGGGACAGGAAACTACTTCACAGAAGTCGAACTGTACCGTTGATGTTGTACCTTCTTTGAACATAAGAGTGAGAGTTACATTTTCATAGGTGAGTGTCGTCAGAGAAGCCTCTCTACGTGGTCTAAGATCGGTTTGATTAGCTACTGAGGCTAGATGTCGAATCTTGATGTAGTCATGCATGCGTTCTGGTTCCTGTCTGTGGTTAATTCCCCATACTAAGAGGGAAACTACTGAACTCAGGAATAAAATAATTACAGACTTCCATAACCCACTGACCTAGAGTCTCCTAATGGACGCCCTCGCTTAAACTGTGGGGAAAACGTCATCTTCAGTACTGTCTAAACCCCTCTATTGAGGTGTCCTTGGCTTCAAATTTTCCTGTTTGATGTTCAATCCTGTCTCTGCGAGTGTCTCACTCGTTACCTTCGCTGCTGCACAGTGAGTGAGGTGGTGCCAAGTCGCTCCCATTTTACCTTTTCTGCATGTGAGGTTGCCAATACTACCTCCCATGGACTTGTCCACCTTGGTTCACTCCACCTGCGCTTGTGGACTTTTATCCACACCAGACTGCCTGGTGACACGTCAGCCTGCTTCCTTTCGTCAGCTGCTGCTTCTGCGTTTGTCACCTGAGAAAACAAAACTCGGCTCATGTTAGTTAGAGCTCCCGTATATTTCTCAATTTCTAGAGTTAGCAAGTCTAGGCTAGGACCTATCACTGAGTTAGAGGACTTGGATTGTGCTGTATTTAAATTCAAAGTTGTGGTTTATCATGACGTTATTAATCTCAAAAATTGTGAGTAGCACCTTTACTGAAAACTATTCTAAATGTGGATCTACAAAAAATGTTTGACACCTTACCATATCCCCCCTTCACCTCGATATCTCTGCTGTAAGGGATCACATGGCAATCATCTATGTATCTTGGCTATACACTGAACCTCCCCATGGTCCTGGTGACAGCATGGGCATCTGTTGATGTCTCACGGGAGGAGGTCCAGATGGACCTGGTCGTAGGTACTGCTGATGTTGTGGTGGGAACGGAGCATGTTGTGGTGGTGCATTGGGCTGTCTTCCTCTTCTTTTATGTGGGCAATCTCTCTGCCAATGACCTTCTCTCCCACATACGTAGCACACTCCTCTACCTACAGGTCTTTCATACCCTCCTGTGTAGTTACCTCTCCCTCTGTTGGATGCTCGTGCACGTCCTCTGCCTCTATAATGTGGTGGAGGTTGGTAGTACACCACTGTGGGGGTCGGTTCTGCTGGATTTGGTTGGTATGAGGTCGGGGGTGCAGCTGGATATTGGGGCTGTTGTGAGGCCTGAGCCTTGGCTACGGCCATCTGTTTCTTGGCCAGATGTTTTCTACTGATTTCTCTGTCGACCTCTGCTACTTGCAGTTTCAGCAGTCGCCGCTGCATTCTCCTTATCTCCTCGTCTTCTTTACTCTCTGCTCGTCTTTCCTCTATCTGCTGTTGCAAATCTTTTCTGATGCGTTCTACTTCTGTTACTTCACATTTTAGTCTTCTTACCAGTGCTCCTACTTCCTTCCTCTGCTTCTTTAATGTAAACATTATGCAGCCTAGGAGTATTCAAATGTGTGTATTAAATGTGCACGCTTGTCATCACATGAATCAAAGTCAACTCACCCTCTGTGCTGTATGGTGTGCGGCCGTTGACTCCAAAACTGGGATCCACTGCTTCACTTCCCAGATCTGGATCCACTCAACCACGCACCTTGACTAAAACAACCACAAAACTGCCAAAAGTTCAGCAGTAAATGTTAGCATACGTCTGTAGTGTAAGAGAGGTCAACGATCTCTCAAATATGTTTGCGCCGTCCGTGTCAAAATTGATTCTTAGGAACGATGTAAAATAGTAAATGTACCAAAATTAGTCAATACTGGATATGTGAAGGAATCTCGAATCCAAAATTGAAGTTAGAATTCCGAAATCACACTCAACATCTAAATCAGAATCAAAATCACAATCCAGTTCCAAATCAGAATTCGAAATGTTTAAAATTGGAAGTAAAATGAAATTAAAAAACAATGAATAATTAATCAATTAAATATTAAATTCAACTTTAAAAAATCAATAACTGTGTTCAAAGATATTCAATCAGACATACCAATGCAAGTCAAACTGTTGAACTGCACTTACACTCTGGTCTGCACAATAATGAATCACAATTAAGTTCAAGAATTGAAGCACAACTGAAACCATTAATCTTTGTTAAAATGCTGAATTAAAACCAAAGTCAACGACTAAAGTTATAATGCTTAATTAAAACTAAGGTCAGGATATAAGCTCACAGCTCTTAGACAATGAATCTCTGAAAAATTCACAGATTCTAAACACTTATTTACGATTATCTAGCAGTTACTCCTCCTGGCCGCTAGTTGGTTTTCTGGCGTTGTATCCTTCTTCTACGCTGTTTTGGCCGAACCGGAAGTTACCCTGAAACTGGCTGTTTTGGTAACGGATATGCTAACCGCTATGCTAACGACAAAAACGGAGCTTCTAATAAAGCATACGCACACACAAGTATCACCAAAATCCCACACTTTAATTCCACTGGTACGCCCTCTGTCTCCTCTCACACTCTACTGGTTATTTTATTTTATAAGCACGTTTATTTTACATACAGAGTACCGCAAAACCGGAGCTACACGTAGCTAGCGTTAGCTTCTCACAGCGCGGCTACAGATTATGCAATGTTATTCATCGTTTTAAACGTATTTCCACGCTGCTAAAACACAGACTGGTCACACGTATTATTGGACTTATTGTCCGGTTTTATTAAACCTTAAATCCTCTGGCTTAACAGGCTAATAGCTCCTCCAGACCCGAGTTCACTGTTACGTTATGATCACGAGTTATGAACTTCCAGCGACACACCACTCACCCAGTCCGCCTAGCACCCCCAAAAGCCCATTATTCTACGTCTTCTGAATCATCCACACGATCCTCTATTTATACACGGCCAAAGCAAGCAAGAGTGTCTTCCAGGATTGGTGTTTAGCCGCAGCCTCAGAAGCTAACTCCCGCTAGCCTAGCTTCTCTAAACAGCGTATGCTCAATGGCCCAAAACTCATGGACTAAGCCTGCAAAGGATTGCACCCCTAAGCCCCTCAAAGCCACAATATTTCAGTTCGCCAAGCTACATACCTGTTTTTGAACTAGTTGTCAACACAAACCCAAAAATGCACCCACCGAGCCAGAGTTTCTCAGTATGTGCAAAATTAGTCCGCTTTAGCTAACAGCTGTTTGATACCAATGTGATGATTTAATTACAGCGCTGTCTGCCTTTAATTTCTTTATTCTTAGGATCCTTATACCTTGGACTAGTCCCTTAGTTCACCATACTTCAGACAGTAAATCGTAGCTTACCTCAGCGGAATTCGGCCTTCTCCGTGGAACGTCCTTATCGGCACCGCAGAGCTAGCTGTTAGCAACGCTTAGCCAAGCAGACCTCCCCTAAGATCCTAGAAGCTACCTCACAGAGTTCATGAAACGGCTCTGCTTACCGATATTATGGGCCCAGGATGTCTGCTTGGCCAACGCTGCCTTCAGCCCACGCAGCGAGGCCGGTAAGAATGTCCCTTCGTGGTCGCCAAATTTGTTGAGGCCAGCACACGTGGAATGATAGCTTTTCAGACACACGGCGCTAAAAACGTTACCGAAACAGATTTACAATTATAAGGAATTTAATTCCACTGATGCAAGTACGATTACAGTTAAACATTGGAGTACATACTCCTATGAAATATTAAAACAATAAAACCCCATTTGCAAAAACCTCAACTCAGCCCCTCAGGTGAAAAACACGTCCGTCGTCCGAGGGGCATGACACAGAGAGAGAGGAAAAAAGTCTTGAAATTAAACCTCCCACCTTTGTTCGAAACACCTCCTCTTCCATTTATCTCTATTCCTATTGGCTAACTTCCAGGAGTGTATTCGGCTGTCTGCCCCTGAGTCTACTAACACATTCAATGACTGTCAGTTACGTTTTAACCCCTTCTATAATAATCCTTCAGTATGAAAGTTAAACTTCTGCAACTTGGCAGAAGCTTCATGTTTTTTTAGCTACTATTCCTACATCACTTTATGTTTATCTTAATTATGCATTCCCAAAACCCTTATGATTATGACTAATTATGAATTATTAATTATGAATTATTAAACACTTTTATTATATCTACTAACTACAGTTTTTTGCTCAAATTTCTTACAGAATACTTCGTAGGAGGAGTTCCTCCAAAATGATATTAAATATATTCAAATACATCATCAAACTGCTCACAACAAAAGTTGTATTGTGCCATAAATGTTTATGTGATTAAATAGCACAATTTGAACAAACTGCTTAGAGCTGACCATTTTAAGATTACAGTCTAAATCTTCTGCTTCGTTAACTGATACACTGTACAATGTGGGCTGTGTGTCACTCATTCCCTATACCCTCTATAATGAACGCGCAGTGATCAGTAAATACTGGCAGGGGTGTCACATCATTCTAATTAACACATCTATTCAAAGCAAAGCATTGAACCATGGGAGTTTTACCAACATGTGAAGTACATGGTAGAGACATTTTTTCATTACTTTGTGAGGATTTTTGAGGGCTCTAAATTTAAAAGCTGTCTCCTTTTCTTATTATCTTGTTAAGCATGTAGATTCAATGAAGGTGCCATATAGACTTTTGTTGGAAACAAACAACTGTATATCAACAAAAACAATTGTGTGTAACAAACATGCTCAGTCATTTACTTCATACAATGTTTACAAACCATATTTTTTTAAATCTTAATTTAATATCTCCAAATTGGTTGATTGTTTACTTTATTGTGGTCTTCTGCCTTGCCTTGGTTGCATTGCTATGTTTCTTGCAGAATTGCCACTACCAACACAATCAGCAGTCAATTTTATTTGTATTGCCCAATATCAAAAATTTGCCTCAAGGGGCTTTCCAACCTCTGCAGAACACTACTCCCTCTTTCCTTAGACCATCGTTTCGCATAAGAAAAAGCTTTTTAAATGGGGGAAAAGGGAAGAAACATGAGAGCAACTGAGGAGCGATCCCTCTCCCTGGACGGACTATATGCAACTTATCTTATAATGGTATGTATGATATCTTAGGAAAAAGTTACTCATCACTTTTCATGCATTTTCTCTACAAAATTCCAGCAACACTTGTGAATTTCCGCTTGTTACCGGCAAAAACACCTCAAAATAAACTCCCGTCAGTAAACAACTTAGTTAGATTTAGGCAACAAACCTACTTAGATATGTTTTGGAAAATATGGTGGTTTGGGTTAAGATAATTATGGAGGTGATGTTACTTAACAACGAAAGTTACGAAACAACTAAATCAACATTGACTTCTTGTCTCTCATGGGGCTCAAAAAAACTTTTTTCTTCCTTTTTTCATCCATCCACCTCAACATCACTCCCACCTGCCCCGTGTGGGGTTTTGTGATCTTTATACTTATTGTGTCGTGATTACTTGGTTTACATACAAATTGATTTCGTGGGCTGTCTACAAATGTGCAGGTATAGCTTCATGAGAATAGCCTGATAGATGTGTAAAGATATTGGATTGACAATCCAAATACCAAACATTAAACATAGAATGTAAACATGTATGAAATGGATCCAGGATTCCAAGTGTTGACAAACAAATAGAACATTGCAATTCACTGCATTCAGTCAACAGTACATTTCTTTTGAGATGGGAGTGCATCTTTGGAAACCAAACACCCTTAATGAAGCTTTTGGTTTCAGCAAATGTCAGATATCTGTGTCATAGGCAGACTGTCGCAATAGCAAGAGGAAAATACATATTCTTTAAGGTCATATCCTCAGTCCGTCAGATAAATGAGCTCACACTGTCAAACACTTGGACACTTAATATAATGCGCTGTGTCGCCACATCCCACAGTGGACGAATTAGACAAAAATGCTATAGCAGTATCAGTGCTTTCATTTTCCTTACTGGTGAAGCTTTAGTCTATCTATATATCTGTCTATCTATCAATATAATAAACAGGTAAAGACTGAAAATGGCCTCAAAAGCAAAACTTTAAAAAAAACACAAAGCAGGTATAGTATTTACTTTGCAGCAAGGTTGCAAAGCACTCAAACTAAATACGCAATGAAAGGAGAGTGATAACGAGGGACAGGTGACAGCGGGGCTAATGAGGTGACGACAATCTGGGCGGGGCAGACAATCACACAGGCGGGAAAAACAAAGAGCAGGAAGTGTAAAATGAGAGACAAAGGTGACTACATCTATTTATCCATCTATCCATATTTGTCTATCTATATATGTCTCCTGTTCTCTCTGTCTCCCTCCACCTCTCTCTCTCCCATCACTTTCTTGGCATTGTACTCACCAACAGATCCAGCTAAGCCCTCTGCAGTCCACCTTTCATTATACAACCAGAAATAGATTTGAGTCAAGAGTTTTTCACACAGAGAGCCCACAATACAAGCTTTTCCACTCTCTGTGACACAGGCTCTAGACAGCAATTTCATTTCTGCCTGTGTCCAGTTTCATTCAATCCATATCTGTTTTCCCAGTTGACATGCATGCACAATCATGTATGTGGCATGTGCGCGCACACACACACACACATATACACACACACACACACACAGAGAGACACAAATTGAGGAACACATGCAGTTCACTTGCATGAGACAGCAGAGTATTATTTCCCCCATGACTTTGAATGGCAGGGTTGAGTATAACATTGAACCAGATGCTCTTTAATCCTGTAATGAGAAAACCAGCCAACCACACATGCAGGCACACACACACACACACACACACACAGAGAGACCGAATAATCTGTGAGACACAATGCGGCTCTTTTAATCCTGATCCCTCTCTCCCTCATAATGATGAAACTTAGACTCCCTCTACTCTATTGCAACTAATCATTTATCTGTTTATCTCACTACGCACACTGAGAAACACAGATTGTCTTTGTTCTGCAGTCTGTTCCATTCTAACAGGCTGAGAGGAGGACTGACAAGCTGGTGAGCAGAGAGACAGACAGACAGACAGACAGACAGACAGATGCACGCTGATCTGGAGTCAGGAAGCGCCAGTCAGTCCATTCTTAGCAGTCAGGATTAAGTTTGGCAAAGTATATGGGGCACGTTTTATGTTCATGTCTTCTGAAAATGTTCGCCATGTGCATGTTTAGTATAAGTGTATCCATACATGTATCTCGGTGTGGTTATATGTGTGTCTGCAAGTATGCATGCAAACAGCAACCAAACAAACAGAGTCCTGTAACCAGGCAACTGCTTCACTCCTAACTCTTATGAAACCTCAGATACTGTTGCCATTGTTTTAGAAAGTGTACACACAGAGATTCAAACACACATGTGGATGCCCACGAAATCCCAATGTGGAAAGTGTGGTATACTTAGAATATAAACACACCATTTCTAAGCTGCAAAACATTTCAAACATATTCTCTCCCAGGCGTGCTGGTATCCAGAAACAGGCGACAGCGAGAGCACATCACACGCTTTGTTTAGGTCTAACGATTGAGACGGGGAGATGTTGGACGGATAGATAGATACTGCATGTATGCTAAGTGAAAGGGTAAGGGGGGAGAGAGAGAGAGAGCGAGAGAGAGAGAGAGAGAGAGAGAGAGAGAGAGAGAGAGAGAGGTGAGAAGGGGAGGTAATCACAGTTCCACCCAAACAGATCTTTCTCCAGCATGGCTGGGCTAAAAATCAATAGCACTTCTCCTTCTCCCTTGCGCTGTCACCAGCGCTACCCAGAACAAACTTCAACACACACATACACACACATTGTTGACAGAGGGGGATAAAGCACGCGCACACACATACACACACATTGTTGACAGAGGGGGATAAAGCATGCACACACATAGACAAAAGCATACACAGCAGATGATGCACAGAACACTTTAACATGCTCACACACGGAGTCATGCTCGTGGGCCCTTTAACTGCCACCAGATATGAGGGTTTGATCAATACAGTAATATCAGTGTTTACACCAGCCATAGTCTCTCCTCTGCTCCCACTTTTATTTTATGTTCACCTTCTCATTGCCCAAGAAAAAAAACATTGTCATGGATGTGCAAAGCTCTCATACACATGTAGTTAGCTTTTTTGCATGTGAATGGTTCACACACACAGACAGAGAAACAGCGGAGACGGTCAGTGTGAATAGGAATTAGTCGGTTTCCATTCTACTAGTGACATACAATCATGCATATTAACACGCAGTTTTTATGATGCATTTACCAAGAGTGAGCCTTTGTGCGTCTCCGTCTTTGCATTTATATCCTGGTGTGTGTGTGTGTGGGTGTGGGTGTAGGTCTGTATGTGTGTGTCAGGATAATGGCTTGTTTGTTTATTTGCTGTTTGACACCGGTCCGCCCTCTCCTATTGATTCGTGCTCCTGCCTCTCTCTTTAGATCTCCTCCCAGCTGGCTGGTTATGAAAACACTGTTGTTAGAGAGACAAGTACTTTGCCGAAAGGCTTCAAATGCTCTGTGCTGTGATTTCACAGGTGGTCATAGCAAGGCATATCCAATATCCATGGGTGGAATCGACCACAAAACACCAGTTGTTGTTTCACTGAACCAGTAGTGCCTTTCTGCTACTCATATTAGCTAACACTTTTTGGTTTTCTACTGCCCTCTCATTCTCATTTTCATTCCTCTACTGAACACACCGTTCACCCTGACAGCCATTCAGAACGATCTGGTGCCTGATGTCTGTAGGCTGGTTGAGTAGGTGACATATTGCGACTTGTCTGGTGAGTATAAAACAAAGTACCCCCGGTGCTGCCAATAAATCGATGGAAACCATTAGCTGGTGCCTTGGGGACTCAACTTCATCATTTAAAGACACACTTTCCAACCATGCGCCATCCAAATTATACAGACTTCCATTGTGCTTGTGCATGATCTTTCTCAAAGTCCTTTACTTGCACTGATAGATTACGGATAATCTCTTTACAGCCTTAAATCGAAACCCAGGTGTTCACCCTGTGGCCTACAATGCAACTGAAACACTGAGCTTTGCAAGAGGGTGTTGTGATCGGAGGGATATTTATCCACCTTTTGAATGATATGCTTCATCTATTTGGGGGGAAATTTAAACGTAAACAAAGCTTATCAGAGCTGCTGGGGGAAAATAATAAGTCTTCTTCACTGTCTTATCCTAAATATTTTTCCCGAACCTATCAGAGGACGAAACATCTGTCCCCTATTCTCTCCTCCTCCATCCCCCACTCTGTACTCTCTCTCCACCACTCAGTCCTATCTCCATCTTTTCTATTTCCTCACCGCGCTTACCTCTCGATCCCCTCAGCCTACCTCCATCCCTTGAGGAGAAAGATACTATCTGTTCACCCCTCCCCCCCCCTGCACCCCTGTCCTCTTGACCCCCGTGAAGGGCAAAGCAGCCCAAGCCAGCAAACATAGCTAAGGTCTAAACGCTTAAGAATAATCTCCTTTTGTTCTTTCTCCTTCCTTGAAACTGCACTGGACAATTTTTCCTGTCACCCAAACTCTTTGTGCACCTCTAGGGCCTCATTTTTGCGAGTCATTAGCATGTATTACTGTCTCCTTTGCCTCTAGCGTCAAGTCAAACTCATCTCCGGAACTTCATATCTATCTATCACAGCTCCAGAAAAAAAAACCTACATCATCAAACGCTCTGCAGAGGCTCATGTTAAGATAAAACGAAAGGGTGAAAAATCAATCCAATGCCCCACCAATTTGCGAGAGCAGAATGAGGACGAGTGATGGAGTTGAGAGAGGACACTCGCGAGCCTGAGAACTCAGCTAGTGGTGAAACCCAATGTGATGGTTTACTAACTGCCACAAAACGAGGAGACGAGAGGAGACTGTGATTATTCAAGCTGATGAAAGACAACATGAGAGCTTATGAATCTTTCAGGGCACAAGGGAAGGAGACAAGTAGATTAGAAGAGAGATGTATCTGAACATATGGAGAGAACAGATAATTATACCCAATTTAAACAAAAATAAATCAATCCTTTACATCCATCAAAACAAGCAGTGTTTTGACTGTTTACGTGCCATGTGTCCATTCCAACGATCTGTTTGACAGATCCAAGAACATACTAGTTGAATCTGGTTTGAATCCTACTTGAAGGACCGAGAATACTTTGTGTCTGTAGCTGATTACACATCAGAGCTGACTAAAATGACATGTGGTGTTCCCCAAGGTTCAATACTGGGGCCTCTTCTGTTCAACATCTACATGCGTCCACTAGCTCAGATTATGGAAAGCAACAAAGTGTGTTATCATAATTATGCAGACGACACACAAATCTACATAACTATGTCACCAGGGGACTATAATCCCATACAAGGGCTGGGTAACTGCATTGAACAAACCAACAACTGGATGTGCCAGAATTTTCTTCAATTAAACAAAGATAAAACAGAAGTAATTGTTTTTGGTACCAATGACGAACAATTGAAAATCACCGCTCAGCTTCAGTCACTGATGTTAAAACCCACAAACCAAGCCAGAAATCTAGGTGTAGTTATGGATTCAGACCTCAACCTGAACAGCCATATCAAGACAATTACAAAATCAGCCTACTATCACCTGAATAATATATATAAGGATATAAGGATTAGAGGACTTATGTCTCAACAGGATTTGGAAAAACTTGTCCATGCATTGATCTTCAGCAGACTGGACTACTGTAATGGTGTGTTTACAGGTCTCTGTAAAAAGTATGTCAGAAAGCTGCAGCTGATTCAGAACGCTGCAGCTCGAGTCCTCACTAAGACCAGGAGGGTGGATCATATCACCCCAGTTCTGATGTCTTTGCACTGGCTTCCTGTCCAACAAAGAATTGACTTTAAAATCACACTGTTGGTTTACAAAGCACTGAATGGTTTAGGGCCAAAATACATCTCTGATCTGCTGCTACCTTATGAACCATCCCGACCCCTTAGGTCGTCTGGGACCGGTCTACTTTCTGTTCCCAGAGTCAGAACTAAACATGGAGAAGCAGCGTTCAGTTTTTCTGCTCCACATATCTGGAACAAAGTCCCAGAAAGCTGGAGGTCTGATGAGACCCTCAGCTCATTTAAATCAAGATTGACGACTTTTCTGTTTGCTGCTGCCTTTAATTGAACCACATTCAATTCATATATGAATCAATTTCCTGCATTTCTGCATTTTACTACTGTATTTTATTTCTTACACTGTTCTTAATTGCTGTTAAATCTCCTTTTCTTTTGCCTTATGTTTTGATGCTTTTCATGGTTTTAAAAGGACTGCACAATATATCGCCATTTCCTCCGGGACCGAGTTCGTGCAAGGCGTACACTATAAAACGCAGATCGGCAGAGATCTTTTCCAGACGTGGTTTGTGTGCGAGTAATTGCAGAATTGCGGCAGTGTATGGTTGATTGCGTGCAGCGTAATGTCTCAGGGAGACATCGATTCAAATTTAGAAAGTGCACAATATGTCGCCATTTCCTCCGGGACAGAGTTCGTGCAAGGCGTACACTATAAAACGCAGATCGGAAGAGATCTTTTCCAGACGTGGTTTGTGTGCGACTAATTGCAGAATTGTGGCAGTGTATGGTTGATTGCGTGCAGCGTAATGTCTCAGGGAGACATCGATTATTGTTTCAATGTATGTTTTAAATCTCCTTTACTTTTGCCTTTATGCTTTTAATGGTTTCATGTGAAGCACTTTGAATTACCTTGTTGTTGAAATGTGCTATACAAATAAACTTGCCTTGCCTTGCCTTGCCTTGCCTTACGAAGATTTGTACTAACTACCCGCTCGTCAGTGCCAAATTAAATTCATCGGAGACAGCACAAACACAAACAGATTTTAAATTGTGCAGGTTGTTTTGGCGAAAGAGCGTTGTGCTTAGTAGCCAGGCTGCTATTTTGTCAGCTGACTATTTAACAATCTGTGAGCAATGTAGTCGTAGAATAAACACATCACGGGTGGGGTGGCCTCAGTACATCTCGCTATCATTCATACATGCATTTCTCAAGGAACAGCTGAATATTTGTCCCACACTCACAAAGCCACTGGTTGAGAAACAACGCTGCTCCGAGCAACACACACTCCTTCCTGCACACAAAATAAGTCCGACACACACACACACAAGAAAATGCGTCCCTGTGAAACCAAGGACGCCAGCATCATCCAAAGAACAAAACAGTGGGACCACTGAACCTCACCTCTGACTACACTAGGTCAACTGCATCTTTATTCCAGAAAGCAGCCCTATTAATAATTCATACAACTCTATCAATATTTCAGTCATAAGCAGTCGTATTTCTGTCCTGCCTGTAAGACTAAATCTTTAATGGCCAACGGAACTCTTAAAAACAACACAGCAGAGAATGTGTGTGTGTGTGTGTGTGTGTGTGTGTGTGTGTGTGTGTGTGTGTGTGTGTGTGTGTGTGTGTGTGTGTGTGTGTGTGTGTGTGTGTGTGTGTGTGTGTGTGTGTGTGTGTGTGTCTGTCCGTCCACACATGCGAGCCGCTGACCCTGAGCATGTCAGCAGCCTCTCATCACTATATATCAGGCCCCATCCTCAAATCACTGCTGCAACAGTGATTTAACACTCTGGGCGGCGCAGTCTATGCTGCTGATTAAAAGGAAATTAGTCTTTATTTTTAAACCGCAACATCAGTTCAGACTTATCTTTAGGGCTCGCTGGGAAGTACCATGATTTCATGCTGAAATTGCTTTTTTTTGTGCAGCTATCAAATTTTCAAAGCAATTTACTGGAAGTGTAATGGCTTTCACATTGTTGTGTAGTTCATAAAGAATGTCAGGCTTGACTTAAGGCTGCAGTGACCAGGGAGCTTCGGAGCAATAAACAACACCACTGTTCTATACACACCAAGATGAGAAGTCAGAGAATTGTTCTCCTTGTATGTCAGCAGACGCTTTAAACTAAGCCAATTAAGTGGCATAAAGATTTCAAATGACTGCATGGTTTAACAACGAACAACAAAAAAGGACGAAGATGCTGCATATGATTTTAAAATAACTCTTTTAGAGGTGAATGGGGCACTGCTGACAACACATGTAAGCCATAGCAGCGTCACTAACATGAGAGCTTGCAAAATGTCTTCACAGCTCCCTGGTTTCATTGTCATCAGTATTCACTGACCAGAATGGATGAGAGTAATAGCTGGTAAAATGGTCTGACTGTCACAGAGCAAATTACTTTCATTTTAATTCAGCACCATCAAGCAGCGAAAGCCACTGACATGTAAATAGGAGACAAGAAAAAAGAGAGAAAGGCACTAACACATAACTCATTGACATGTAAATACCAATGGAGGGAGATGAGAGCCGACGGAGAGAGAGAGAGAGAGCGAGAGAGAGGAGAGAAGCAGAGAGAGGGACAATGCGAAAGAAGGCTGTTGAGTTTTGAAGTGCTGTAATGGTCCTCATTCTCATTCAGGTGTAATTTAAATGAATAGGTGAGCCAATTTGATTGATAGAATCTTGGATGAGGCTTTCGGTTCTGAATATAACCCGTGAAGAATGGAAATAACACACCCCGCTCTTCATGAGCATCCCTCTCCCTCGCACTATCTCTCCTCTCCAGCCAAGTGCAGCGCCACCCATCTGAGACAGAGTTGTACATGAGTCACATAATATCCTCTCTTTGCACCGAAATGGCTTCCTCAGCGTGTCAAGCTCTGTGCTCCATTGGCTGTCTCCGTTGCATCTCAGGCCTATGCTAGTATGAGTGATGACAGGGAGCAACTGGCTTCCATTGGGATCTAATCAAATGTGAGGGCCCATGCGGCTGCAGCCTGATAGAGAGGCGCTTTAACAGAGCTGCCCAAGGGAGACTCATCCATCAACCTGCAACCAACCAAAGAGCACTGGGCCACCGCTGGCAATGATGGAGAGCTCGCTGGCTGACTCAGTGGTGGTGCGTGTGAGTGTCTGTCTGCACATGCTCGTGCATTGGTGAATACGTAGGTGCAACAGATATACAGTATATGAGACGAGATAACCATGTTATCCCCTGCTTAAACCCAGGCTTTAAAATGAGTTATGTTTGAGGGTAGGGATATCTGATATCTGACAAGTCCGGTAACACAGTTACTTGACATCAGGAACACGGAAGCAGCAAAGAGCTCATGAAATGTAGTGTCAGTATCACTGTCTTATCACTGACTGGAAGTTATCAGCCATCCTTTAATGCAGATAGGTGTCTATTGTTGTCCTCAGATACACCGTGTTCTTAGGATGCCACCCATCATTGTTTGGGTTTTTTTGGAACTATTTCTTAGTGGGTGAATCAGCAAAATGACATAAGCAAGCTTTTTTGTTTTGATTTGTTTTTGAAACCAGACAAAATGTCAGCGGGAAAGCTCCAGATATGTCCAGTTTACCTTGTTTGAACATTTAACTTAAGAAAACATTTTCTGTGGAGTGAAGAAAAACAATAGATTCTGAGAACAGATCAAGACAAGATAGCCTCTTTCCTTAGCTTTTGGGAGAACAGGTGAAATATGAAAGGAGAGAAAACCCAGAGCAAAGGAGTCAAGAGAGAAATGAAGTGAATGATCATCTGATAAGGATCTAACCACAGTGGAGGTTAGATGTGTATCATACTATCTTCCAACCCCCCCCCCCCCCCCCCCCCCGCTTCTCTATCTTTCCATTTCACTACAGGCCTCTCTCTCTCGGCTACTGTCTGCTGTCTGAGATCTGCTGCGGGGCAAAGGGCTCCGATAATATCAGTGATATGTTTATAGGTATTAACACACACATACACATACATAGAGAGGAAACTATTTGGATTGTGTTGGCTAAAGTAAGTAGGCATTGGAGGTTTAGCAAGGGCACCAGTGGGTTTTGTGTTTCTAATGAAGCATGGCATTGACTTTATGTTTCTTTAGTGCTTATTTATTGTTTACTTAGTCACATTACCTCTCTGCTGTGTCCCTGCAGCGACACAGCTATAATTCACTCCCATAATTAAATATCTGGCTGAAAACTCAAAAGCCTGATTTTCTCCAATTGAATTCCCAATTCCTCACAGATACGCTGCATCAGCTTACAGACTCACTGAGGCCCTGGCTTGGACCATTTTTGGAGGCAGGGAACGAAAGTGCATATTGGGAGAGATAGGAGAGGATGGAAAAGGAAGTTGGAAGGAATTGCAGGAGTGTGGGGGGGATTTGAGAGGAGGGATAGGAATTCAAGGAGGAGCAGAAAGTAAATTAGACAGAGAGAATTGGATCAGAGAGAAGCTGAAATATGTAGATTTGTGTGCCAGGACAACATTTGGCCAACTCGCTCTTTCTGGCTGTTTTCCAGGCACTTAGAGATGGGTGACACACACTGGCATCTGTCTCTTTGTGTGTCAGTGCATCGTGTGTGTGTAGGTGTGTGTGTGTGTGTGTGTGTGTGTGTGTGTGTGTGTGTGTGTGGTCACTGGAGTTTAGAGATTACCTTGAGGATTGAGGCCAAACTGACAACAGCTGTTGACATACAAACCGTATGACATTGATTTATCTTCTGATTCTAGCTTAATACCCTTTCCTAACTCCTTAACTTACACACACAGTTATAAGTCAGTATGATTGATATAAAGGCTGTCATTCTCTCTCCCTTGCTGTCAGGCTTCTCTTATCTCCATGGTGACACAGTGACAGGGTTCCATCTATCCCAAACACCCTGACACACACACACACACACACACTCACACACACATATAGTACAAATGCTTGCAAACATACACATGTAATTGCATGCACACGCACGTATAGCACGGGCCAATTATAGTTGCTTGTTGCAATTATTAATTACCTCCAATTGTCTCTTTCTTTTTGGCTTTGTCTAAATTTGAGGCTGCCGAAGGGACCATGTTTCCACACGGATCATTTAACCTTCATTTGAAATCTTACTCACTCACACACGCACACGCAGCATGTTGAATTCTACCAAGGCTTCCACCAGGGCACATCTGTCATGCTGGGACAAGAGATTTTAAGGGGCATTTAATCAGAGTTACAGCTGGATATATACTGGGCCAGAATGACGATGGCAGCCCGCCTCCACATAAGAAACTTCAGGAAGATATACACAGACACACACACACACTAGATCTAGAAAGATCTTTGAAACAGAACTCAGAGCTTTTTAAAGTTGAAACTTCAGTCAGCAATTCCATCAGTGTTGGTTGAGGCAATCGGGGTAGAGAGAAAAAAAAAGGCTGGAAAGACAGAAAGAAAAGGAGAAAAGCATGAAGTGACCAGAGAAGTTGATTATGGAATACCACTACCCTCTACTGGACATATAGGTAACATGCAGAATCATTTCTTCCTCACTTTATTTAGGTTATTTTACTTACTCACATACACACCCATCTCATGGTACTAGTTACACTGACCACCAAGCAGGAGCTGCCCTCAGTTGTATTGATCCCTACCCTTTAGAACAAGGAGACCTTTCACTGGACTTCGAAAAGAGCAAAGAAAGTCAATGAAAGATAAAGAGTGAAAGCCTTTTGCAGAGCCTTTCACAGGCTGATGACGATGAGTCATCTCATTACGTGCACAAAGACTGTATACTTGTTCCTGTGGTCCTTATCTTGAGGGTGACAAGGCAACACGCAGCTCAGTGCTTTCGGAAGAAAAGCAACTATTTTTAGCTTTAAGAGCAAAGTACACACTGCAGCACCTTGCTCTGCTGTAATAAGACCATCCAAATCCCAAAATACATGTTAGGATTTGGGTTATTTTTGTTCAAGAGAACAAGGCTTCTCACTTGGTTTCACAGCAACACAATTCAAGTGTAAGCACATTCAAAAGATGCATCAGGTCAATCTCACTTGAGTGGGAAATAAGATTATTTTCCACTGTGCAATGATCTCACCAGCTTAACTGAACTTCCATTGAACTAACTGATCTTTTTTTCTTTTTCCATTACATATACGGTTGAGGTCAGTTCAGCTCTGGGTTGATGTAGTTGAGAGAAAGTCTTTCAGTCCTTTCAAACAAGTTGCAAATAAATAGAATACGCTTCTGGGAATATTATAGGTAGAGCTCTTGGTATATATGTGCTGTGCCAGAGATGAATAAACACTACTGAGGGAAGGCTATGGCTCATTTAAACGAATCCAAGCTAAATCAACAATCTCAAAACTGGCACACACCCTTAGGTGTCACGCTAACACACACGACCACGCACAAGCTCGGTCCAACATCCGTGGTGCAAACGTGCAATCCCCACTATATCCTTTCAGCCCTACTCACACATAAAGACTGTGGATGTCTGTGTGCAAATTGGAGCACACCCTGTTGTCAAACTATTGGCAAATCCATCATTTAGATCTTGTCCAAAGAGGGACGACTCTTACGGCATACAGTAAGCCCACTTAGTCCCTCACAAAGGGGTTAATTGCTACTGATGATTGTCCGTTGAGATGGAGAGGAAAGGTAGATAATAGGCACTTACAAGGTCTGAGGAGGGAGGGGTTGGCTGAGGATAAATGGAAGATGTCATGAACGATGCCCACTGTGCTTTCTGAGATATCGGATTCCTCATCAGCAGAGGGCCGCCCTCCATTTCTTCCCCCCTTCCTGTGTCAGTTAACGGAACAGTGCCTGATTTGGCCACCAGCGACAACAAAAGAAAACAAGAACGTAAATTAAACATACCTGCAGATGCTTTTGACTCTGTGTGTGTGTGTGTGTGTGTGTGTGTGTGTGTGTGTTAGGTCGGCGGGCCCCTGCAGCCGCTGTGAATAATTAACAGAGCCAGTGAGCGAGGCAGGGTACCAGACTGGGTGTTTTGTTACCCCGGCCTCACTCAGCACGAGCATACAGCATTAGATAACCCTATCTATCCACCCGGCTTGTGTGCATGCGTCTGTGCAGTTGGCAACTTTAGATGATTCTACCATTCGATACCTACAAAACCTCTTTGCTGCCTGGTAACAATTCCCGAGAGAAAGCCTATACATCCCCTATCAAACTGAGACCGACAGCATCACCTGATGTCATCAACATCCGCCTTGACAGGTCTCAAAAACATGGACTGTATGCACTTGTTTGTTCAATATTGCTAGGAGGACAATATAATTAGAGATACTTTAGAACAGTACTTTACAATACACCCTTTTTCTTAACTTTTCATTCACTGTTTCATCCAACTTCTTCAAATTGATGTCTCAAAAATGAAGACAATCCAATGGCAACTCTCTGAGAAGAAAAGATTCAATCATCTCTGCAAACAAAATATGTCATTTTTATTCAGCATTAGTTTCTTGTTTACATTGTTCTATTTACAACATGGACACACATGACAGGAAGATTTAGGACTATATGACATTTTAAAAATCAAAGTAAAATGAAGGATTAAAAGGAAAGTGAGTGAGTGGAGACATCTAAAATTGAAGGAGGAAGAAAAAGACTACAATGAATACAATGACAGCTAAATACACCAGGCAGTCAAGAGTAAGACAAAGAGGTGGACAAATGGAACAAGCAAGTGCACCATTGAAGACAAAACAAAGAAAAACTTCAAGCTGATGAAATGCAAACGCCACAAGAACAGAGACACGTCAGACTGCAGAATCAGTGGAGACACAAGAGGATGTTAAGGATGGGCGTTGGTGGACATTTAAACGATGCGGCCTATACATTAATACTGAAATAATAAGGGAAAAACATGTATCTTCACAATTTCTTTTTCCTTTTCCAGACCCTGTTCATAGCTTGTGTAGCACCTACAGGCCCAGCTACCATACCCAACAGCTGAACTTGTTATAGATGATGATGACAATGATGATGTTTCAAGTATAAAAGTCTGTTCTCAGCAGGGCTGGGTTGGGCTGTGCAAGTGTAATTGTAGCTCACAGAGAAAGGAACATCATGAAGGTTTTCTCAACTATCATACAGGACGGGTTGCATGTTAGGTCCTCAACAACTTCTGACAGGTTAAGTGGGAGCATTCACTCTGTTACTTTCAAATACATTGCTATATTGTCCACTTGTGACAGTTTTAGTAATTTGGTGAACAATTTGTTTGCTAGACTGCCAATTGTGGTTGCAATTTGAAACTTTAAAAAGTAGATGGACTGTGCTGCTGGAACAATGGAGGAAAATACAGTAAGTGCGGCCTGGTGGTTTGATGAGCTGTCCAACTGGAAGTCTCATGTTCATGAGATTTTTCTGTCCCGTGTCCATGAGCCCCGGCCCTTCTGAAATGTCCATTAGTGAGATACCGAATCCCCACAAACCCCAAAGATACTCTTCCAGCTCGCCCTGTACTTTGATCTCCTCGACGGGGGTTCAAGGAAAGAGAGTTGCGCTGCGGGGATCGGTGTCACTCATTGTAGAAGTAGTGGGGTTCACCTTTGTTGTTGGAACTAATTCACTCTTTCACCCTCCTTTCACCCTTCCTCCATCTGCATTGAGAATTAACAGACGCAGGGGTCGAGAAACAAACCTCATTTTCCATTGTTTCATCCGTACACTCAGTCTAAAGCTGTACAGTGATCTAAAACACATGTATTCAAGCATACTGCAGAAACTAATATTTGCATAACAAAAGGCCACAAACAGATCAATCATTCACACTAAAAGTTTAAGTAATTACAGAAGGTTGACCTCAATAACTAAATTGAACAGGCTTAACAAACTTGCAAAAGAGAGGCGCAAAATGGATTTCTTCCCCGAACTGTAATTCAAAACTAGCATTTGCGACACACAGTATGTTAGAAATGATCCATCAAATGAATCATAGAGAAATGTACAAAGTCATGTGTCGCACTAAAAATGGCAATCAAGTGATGAATCCTTACTGATTAATAAATAGAAGATGGAGATGGGACTGACAAAGCAAGTAATCATACATCAATAATGCTCCGACTCATCCCTGATCACCTGGATGAGCCAGAGCACATTTCTGGTCTGGCTCTGCCGATCCACAGTATTCTCAGAAGTCATTTATATATTTTTTGACGATAACTTTTCACACTGATAAGCCAAACAGAGTTCAGTTGAGTTATTCTCTACCCCAACAAACTGTCAGTCCAGAGACAATGGGACTGCTGCACAGCCAAATGCTGTCACAGGATGACACTACCATGTGAAGAGGGGGAAAATCAAAAATGTTTTTATCACGGATTATTTTGAAAAACAAGCGAATACTGTGGATAATGCAGCTGATGTGCAAAATTGTAATGACTGCAGCGGTCAGTCTTTTGCTGAGTTTGTTTCACCAAAATGAAGCACACAGTCCTTTGCAAATGTTAGATTAGAAGAGGGAGTGTTTAGCTACCATAATGGTATCACACCATTGATACATAAAATAAATTAAATGTAGATAGGTTAAAAAGGTTCATCATTAAAATGTGTACAGTAATAAATAGATTGGTCCTCTATTTACAGTTTACCAGACATTTGTTGAAACAGAATTTGCAGTTAAAAACATGAAATCCTAACTATTTATCAGTCATTTGTTCTGAGGATGAGGGGTTGGCGCTCAGGATTTCTCCTCTTTAGCATCCTTCGACTGGTAAGGAGAGCAGGAAGACAGCAGAAAACATGCAGGAGAGATGACGCACGTGAAGAAACTATGTCCTCCAATGTGTCTTCCCTGTGTTTCATCCTCAATTACTTTTCAATTTGGTGTTGTATTGCAGTAGCTGCTTTTGTTAGAGTTTTCATTAAATTCGCCTCAGTGCACACATACACATACACCAACAAACACACACACACAGATTTTGAGCACCCGATGCCTTGCTCTGTCCCCATAAGATGCATGGTGTATCCTCCTACAGCCTCTCGCTCGCTCAGAGTAGCAGTTGCCTCTCGACACAGCCCTAAGAACAGCTTTCCTCTCAAAGCTTTTATGAAACCACTAAAATAAACCTAGAGCTAAGTCCTCGGGGCAACTTCTTCCTCGTCCCTCTTGGCCATTCCAAACATTAATTAATCTTCTTCTCGTTTTTCAAAGAGCCGTTGCGTTTGTGTTTCCCATTGGCCATGCTCTCGCTGTGGCAATGTCCGTTGGCAATGTTACCATCATCCCTGGCGACGCCGCCTCCTCTGCTCTGATCGCCGGCCTTCCCCCTCAGCAGTCGTACCAACCGTCGCAGGGCAAAGACGGTCAGAGCCAAGGCAGCCCCTACAGTAAAAATCACATCCAGCAGGAAGTACTGGTAGGGAGACACCTCATATACAGCAGAGCGCAGGTGGCTGGCACCGTTGTGACGTAGAACGTAGCTGATCCAGTAGACGGCCCTGGTCACAGGGTGGCCGGGCTGGTCTTTGTGAATGTTGGAGAGAGTGAGTGCTCGCTGGCGGTACCTTGGTGGGGAGAGACAGAGGTTGGGAACGAGGATGTAAAAACAAGGATATAAAAAGGGGCAAGGACACAAGGACACAAATCTTTATGGGCAATCTCATGAGAGCACAACCATATAAAAGGGAGATAAAGACAAGATGGTGAACATTTCACGTGTGCCATGACGTCACAGAGAGATGATTCCATATGTGGTCACCAGATGGAACTGATGAACAATTGCACTGTTGTACAAAGTGTTCATGTGTGACTTAGGAATCTAACCTGGTGTCTTTGATGACGCTGGTCAGGGCTGTGTAGAGGTCTTCCTCTGTCATGTACTTCCAGTGTAGCATGATTCCCATACCTTTGGCTGCCACACGAGTCATGGTGTCGTAGTGGTCTCCAAATAGGGGCACACCTACCACCGGCACCCCGTGATACATGGCCTCGTAGATGCTGTTCAGGCCACCATGGCTCAGGAAGGCCCTTGTGTTGGCGTGGCCTACATGACAGGAGGGACGGGGGATGTTATTTTGCATGTTAGGTGGTATGTTCATGTTTCATTTTTTTGACAGGGTGCTTATTTTGCTATATTATATTGCAGTTTATACTGTACATCTAATAAAATGCTTCATGCAGCAGTATTTCACTGTTGCTCCCCACTTTGGGAATGTGAGACATTTGCAGTTAGAGGAAAACAGACGGTGTGTGTGTGTCTGTGTGTGTCAGTTCATCAGTATAATTAACAAAATACATCAATCAGTGTTTTTATGAGGGGAGAAATTTAAATTGAAATGCTTTACTTTCTCTATACCTATTTCAACAATTTAATGGTGTAAAACATGGCCAAATTGAATTCCCCTCTTAATCAGTGCCCTATATATCCAGCTGCATAGTTTCAGTATGATTGACTGAAATTTGAAAGTTTGGTTTTTGGCACTAAATACAGCAAAAACAGCAAAGTTCCTATGCAAAGAGAATCACACTTCAATTATTATCCTTTGCTTTCCTCTCAATAGATGAAGAGAGTTGGAGGACATGCTCCAGTTAAAACTAGCCCACAAATGTTATTATATTTGGAAGGAGATGCAGCTGCTGTATTTATGCAATTAAATAAACATTGAATTGACATCAACATAAATGCACTTTGGTGCAACAGAGTAATAGGAAATAGATATTTTATGGTTTTATGGTGAACTGTTGCTCTAAAATCCCTTTTACTGAGCGACCAGAAAGCCAGACAGTTTGTATTTGCAGGGTTGGCTAACCATGGTGCTATTACACCACTGCAGAATACTATGCTAGCTGTCAACATCTGAATGTTGTTGCATTGCTAATTCCTGACATGCGTGGCTTACACGCTCAGATTCTACCCACTGCTGTGGTTAATAAGTAGGTATGGGAGGAACCTCCTCACACAAAGCAAAGTCCGCCAGACCTACGTTGGACCACCTTGAGTAAAAATGCCAAGCATAAGCTGTGACAAATAGATTTACATTCATATGGTGCATTTCAATAAGCCAATTTGACAGTTGAGAACTAGAAGGTGAAGTACACATCGCAGTGTGCGGCGTCCTCCAAATGTACTCACCCAGTAAGTCATTCTGAGGCATCCAATCAACAAGCTTGGTGTTGTTGCCAAGGTTACTGGGTGGAACTCCAGAGAATCTAAGGAAGGAAAAAGGAAAAAATGATGAGTGCGATAGTTTAGCCCACCTTTCAGTAGATTATGTTGTCATCATAGTGTATGAACAGAGAGGAAACCCCTGAGTCACTATTCACACAGTATTTCTTATTTGTCAGATCAGTGCACATGTTATATCTACTCCCTAAATGCTTTTGTTGGAGGATTATATGTAAGCACTCTTCAAAGAATTGTCTGACACTTTGACTTTCTGGATAATACACTTATTTGCTAACCTATAGCACACAGACTGGAAGCGGTGGGAAACAGCTCGTCTAGATCTGTCCAAAGGTGCCAACACTACCCACCAGCACCTGTAAAACTCACTCATCAACACGCTATACCTCATTTCTTTATTCAGCACATAAACAGAAGTGTAAAAATGGCATGTAACAATTTTACAGGGGGTAAGACTATTCCTTGTCCCAGCTAATTACCTTTCAGGAGTTACCACTGGTTGCCTGACAACCTCACCTCAAAACTCTCAATACTGTTCAGCTAACGTGTGTATTTTACCCCTGACGTTCATTTTGTGGACTGTATTTGTATTTCTAATGTTGATCTTTCATTGGCGATACTTCTTCTTGGCATGGGGGACATGCATAGTGACGGCAGAAGATGTACAGTGAGTACAAGAGATGCATGTACAGAAGGGTAAATGAATTATTTGAGTCTGACATTTGCATTATTAGGAAGGGAACAAGGGGAATTCAATGTTGATCTCTGTTTTCCTCAACAAAAAGCCAAAAAGCAGAAGGGCATCGCTTGTTCACCCAGACATTTAGATCTCGACCCTTTGTCTTCTACGGGTGGTGGTGAATGTGTACAGCATTGTGTGTGTTGTGTCTGTTGGTGTCTGTGGATGTGTGTGCGGAAGCATTTTCCAACAAATGCAGCACGCAATACATATGCATGCTACATTATGACCCCCCATCCGTCCATCTCTGTCTCCTTCTCTCCCTAAACCAGAGTCTTTCATCTCTCTTTCTCTCTTCAACAAAGCCCCAATTCACTGTCAATCAAAGCCTACATTCATGCAGCCAATTATCAATGACACGATTCATTTGGCCGGGTCCCTGTCCCTCTCATCAGCCCTCTTCCTTTTTTTTCCATTTGGAAGGGCCACTGAAAAGCCAGATTACAATTCAACGTCACATACAACGTATTGAGGCTCCTGCTTATATCGTTGTACTCGCTTCACCTGTAAACCTGGTCGGATACCGACATGTGGAGCATCATTGTCAGCGCTTCAGATTCTCCTTTTTAAAAATGTGTCATTTTATATCCTAAGATGACAAATTGTCACACATTATTACTCCAGCACTCCTCATTACAACACACAGTTCCTTTTGCCCACATCCCTGGCAGGCTTTTTGACAACCGTCCTATTCCAGACCCTGTAACCACAATTTGATCCTCTTCGATCAAACCAGGGACTCTGCCCAGCTCCAGCTGCTCGATGTGTTTCCACCCCCACACATTCTATCATATACCGATAGTTAATGTCTGTTGTTGAACCCTGCTCTTAGAATGCCACAGTAGACTGCTTTCCCCCCCCCCCCAGGTGCAGACAACCAAGGAAGATAAGCAGTCACATAATTAAAGTACTTGTGTGTTAAGGAAGGCATAGGGGGCCAAAATATCGGTATGAGGCTTTACTAAATACACGTAAAAACAGTTTAAGCGGGTGTCTATTTAGCTTTGTTTATGTAAAAAGGGTCACACTCAACCTGAGCTTGACTTTTCTCTCTCTTAGCTCTCAGGAGATTGATGATATTCTACCGTAGTTACTGTACATCAACAGACTCACTACCTATTCTAAAGTCAATCTGTGTCATCTCTGTAGCCTTTCCAATACATACTTAATTTCCTCATCTTCATCTTCAATTTCATTTAACCCTCTGCTCATTTCTTATTTCTGTCACTCCTTCCTTCTAATGCAGCACTGAAACCATTCATAAACAGCAAGTGCAGAATGAAAGAAATAAGTTCATATATAATTGTGTAAAAGGTGTATAAGAGAAATAAGCTCATGTAAAATTGTTAAGTGTAGGCCATCTTGCAAGGAGTGCAGTGGAGTCAGCCGCTGTCACACTGAGGGGAAGGCTGTTCCAAAGCAGAGGGGGCGTAACCAAAAAATGCTCGGTCACCTTTGGTTTCCAGTCTGGTTGGTGGAACAGCTAAAAGGTTTTTATCAGCTGATCTCAGAGGCCTGTGTTTTCTTTTGGAGATGATTCTTGGTTGACTCGGATGATATTTCTTACATGCTCCTCAAAGGAAAAGTGGCTATCGAAAGTTATCCTAAGATCTTACAGACTTCATATTTCTTAGCATTCTCTCACACTTGTCCCACTGACATGATCACTCCTCTGACCTCTCTTTGAGGTGTCAATTAATGGTTTACTTTGAACATAAATCCAACTTTTTTGCAGTTGGTTACTTGTCGTGTGTGGGTTCTAGAAATATAACTTGAGTAAGCTACTGCACTCATTTGCACACATTTGCATGTTATACTCTGACTTGCAAATGTGTGACTTAGACACTGCCAGAAGGAAATGTGATGTAATGTGATATTATCTATAAAAATAGTTCACTGAAAACAAATAAAGGCCCACTGTCAACAACATTCAAATATCAGCACTCCATCTGCATTGAGCCATTCAAATCCTGCACTTTAAACTTACAGCAGCATTACTCAGCATGATGCTGAAGACCAGAGCTACAATTGAAACAAACATAAAAAAGATAACTCCAGCAAAACTGGAATCAAAATCTATAAACCGAATAAAACGAACACTTTAAAACAGTATTAATTCTCTGGACCAGACATACTACTTGTGGAGTGTGTTCGTACAAGTGAAGACCTTCACCAACATCTGCACACAGGTCAAACATTAACCCAGCTACGACATATACTTAAAGGGAAGTCAGGTTTAGCAGCTGCGTGCACTTACAAGGATCAAGGCTTTGTTCCTGCAGTCAATATTGGGACATTGTAGAATAGATTGACCTAGATCAACAAATGTTATGTTCTCATAAGGATTGTGCAAGCTCAGGGCGGTCAGTTTGGATGTCTAATTAACTATTATTCAGTCATCTATGGGATAAAAAGTACACAAACAATGTGAATGTGGTCAATGAATCACAAACTCTTAAATCCACCAAGATAAGAGTTAAAGATTAACAGGTTCACGAATGGAATTTTAAACCAATTGCGCTCCTCTTATTCACTAAAAGGTTTTTATCAGCTGATCTCAGAGGCCTGTGTTTTCTTTTGGAGATGATTCTTGGTTGACTCGGATGATATTTCTTACATGCTCCTCAAAGGAAAAGTGGCTATCGAAAGTTATCCTAAGATCTTACAGACTTCATATTTCTTAGCATTCTCTCACACTTGGCCCACTAACATGATCACTCCTCTGACCTCTCTTTGAGGTGTCAATTAATGGTTTACTGTGAACATAAATCCAACTTTTTGCAGTTGGTTACTTGTCGTGTGTGGGTTCTAGAAATATAACTTGAGTAAGCTGTCTGTCAGTCTTTAGAGGAACCTTTGATTTATAGTTGTAATTAAAGCTGAGTCAGCAACCGTTTTTAATGACTCATTAACCTCTGCATCACATTACACACACACACACACACACACCACATTGTATTACCTATATAAAGCTATAGCAGCTCGGGCAAAGAAACTACTATGCCTGTTATGTTTTGTGTTTTCCTGCTCAGGTCACAGTCAGCGGATCATTCTGTGTAAATGATAACAAAAGATGAGATTTGAAAAACACCTATCTCTCTCACTGGGCAAGCATTGCCGTTTTAGACAATTCTGTGAAGGACCTCTTGTTATTAATTCATCCTCAACACATTAGTTTTAGTTTCCCCATCAAGGACATATATTGCCTGTCCCATTCGTCTGCATGATTGTGAGACACTGAGCATGTGTGTTTAACTGTTTGTGACTTTGCTGAATTGAATCAAATACTACGGTCTAGCCATCATTAAAACGTGAAGCCATCATCGTTCGATTCTGTCCTCACTTTTCCTTAGAGGAGCACGAAGTCTCTAAGAGTTCAGGTTCTACAACTCAATGCTGTTTCTTCTACGGGAAGATAATCCCGTGAAGCAAATGTGAGGTGGGAATATAGACTTCGGTCTGAAGACAAAGTCTGTCACAGACGTGTGAACAACATGTTGCCTGATTTTTACGACAATGGTTATGGAGGTCCATATAAAAACAAGAATCTCAAAAATCTGTGTTGACATGTTGTCACAGTGACAGCTGTGTCCAGTTATGAGAGACAAAAACAGATACTTCACCTCCAGACGACACGCTGGGGCAGCCTGGCGAGGGCTCCTGCCAGTTTGTGAGCGATGTCATGGGAAAGGTACTTGACCCCGGCTCCAAACGAGACCACTACAAAGCCATGCTCCGCTGTGTCATTCACCCACGCCTCGAAATCCTGCGGGGGTGTAATAGAAAGACTGTGACAGCTAAAATAATACATTTTTATAGAGGTTCTTTGCCCATGAAAAAGATTCATATTAATACAATGCAAACACTACTATGCCAGGTTTTTCCTTCCTGTTCATACCATATTGCAGCGGGTGCAATTATATCCATGTCGACTACTTCATTTCAAATTCAAGACATTTTTCACAGAACAAATGTCCACAGTAGAAGTTAATCAAGCAAGACAGAGAATGTCTAATAATTCATGAGGCTGTTTAATATATTTAGGTCAATGCCTCAGAACTGCAAGTAAGGATGTGCCGACCTTGCTTTCTGCAATTTGGTGCCCGGTGTTGCATTACATCATCATTTCATATTACAACATTAACGAACAACGTCGATAGTCCATAAAGTAACTAATATTAATGGTCCTGTATCATTTTCCTAATAAATTGACATGGCCTTATTTCATCACACAGCGTCTGCAAGGCACCAACGTTTCCTGTTTTTGACACATGAAAAATAAGTTGTCCACAACAGACTAGAATACTGAGAGCACTACAGTCAAATCTATGGTATTTCTGTTCAAAGTATATTCCTCATTATATAACAATAACTTCAATACAACTTAAAATTAAAAAAAGATATATTAGTAGCATCAGTAACAGCGTGTGCATTATGTTTATAAATCAATTCATATAAAACCATAGAAATGCAAGTCTATAATGGAGACGGCAATGTAATATATTTGATTGTGGGGGAAACTTGTCTTGAACTCGCAGCACTGCTCATTAAAAATAATTTACAAAACACCATCAAAATATACAAAAGTCAAATGAGAAATGTTTCATCAGATACATTTTAAACATCCTCCATATTAACAATAAAGTCCTTTGGAGTCCTTTGAGGACACTAAATCACAACAAAGACTTTCCTCCTGTCCCTCTGGAGCTATCTCCACCAGATAGTTTCATTTCTTATCTGTAAAGTTTAGCGATATGAGATTCTGATGCCAACTTAATCTAATGTTGAAAGGAATTTCTTCATCGATGCTCAAAGAAAACACAGCAGCGTGCCTCTATAGAATCATCCACAAACTTCACTGAGAACTATTTTGTATTTTTCAACTATTTTTCTGCAGAAGGAATGACATCCTCCTCCTCCTCATTGGGCCCTGTTCCACCTATCCACATGACTTAGTAAACCAGCTTCTGGTAAGTGAAGTGATCAGGGAGCAGCCATGTTGGAGTAGAGGGAGGGAGGCTGACGGTCCAGCTGCGGCAGCTAAGGCTGGCCCTGGCACGGGGCAACATCAGGGACACATTGGGCTCTGTGTCCCTACAACGCAGCCTCAGTGACCCCATAAAAGAGTCTCAGTGTCCCCAGAGCTCTGCCCAGAACAATGGCCTCGTTCTCCCTCCGCTTCCATTCTTACTCCCTCCACACAACACAGCACAATGCTTCCTATTTCCCGATTGGCCGGAGTGGCATTCCAAAACCCCCTGCAGTGGATGCCGATGGCCCGCGCCCTCGGGCCACCGAACGCTAGACTAAACCCCCGTCACCGCCCGCCTCTGCTCTCCGTGACTCCCCTCCCTCTCTGCTCAAAATCCACCGCTTCCATTCAACCCAAACCCAATCTCACCCCAGCGTCGTCTATAAAGGATGGCTTTGTAGCGGGATTGATAATAGATGTTACCAATGATAGCGGAGATGATGGGGACAAGCAAGGTTAGATACAAAGAAATACGGAATCTCAGTCAGACTGATAAGACGGCAGAAGGGAAATAATACAGAGAGTGTATGTGAACTGACAATGAGCTTCAGACTTCATGAGTGACAAAAGTAGGGACGTAATTCCACCCATGAGCTCAATTGGATGTAAAAGATTCTCCCCCAATTAAAAAAAGGATGAATTGACATTAATCAATAACAACTGCCGATTAAAAGATTGACAGATGTATGCGTAATAAGAAAAACAAGGAAAAGAACAAGCTCTTCCTGTTGCTTTAAATCACACTAAAATAGTGTGTAAGTGGACTCCTGCTGATAAAAAGGCAAATGTGTAAATGCTAAAGCATAACAATATGGCTCCTCATCTTGCCTATAAAAACATTATGTAGCATATTGTAATAGTCAAACTATTTTGCCATTAGTTAGCCATTGTATTGCAGTACTTTTATCACTAATGTCACAGAACCCTATTTTCATGTTCCAGCGTCCATAGTGATCCATAAGCACTAAAGACACTGACTCCATAGTAGTGCTCGGCCATATGACAATATACAGTTTGCGAAATAATGTGAGATTATGTTAATTTGTCAAATAATTTGTATATATACTGTATATTCCATAATATGGTTGATGCTGGGATAACCACCACGTCACCATGTATCTGGGTATATTAGGTCTGGATTAGGATGTTTGAATCAATGTGATGAAGTACCTTAATGTTCTTGGATTAGCCAAAAACAGACATTGCTGTCAAGTTATTTTATCCTTCAAAAGTTTATTTTTCTTCCATAGATAATGTGATATAAAAGTGAAACGATGCATAAGACCTCATGTTCATGAGACCACACAAAACCACTGTGTCTGTCTTTGCTAATCTCACCATGTGCTTGTCAGCTGCCTGTGTGTATCACAGTACTGACCTGTGGCAGTGGGTTGGGGGGCTTGGTAAGGATGCCTCCTATGTACACCACATGTGGCAGGGTGGGCCTGGGGAACTCCAGAGCCATGTCAGTGCACAGCATCCACATCTGGCTGCCCTGCACCAAGTCCGCCATGGCCACTTGAGGCTTCACTCCATGTTTCTTCATAATCCGGTCATACTTGGGTAGCGCAATATAACGGACTCCAAAGCGCTGCACCAGGTAAACAGCTGTGTTGGCGATCCTCTGGACCAGAGACATGTGGTCTGTGAGCAATGAGTTGAATTCGGGTACGTATGAAAGCGGGGCTGGGGCGCCCGCCTCTGCAGGGTACCACAGGCCGGTGCTGAACACGGCATATTTCACACCCAAGATATGAGCGATCACAAAACCACACATCTCATTAGGGTCCACCAGCAGCAGGTCAAACTTGGCCTCCTTGAGGCGGGTCATCACCTCAACACTGCCAACAACAGCGTCACAGTTCTGGGAGTAGTGGTCGAGAATGTCAAACAGTTCCAGAAACGTCAGGCGGCCTGAGAAGATGTTGCTGACTTTGGACTGGAGGAAGTTGTCGGCCGTGGTGCTGTTAAAGATCCCCGGGTAGCGCTGCAGGTGGTAGTTAGGGGAGGGGGGCACCCCGCGACCCTCTGAGATCAGAAAATGGGTCTCGTGGCCCTCCTGCTGCAGAGCCGTGGCCAGAGTCTTGAAGATGTAGAGATGTGATTCAAACATGATGGGCGGGACCACGATCACTTTAGCGGCCCACGATGCACCGGGACCCCATGTGAGGAGACCAAGGAGGAGTAGTAGTGACGAGGGTAGCAGCATGGCTGGAATTATAAAGAAAAACAAAGAAGTGTCATAATACAGATATTAATCAATGCTGCTCATCAGGTAGAAAAAGATTATTGTTAGAAATAGAAATCAAACATTATATTCATTCAATACTGAGAATTATTGGGCCCAGGTCAGAAAGGTGCCTCAATAGGATTGACAGAAGGTCAAAAAGAACATCATCCTAAACCTTATTCTGGCCCAACATGTACCAGTCACCAACATAGAGGAGAATCTATGTGTGCATCAAACTTCATTCCTGGATATTAACGCAATATTTTCCTCGACTGGGTTTCAGTTCAGTTCAGCAGTATTGAGAGAATACACCTTCTCAGTATCCGTGTGGGTAGATGTGTTGTATCCTGATTAGTTTACCTTTCCTAATCCACCTTTGCCTGTCTCTCTTTCTCTCTGTATTTCCATTCCACCCCTTCGTCCCCGCTCACTCACTGTGCACAGTGTGGGCAGCTGCACCAATGTCATTCTAAACCTCCGGCCACTCTCTTCACAAACACAAAGAACCATTATCATGCTACCATGTCATAGCCTGTGCCCGATATATATGGCTACACTCTCCCTCTCACTTGGATTAATCATCAACATGGGGCATCTATAAATGAAACTCTTTGGACCTGGATGTTTGTGCAGTAAAAAAAAGCAGTCTAAATGATAAACTACAGACAACACAATGTAGCCGCAGATGGATACTTTTGTACTGTTTACATAATAGTCAGCTGTCTCCTTTCCATGCTTTCCTTTTAGCGCATTCATTTAAAAAACGCTGTTCCAGATTATCAATTCATGACTTCAGACGAGGCCGAAAGAGGTGAATGTACGAGGCCGACGGAGGAGTCTTGCACAATAGTGTTAGCATTGAATGTAATCAGACTTAAAATGCGCTACACCTTGATAAGAAGATTATTATAATAGAGAGGTCCTTGGTTTAAATCCAAGTTGGGTGTTCCCTGTGTGGAGTTTGTAGATTGTTGCGTTTGCATGGATTTCTTTCCACAGTCTAAAAACAGACGATTGGGGGAATAGGACATTTTAAACTGCCTGTAGGTGTGGATGTGACTCTACAGCTGTATGTGTCAGACTGGCAACCTGTCCAGTCCGTCTTAACAGGGTTATAGAGAGCATCGGCCACCTGTTTGTCCACAAAGTGAAGTTCCTCTCCACAGACACCTGGTGTAGGAAAAGGACTCAAGGTGGCCACCCTTCTCTTTAGCATTGTCCTGAGGATATTGTTACAAACACTTCTCGGCCCAGACTGTTGACGGTAACTATAGAAACCAGCCGCTGTCTACCTTGGACTGTGATGCGTCATTACTTGAATTACAATTAACAATGGAGTCTGGTTACCCTGCACACAGCGAGGGGAGAGGAAATGATCGGAATTAAGAGAATTAAAAGGACACGAAATCACCAGGTGAAGACAAAGTGGAGATGAATAAGGCACAGAAGGTAAAACAGGAGATAAACGTATTTTAAAGTTTGTCAGGAATTTACCAGTCAATTCATAAATATTGTGCACAAGCAAAAGTCACCTGCAAAATATATTCATACTTTTCCTTTAAACCCAATACTCTGCCTCGACTATATTTTCACAGTTGTTTTCCCTTCTGTATCAACAATAAGAGATTTATGATTCATAATCAACATTGGCGTTCAGTGAGCCATTGTGATTATATAACCACGGTTAGTTTTGACTTGGTGATTAGCCTATAATTGTTCCTGAAGAGAAACTAAATCATAAAAAAAAACAATTCTACACATATGAATAATTATTTCCAATGTAACGTATAACCATGGTACACAAGTGATTGCATTGAACATCAATTTGATGATTTGATATGATTATCCAAACATGTGCCATATTGTTTTTTTTTAACGATACTTTCGACAGTTCAAACTACATTGCAGATGAGTTTACTATGCAAAACAAATGACTACCGGTACTTAGGCCACAATAAAACTCTGACCATATCTCTGCTGACATCTCAAATGGATTGCCTTATATTGCAGCTTTCAGTTGTGTATAATTAAAAACCACACCAATTACAGCTTGAACCGGAAGCTAATTTCCTCTCGTAAGAGGGAAAACAAGAAGGTAATTATACGGTGATTATCACTCTCTAATACCATAATCTGGACCAACGTTTTCTTGATTTAGCACAGCGGGAAGAGCTGCCTTGCTGCTTCCACAGTGGGGGTGAATTAGCTGAAAGCACCCTGTTGAGAGGGGAGATGTGTCTTCTAAGAACTGATATTAAGTCAAACACAAGTCAGTCCAAGCGGTTTATTTTTGCATTATATATTTCAAATGCAGCGTGATTAATAATTGATCTTCCAAAAGAATCCGAGTGGGGTCCCTTGAAGGCCAAGTTTAGCAAGACTAGCTTAGTAAGACTTTGATTATTAACAATAAAAAAAAGAAAAAGAAAAACACTGACCAAATGGGTTTAGACATGCGGTTCACTTCAGCAGGTCAGATTTGTAACCTACCGAAAGCTGTTAAGTGTAATAAAATCATTAAATGTAGTATGCAATATTGATCAGACCGCAAGTCAGATTCATTTCAACGTCTGCAACAAACACACCCCAGTGCACGCATGTGTGAAAAGGCACATGAGCTCAAAGTCTACGGAAGTTTAAGGTGAATATTGTGATATCTGTAAAAGAACAACTCTGTCCTTTTATGTCTAACATGAAAGGTGGAGCCACGAGCACTCTGTAGATAAGTTGAGCTAAGGTCAAAAGCCTTTAGATCTTGCATTGTGGTGACAACAGAGTTAAAGTGGGAAGAAAAACACTTGACTTTCCCATGCCACGGCACATGAGGAGCTGTTTATAATGACAACATGGTCTCTCTGCATGCCCTTATATCTTTATTTTTAGATTATGGAAATATGGCAAAATGGCTGCGCTTTCAGCGTTAGGAAACCAATCATCCACATTAACTTAGTCAGTCCTACCCCATTCCCTCACCTATCTCCTTCCTCTTTCTTTCATGCCACTGTTGCTGACTCCCTGTACTGATTCCTCTCACTTCAATAATCTCACATTACATCGGACATACAAGAACCACCATCACAAAAGAACAGGTCTGACAGGCTCTGTCTGACCAAGAATCAACATTTCTTAAAGCTAATAGACATAAAGCAGGGGGCCGACACAAAGCAGCGAGGTTTTCTGTAACCATCAACATCACATCATTTACATAATGTACTGCAAAGAAATGAAAAAACACTGATGACTGGCTGTGAAATATCCTTACACCAATATATTCCGCCCATAGTCGTGATTCCTGCAATGAAATGTATTATGAAATTTGGATTGACAACCTTTATGTGTTGCAGCCTGTCTGAGATGAGTTTATCTGTTTGTCCTGCAGGCACACCTCATGACACACACACACAGTTTGAGTGTTCAAGCAACACCACTAGGAATGGAGGATGCATATTAATCAGTTAATAAACATGCTGGTGTTGGCAGTGTCTTTTTGTCTGTTTACACATCAGGTGATCGTGATCAGGTACCCTGGTGGTGCAAAATATAAGATAATAAGCTTCTGAGCGTAGTGCATGTGTAGTTTTCAGGTCATATAGGATAGCCTGATGCACATTAGGGATTTAACATTGAGCTGGACCCTCCCAACAGCTGTAACTGAATCATAAAGTATGCAAAATATGACATCACAAATAAAACTCTTATAATAACTCGCACAATATCATACCTGAGAGGGTGCCTGTTTCATTGACAGTGTTTGCTTTTCTGGAGTTGAATAAGCAACGGAAATATCGCACCAGGGTTTAACACAGAAATATCCAGAGAGCGAAATCAGCATTTAAAAGTTTATTTTTATTTTTTTATTATGATATTGCAAAATATTAAAGTACAACTAAGAGTAAGATTGCCATTGCGATGCTACTAAAGAATACCAGTCCACTCGTGAATTCACAAATACATCATGACAATTAAGTAGCGTTACTCGCCCACGATGACATTTCCGTTAGGGATAATTCACACAGCAACCTGGCCTCACCTACATCTCACGAGGTTTCGACCGTCGCGTCGCACCTGAGCTTTCAGTAAAAACAGCAAAACAACACCGTAAAGTGCACAGCTGTCAACTTCCACAAGCATGCAATATTATCTTCGCAACTTTTAGCGTGGAAGAGAAAAATGGAGGAATACAAAAGAGTTGCCTAATGTCGAGTTAACCAGGCTGCGGATAACGCTACACCTGTTTCTATCGAGCTCACCGGTGCTGGCCTTACCTTGTGACTTGGACGTGGCTCGGGAGAGATGGAGGTGTGAGGCGGGTGAGCCTGCAGTTGTTCTAAGGTTCTTGAACTCAAAAGTGTCGGGGAGGTAAAACACAAATAAGCGGCAAGGGGAAAAGAGGCAGTAAAGTAAAATGGATACCCGGGTATCGAAGACGGGGCAGAGGGAACAACATTAAACTCCCAGTGCCTCTCGTAGGGGCGGTCAAAGGCGGGACTAGAGGTGCAGCGAGATGGACACGAAGGGAGCGGCAGAGGGGGAGGGGGTTGTTTGAGTAAAGCACAAGGAGGGTGGAGAGAATCGACCTCTGGTACAGGTGACTGAATCTGTGTTGATACTGTCAACAGTTGGGATGATGTAAGCTTTAGGCCACAGGTTAGTTTGTATTGATAAAGGAGGCCAACATCTGGCCATCATTATCTGGCTGACATCATGTTTGTTGGATTGAACACAGGGTGTATTCAATTGCTGATTGATCAAGATGTTGCCTCCGAGGCAATTTGAATTATTACTGAGTTGTATTGTTGTTGCAACAGGCTATATATTGATATTCTACTGCCTTCTAATAAGGCACCTTTTATAAATGGTTTGTTAATTATACGGCTGCAAAGAATATTTTTCATTGTTGGTTAACCTGTCGATTTTATTTTTTCTCTCCACAATGCCTGTTATAATTGTCCATGGTTACATCTTTAAATTGCTTCTTTGGTTTGGAGCAACAAAACTCAAATATATTCAGATTAATATGATACAAAGCAGCAAACCTCCACATTTGAGAGGCAAGAAGATCCATTTTTGTTTGATTGATAACCTAAACGATTTATAAATTGAAATACAAACTCTGTTAATCACTAATGGATTGCTTCAATTGATTGTTTGACATCTAATACATTGTATGTTAATAACTCATATACTAAAGCTTTATTGATCAGTTATAGGCGAATAAGAAGGAACTTTTTGGTGGGGTTGTCAGGTTGTAAATAATCCTTTCAGAATCCATTTCTTTAGAAATTATAAATCTGTGTAAAATTAAATGATATCCATTGAGTTCACATTGTAATAAACCATTTAGTATGTTGCTTTAAATGTTATTAAAAAGTAATTAATGTAGGGCTTTTAATCCATCAAGTCTGCAGTTGTACATTGTGTTAATGAATATAATCTGCAAGTAAGTGGTCAAATGCTCCAACCACTCAAAGACATGTTTCACAACCTATAAGTTATTCTTTTGAATAGAGCACGAGTAAATTATTTATCAACCAAACAAAGCCTCTATTTACACATAACAATCTCTTTATAAATGGTGCCTTATTGAAAAGTCAGACTCCTATATACCCTCTCCCCAGAGGGGTAGATATGCTTTCAATAGAAACTGTGAGAAATAAGTAATTGTTTCCATGTATAAGGTTGATGCAATGAGAGATTGGAAGAAACTGATCGACGTGATATTATGCAGAGATAGTTCCATGTCCTTAAGACATGTCAAATATTATGTTTTTACAAGCATACACTATCCATCTATCTAACCATCTGTGTGTGTGTGTGTGTGTGTGTGTGTGTGTGTGTGTGTGTGTGTGTGTGTGTGT